>NW_012154029.1:179872-182684 GCF_000956105.1 Propithecus coquereli
GAAGACTGAGGATGCCAACACTCTCGCACCACCTCCTGCGCCTGCTCCCATCTCCTAATACTTGTTACGAATTGTGTCATTTTTATATTGTCCACATTTTCTGCCTTCTGGTTCGTAACTGTGGCCCCCACAGCTCTGTGCCACCCACGCTCTTGTGAGTGGATTAGTGCTCTCCTCCCTATCCTACTCTAGCCTACTCTATCCTACTCCTCCACTCCCGAGTTCTTTGACTTGATTCAAAACCATTTCATCACCAGGTAGTTTTTTCAAGAAGGCTCACCTATGTCTTCCCAGCAGTCATTTCCACTATTCTTCACCAGAAAAAGAAAAGATTTACGATACTCTTGCTTCTCTCCAGAGTTGGAGACATTCACGTGACTTTTCAGGAATTTGCTGACTTTTCAGTATAGTTTTGGGACATGAGACTAGTCCTAGAAGCCACATGGCACCTCTCTACCTTTCTCCTCTGGCAAGCAGACATTTAAAAAGGTTTTGCATTAGGTATGTGTGTGATTCTGCACACATGGAAGCATGCGTGTGTGTGACAGTGAGTGTGTGAGTGTGTGTTTGGCAAGTGGCTTTCCTCACTCATTCAGTTTCATATTGTCAGTCGGACAATCATTTCACCACAAATCGAAATTTTTTTCCTTTTCAATATTTACATATTCAAATACTTTAAAAATTTTTATTATACTGTCTAGAAGTTTTAGAATAAGGCTAAACAATAGTTATTGTTTTCCATCTTTTTTTACTTTCAACAGTAATATAAAAAATGCAAACATTGCCGTGAAAATTGAGGTCCCTTATCCTAGCATCCCAGAAGTAGGCATTAAGCTTGCAGACCTTCTTATGTACATTTATTACATATATGTATTATTCATTTATGCATGCACATAGAAACATGATTTTAGTAATATTTTTTGTAAAAATTAGATCCCATGATATATAGTTCTATGATTTGCTTTTCTCACTCCACAATATTTCATGGAGCTCTATTCCACCACATAAAAATCATCATTCTTTTGAACATATTCTTACATATTGTTTTTATCTACAATGTTTTATAATACAATGTTTTATAAATTATCTGTTTCTATATGATGAGCATTTCATTGTATCTAATAATAGCTATTAAAAACAATGATGCGATGTTCAACTCTATACAAAAGTCTTGGCATATACATGTCAACATTCGTGTAAGGGAGTGTCCTAGACATGGAAATGCTACATATTTGAAATGTACACACTCACACCCTCACACACAATTTTGTTATTTCGTAGCTAGTTGTACCTCTCCCCCAAATTTGCATAAGTATGACAGTTTTTCCATACTCTTGTCAATACTTTTGTATTTTAACCACTGAATAAACCAAAGTCTATCAATTTCTGTTAGACATTAGCTTTCCCAACAAACAATCAAAAAACAGAGTTGCTCACAAGTAGTAAAGTTGACTTACGAATGATTTACCTAAAGGTTTCTACTGACAACTGAATAATAGTGTTAGTAGCTAATGAAATCTTTAATGGCAAGTTACCCAGACGGATGGAGAAGGATGAGGGACAATGGGTGGCAACGTGCCACAAACACATTCGTACCAGGGTTTGCCAAGGACACTGGAACTGCCATCATTCAGGTGCTCTGTTGCGCCACATGCCTTTCTCCCATGGCCCTTATTGCTGGTTTAGCTTTTTTGCTTGGGTGTATGATTCCTTGATTTGTGAGGCTTAGAGCCTGAATATCTGTCTCTTCCACTGGAGTGTGATCTCCATGCGGGCAGAGCCATTCTGATTTTATTCATCATCTTATCCTAGCACCTGCCCCAGGGGCTGTCACAGGACTGGACAACAGGTGGATAAAAGAGTTTCAACTTTATTCTGTGTATCAGTGAAAGAATTTTTTTTGTTGCAGGTGCAGAAGTCACCTCCATAATAGACAGTTACATGGCACGTAGTTTGAGAAAAGGTTAAAGTCTGAGCACATTAGGACCTTCAGGTTTTACTCTCTTTGGACAAATGCTACGATCTCTTTGGCTAGTGTGTTTATCAGCACTTAAGTTGACTATCCCATATTCAACACGACAGAACGCTTCACTGTGTTGTAACCCTTTGCCATGTTGAGCTATTCTTATAAGTTACTATAACCAAAAAATCCATTGTCTTTCATCACTACTCCCTCCTGACACCCACATTTTGTGGTTATAAACTGTGAGCCTAGCAATCGATCAAAGCAATGGAGGGAAATAGTCCCCTTGCCTCTGGCTGGGAAATGCTCCCCTTCCCTTCAGTGTTTAGCTGTTAGCAAATGGCCAACTCTTACTTTAAACTTTGAGTCTGTGCTCTGTTTTCCCCAAAAACATAGGTGCTATGGTTTGAACGTGTCCTCAGAATTCACATGTTGGAAATGTAATCCCCAGTGTGACAGTGTTGGGACAGTGTTGGGACAGTGTTGGGAGGTGGGGCCTAATAGGCGGTGCTGAGGTCACAAGCGCATGAGGTCATGAGTAGAGCAAGGGCACTTTAACAAGGGCTGGCGGGAGTGGGTGCGTTCTCTCCTGCGCTCTTGCCTTTCTGCCTTCTGCCATGTGCAGATGCAGCAAGAGGACCCTAACCAGATTCTGACACTTTCCCCATAGACTTCTCAGCCTTCAGAACTGTGAGCCAATAAATTTCTGCTCACTATGAATTACCCAGTCTCAGGTTTTCCGTTATATCAGCACAAAATGGGCTAAGAAAATAGGTAATAGAAAACTCAACCCACACTGGCTAAAACAATATGAGAATTAATTATAACATATATCCCTGCTGTGAAAGA
>NW_012154029.1:182979-187361 GCF_000956105.1 Propithecus coquereli
TAAGTCAATACCACCTGGTATAATATTAGCTAAAGTTTATTGAGCACCTACTGGTGTCCCAATATTAGCCTAACAGTTTACACATATTATTTTGCTTAATCATTACAACAAACCTGGCATGCGGGTGTTACCATCCCCATTTGAAATATGTCCAAAGCTATACAGTTGTATAATTAAGAGTGGACGAGCAGTTCAGAGATACACTGAGGACTCTGATATGGAGTCCATGGTCAAAACAACCTCACTGCAAGGTAAGTAAGTTACCGAAGATATTTTAGGGATGTGTAAAGCAGTGATTTACGTCCCTCAAACCCATCCCATTAGACCTCCAGATAAACCACCTAATTCCCTCATATCACCAGCCAAACCACATTTACACCCCTGCAATGTATTTCTCTCCACCCTTCCACATCACCTCCCCACCCCCTACCTGCAAACAGACATTTAAAAGTATTTAAAGTATTAAACATTTTCATCATAATTGGCAACAAGAACCATTAGATATAAATTCAATTTAGTTAAAATGGATAGAAAGCGTAAATAACATCCAAAGACTCATTGTTAACCTGAAACACCAAGCAGAACCTCAATAATGCCTCAAATTATAAGATATAATTGGCTTATTTAACATACCCTCCAGTGAGCTTCTGGATCCTGTTGCCTCCTGCCTATTCAGGGAGTTTTTTCCTATGATTGCTTCTTTCTCTTGCATTGTTGGTTCCCCCCCATAAGATCATTCCCATCAGCATAAAAGAATGCTACAATTTCTCCCATTAAAAAAGTCCCTTAAACCCTACATCTTTCCCAGGAAATGACCCCTTTCTCTGTTTCACTTTACAGCAAAATGCCTTGATAGAGTTCTTTCTTCAACCTAGTGCGGACAGACTTTAGTCTTCCCACTTCTTGGGGACCGTCTGATGAGGGTCACCTGCTGGTGCCTGCTGGTGCCAAGCACAATGATCTGCTGTCAGTTCTCATTTGCTGGACCTTTCAGAGACGTATGACACAGTGATCACTGTCCTGATTGAATCACATTCTTCACTTGGCTTCCAGGAAAACACATTCTTGAATCTTCTTCAGTTACTTTTCTCAGGTTTCTTTCTAAAGGGTTGACTACCCTGGAGCTCCATCTGACCTCAGACTCTTCTTCATAGATTCATTCTCTGACTGGTCTTGTTCACTCCCACGGCTTTGAATACTACAGGCTGGTGTCTTAGTACATATGGGTTGCTGCAACAAATATAGCTTAACAAATATACCTTAGACTGGGTAATTTATGAATAATAGAAATTTACTGCTCACAGTTCTGGAGACTGGGAAGTCCAAGATCAAGGCACTGGCAGATTCTGCTCCTGGTGAAGGCTCACTCTCTGGTTCATAGAAGGTGTCATCTCACCATGGTGTCATATAGTGGAAAGCGCAAACAAGCCCCCAGGACCCTTTTATAAGGGCGAGAATCCCACTCATGAGGGTGAAGCCCTCATGGCCTAATCACCTCCTAAAGGCCCCACCTCTTAACAGTATTGTCTTGGGGATTGAGTTCCAACACATGAATTGGGGTTGGGGGCAGTGTGCACAAACATTCAGACCACACCAGCTGGCAGCTCCGCATTTATGTCTTCCACCTGTACCTCTTCCCCGAACTCTAGATACCGTATCCAGAACTCTAGATACCGTATCCAACTTTCTGCCTGACATCTCCGCTTGGATGTTTGATAGGCATCTTTAATTTATATGTGTCCCAGAAGGAACTCTTGGTTTTCTTCCTGCCCTCAGACCTGCTTCTTCCAGAGTAATCCACAACTCATTTCTTTAAGTTTCTCAGAAAAGTTGGAGTCATTTTTGATCCCTGTCTTCCTCTCATACCTCTACTAAAATCCATTAGTAAATCTTGCCAGCTTTAGCTCCCAAACACACTCCAAATATGGCCATCCTCACTACCTCCCCTGCTATCATCCTAATCCAAGCCATGTCATTCCTGCTTCATCTCCCGAAACAAATTTCTCTGGACTCTAAGCTTCCATTATTCCTCCCTTACAATCTATGCCTCACGTAAGAGATAGAATAAATATTTTTAAATGGCACTTCTATGCTTAGAATGCTTCTGCATCTTCCTCGCCTCACCCAGAATTACGCCGCAGTATTTATATTCTCGATGAGGACAGTGCGATTTGGCCCCTCCCACCCCTCCCACTGCATGCCCCGTGAGCCGACCCTTGCTCATCCTTCTCCAGCCTCAGTGGCTCCCCTGCTGGGAAAAGACACGTCAGGCACACTCCTTCCTGTGTCTGCAGTTGCCATTGTCCCTCCTAAATACTCTGGCCCAGGTGTTCACATGGTTGCTTCCCCCCTTTATTCAGATTCCACGTGACTGTAACCTTGTGAGTGTGGCCTTCTGCTCGCTCTAGCTGAAATAGCAATGCCCGTTCCCCAGCCTCTGTCCCTCTGTACCCATCACCCAGTTCTCTTCTCTTCACCTGATGTAACCTATGGTGTCTTATTTGCTTGTTGTCTGTCTTCCCCCAGTAGCATTTAAGTTCCATGAGAGCAGAGACTTCTGTGTTCAGCAGCCTAGAATGGTGTCTGCTACCTGGTGGGTATCTAAAATGTATTTTCTGAGTGAATGAACGAATGAATGGGCGAGGGATTTGGCACTCATCCTCCTGTGCTTTCCGCGTCCACCCAGTCAGCAGTATCTGTACATTCCTCATGATGCTTTTCTTGCCTCCCCCTTCCTTTCATTTTCATGACCACAACCCCAGTGAATCTTCCACCTGGAGACAGCTCTCCAATCTCTAGTACCTACTCGTTCCACCTCGCAAATTCACCCTGAGCACTGATGGCAGTTAATATTCCTAAAACCACTTTTACCTACAGCTGAACTAGGAAAGAATTTAGGCTTGTTCTCTATAGTGCAGTCCGGTATTTGAAAAGCCCAGTTACTCCCTGTTCACCTTAAAATAAGTACAAATTCCTTCCCTCGATTTTAAATAGACTTCACATTATGGCACTAAAATGTTTTCAAATTTTATTTCCAATTTTTCTCCTAAATGAACCTCTCCTTCCACTGTCTTTGGACTACTCCAGTCCCATTCTTAGTTACAGATCTGTGCTCAGGGTCTTGACCCAGCCTCTCCAAATTTGGCCTAATTTACAAGGCTCAGCTCAAAGTCCACTTTCGTTTGTTAGTCCTTCCTCCAGCCCCGCAGCCCACCCACCTGTAGACACCCCTCTGAAATTGGAGCCTTTCCTCTCTGTATCACTCACTTTTTACCTAATCAGATGATACAGCCTTAAGAAATTTTTCTTAAGTATTTTTTAAAAAATCGTTTCTCAACTTTCCCAATGCCTATTATCTTTGTTATTGGTGGTTTTATTTTGTTTTTAATTGAACCATAATTATTGTACATATTTATGGAGCACAGGATGATGGTTGGATACATGTGAACATTGTGTAATAATAAAATCAGGGTAATTAGTGTATCTATCCCTCACCTCAAACAGTTGTCATTTCTTTGTGGTGAGGACATTCAAAATCTTCTCTTTTAGCTGTTTTGAAATATATTAATACAACATATTATTGTTCATTATAGTCACCCTACTGTGAAAAAGAATGGAAGAACTTACCCCTCCTATCTAACTGTAACTTTTTGCCCATTTGCTAACCCCTCCCCTTCTCCACTTCTGTACCCTCCCCAGCCTCTGGTAACCAACATTATATTTTACTTCTATGAGATCAGCTTTTCTGGATTCTACATGTGAGTGAAATAATTTGGCATTTGTTCTTCTGTGCTTGGCTTATTTCACTTAACATAATGTCCTTTAGGTTCACACACGTTGTTGCAAATGACAGAATTTCATTCTTTTTTATGGCTGAATATTATTCCATTGTGTATGCATACCACATTTTTTATCCACTTATCCGTTAATGGATACTTATGTTGATTCCATGTCTTGGCTATAGTGAGCAGTGCTGCAATAAACATGGGAGTGCAGACATCTCCTCAGCATACTAATTTCATCTCCTTTGGATATATAGCCAGTAGCAGGATTGTTGGATCATATGGTAGTTCCATTTTTTATTTTTTTAGGAAATTCCATCCTGTTGGTGTCTGTAGTGGCTGTACTAATTTATGTTCCCACCACAGTGTATAAGGCTTTTCTTTTCTCCAGATCCTTGCCAGAATTTGTTATTTTTTGTCTTTTTGATAATAGCCATTCTAACTAGGGTGAGATGATACCTCATTGTGGTTTTGATTTGCATTTCTCCAGTGTTTAGTGATGTTGAGAATTTTTTCATATGCCTGTTGGCCATTTGTATGTCTTCTTTTGATAAATGTCTATTCAGACTTTTTGCCCATTTCTAAATCAGATTATATGTA
>NW_012154029.1:188169-194884 GCF_000956105.1 Propithecus coquereli
TCCAATCCATGAACAAGGGCTATCTTTCCATTTATTTGTTTCCACTTCAGTTTCTTTCATCAATGTTTTATGATTTTAATTGTAGAGTTCTTTCACTTCCTTGGTTAAATTTATCTTTAGGGTTTTTTTTTTTTTGGTAGCTGTTATAAATGGGATTACTTTCTGTATTTCTTTTTACAGATAGTTTGCTGTTAGCATATAGAAGTGCTACTGATTTTTGTATGTTGATTTTGCATCCTACAACTTTACTGAATTTGTTTATTAGTTCTAATGGTTTTCTTGGTGGAATCTGTAGGGTTTTCTACATATAAGACCATGTTGTCTGCAACCAGGGACAATTTGACTTCCTCCTTTCCAATTTGGATGCCCTTTATTTCCACCGCAAATTATCTTTTAATTTCCTTTTGTTATGTTTCTCCCAGGTCGTAATAAATTGTGTTATTTGTTAACTAAATCATTCAATATGAACATTAGTCAGGATAGACTAGGTTATGCTGCAGTAGCCAAGGAGCCCCCAGATCTGAGTAGTTTAATACAGCACAGGTTTCTTTCTCATATGTGCCACTTATCCAGTACAGATTGGTGGGGCGATTGCACCTCATTGTCCCTCAGAGGGACAGGTCAGCAGATGCTGCAGCATCTCACATGAGCACCCTGTGGTCACTGCAGGGGGGATGTGAGAGGGTGGAGAGCTGATTCCAGGTTCGTAGCTCCTCAGATCACATGTAACTCTCATGACTCCCACTCACAGCCTTTTGACCAGAGAAACTTTTGCATGGCTCCACTGAACTATAATGGGGCTGCAGAATGGGAGAGCACATTTTGTTATTACATTAAGCAAAATTTTTATACCATGACTAGCACAAGAGATATTTACACAAATTGGTGGATGTTATCTAGGATGGACCAGAAAATAGATAAATTTTAAGCTGCATGACTCTTTCATACAGCTGAGAGATGCCATATAATTTATTTGTGTATTGGGAGTAAGTATCTTCTTACTGTGATTTCATTTAAGTTGAAAGCTGAATTCATTGCCAAAACATAACAAGCTTATTTTTATGCCTTAGCGTTAAGAATCAACTTGTGTTGATTCTTGTGTACACAAAGCCACCATTTTTAAAACTTACTTGCAAAGTCTTAGAAGATTTTCATATATCCTAAGATGACTATAGAAATCATCTCCTTATTTAATATATAGCTGATGCCTAGTTGGAAAGAAGTGTTACTTTCTTAGCATCTCTTACTGGCAGTTGAATAGGAATTGTAACACTTGTCACTCAATCTCTGCAGAAGGGTTTTTAGGTCAGAAGTGCACTTCTCAGTGTCCGTGCTGAAACAATAAGATCTACATAATCAGTTAACGAAGTGTTTTTGGGAATCATGACTAGGGTATTTTACTCAAAGGTAACTGAAATAGTACAGCCTATTCTGGCTTAAAAAGATAAAGCTGTGTGCAAACTTATTACGCAATAAAGAATAGCTTCATGTTAGTTACGTTTTAACCACGCTTGGTAGACTTGCGTTTGGATAAGTCAGTCGGAGTAATGGCCGGGTTAACATTAAGATGTAGATTTCTGGGACATAAGGCAGGCTTTTAGGAGGCACTGCTGAAGTCCTATAGCTGTTGTCTACTATGTATCAAACAATATTCCTACTGCCTTTTAAAGCCAGATTTTCTAATTGCAACTTTCAAAATAATTTTTCTCATCATGTAAGACTTTAAAATGAATCTCTATAATTTGCCTGTGTGGCAGATACCTATAGTGTCCAGCACTCCATTTCTTCCTCCCTCCCTCTTCCTCTTCTTCCTCCTCTTCTCCTTCTCTCTCTTTTTCTCTTTTGCTTTAGGCATAGAGCATTGACTTAAGCATTCATTAACCATTAATATTCATGGACATTATTATCAATAGTTCATATAAAGCTTTTCTTTGTTTGTGAGTCAGTTTGTCTTGGCGCGCCTAAGACCTTTCACAGCATTTGCACCACAGGGGAAGATCTGGGTCACGTAGGGTTTAGCCCCGGCATACTCCTCTCTGGAATGGCTGTCCAGGGTCACTGCACTATGAACTGTCCCTCTGCAGTCTCATGAATGCCGAGATGCTGTGGGAGCCATCGCATGAGCACGATTTGGTCTTGCCTCCTGGCCTCAGTTGGTTTGACCAGGAGTCGCCACAGGGGTCATGCTGGGCCAATGAGTTTAATCCCAGGGTGGAAGGGCTCGGTAAAGGAGGGGCTGACTGCAGGAAGAAGGGACTTCGGTGCAAGTCAGGGCCCTGAGAAAAAAGCCCAGCATTCAGGAGAGAAGACTCTTATAGAAAATTAGGCAGAGAGGGGAGAGAAGGATGAAAGGAGGGAAAAAGAAAATTGGAGGAAAGCTGAAATATGATGGATGGGAGGCTGCCCAGGACTCAGTGGATTCCTAGCTTAGGGGGTGTAGACAGGCCAGACCCAGTTAGAAACCCCCTGTGCCTTAGCAGTCGGTGCCAGAGTCGTGTGGTGAGCAATGATCCAGTTTCAGCAAAACATCATCATCTCTCCCATTAAATTAATGATGTTAATTTGAATGTTATTGCTTTTGTAGTTCTGCTTGTAATTAATTTGTAAATTTGTTTTGGTTTTATAACTGTAAATGAGCCATGATCATAAGGAGTTTATATCTAATTTTATGTTTCTTTATATATATTTGAGTAGAAATGTGATAAAACATTTCAAATCAACCCTGAGAGGGTCCCTTTGTTTCTTAAAAGTGTCTTAGAAGTATTTTCCAACTCAGGTTGGAGAAGTATTGCTCAAGTCTGATCTCATGGTGTTGGCTTTTGGGCCCGGCTTTGGGCACACATGTACATCTGTTTGATATCATCTTATTTGGTCCAGTTCGGAAAGATTTGAAAAGCAGGCAGCCGGTCAATGTTCTTAGAAGCGGCAAAGCCAGCTCTGGCTGATATAAGTAGAGAAGTAGCTGATTGCCAAGGTTTTGGGTGGCTGATAGGAGCTCTGGGAAGGCCACAGAACGTCAAGTGAGGCAGGAAAAGGTAGTCTGAGCAGCGGAAAACAACATGGCAAACCACTCCCTGAACCAGCCTGTGGAGGACGTCGCTGCTCCTGGCACCAGGACGGCGCTGCCTGCTCTGTGTCTGGCCCTGGATCCAGACAGGGACCCTGCGGTGGTGCCAGGGCTACCCTGGAAACCCAGAGCTCCCCATCTCTGCCACCACTTGCCTGGGTATGTTTCCTGAGTTCCCGTCCCCTGGGAGGTCACCTACCCACACCCTAGCTGCAAGGAAGGCTGAAAGCCGGAGTATCTGGCACTTTCAGAAGCTATTTTTGGAGGTGAGCTCTGCTTCCCATCAGGGCTTATTATGTAAGCAATTCTCCAAACACAGGAGGAGATTCAGATGCTGGGAGGGGGAAGAATTTATACTCTCCATGCCTGTTACGTCTTTATCCAAGCAATTGTTAAACATGTAGACTAGGACCAGGATGAGGACAGCTAGAGCTGGCAAGAGACCTTCCCCTGCCACTCTGCCCATCTGCGTGACTAGCAGACAGGTCCGCGGGGTGGCGCGAGGTGAAGTTTGTCCCTGTTCTCTGCGCCATCCGCAAATCATATATTCTCCCCAAATCCACATTCCTGAAGGGAGGAGGAGGGAGGACTCAGGAGGAGACTCATGTTAATTCTTGTTTTGTTTGTGTTCTCTCATCTGGCTGGATGCATTTCCAGAACCATGGAAATCAATGGATTTTTTTCATTACTGCAATAAAATTTGTCTTTGTACCTGATTCCCCAAGGAGTCGAACATAAACAGAGCTTCCACAATTCACACTTCACCCCACTCGAGCACAATGCCTTTGTTGAGACTCTCTTTGATCATTTCACTTTTGATCTGCCTGTTTGCTTGGAAAGAGCCATATCGGAGGCTGCAGAGGGCCCGTCTGCAGCAAACCCTCCGAGGCCTCGCGGCACCCACACCAGTCGTGATGTTAATTTTATGTATCAACTTGACCAGGCCAAGCGCTGCCCGGAGAACTGGTGAAACATTTCTGGGTGTGTCTGTGAGGGTGTTTCCAGAAGAGATTAGCGTTTGAATTGGTAGGCTGAGCAAAGAAGATTGCCCTCAACAATGCCAGTGCCCGCAGGCACCATGCAATCTGTTGAGGCCCTGAGCAGAACAAAACAGCGGAGGAAAGGGGGATTCATTCTCTCCTTTCATTCTCTCCCCATCTCAGAAGATGGAGCTGGACATCCGATCCCCTGGTCGGACTGGGACTTACATGCTCCCACCCCCACCAGATTCTCAGGCCTTCGCACGTGGTAAGGACAGGGGTGGGAGGCAGGGGCGGGTGAGGGTGAGAGATTGTATCAGCAATCCCAGGTGGCCAGTAGCTGTCCAGCTAGAGCCAAGTTATTTTCCCCTGTGGACCAGAGCAAGAGAAAGGGAGCTCGCTTGCGGGATACTGTCTTCCTTCACCTTCGGGAGCGAATGTTCATGTAAGAGATGTAAAGGGAAACCCACAAATGTTAATCAAATAAATGCATCTAAATAAGCGTTTGTTTGTTTTTTTAAACAAATACTGTTAGATCAATGAAACTTATCAGCAACTGCAAATCCAGGCGGCCCCTTACTTTCACATGGAATGAGTTATAAATGCTTCTGAGTTATAGATGCCAAAGTCTAAATGCAGTGGGGGAGAATCCCAAGAGAGCTAAATAATATCATAAAAATGCTTGAATTATAGCTCCTTAGGGGCTGCTTACCCAGCAGTTCTGTGGGGCGTCAAGAGGCTTCATATTTTTGGAGGCAGCTTCCTACACCCAGGGTTTGGACAAGCCCAGCTGGGCGTCCCCTTCTCAAGAAGGCCGTGCTGTCCTCTCGCCACGCCCCTGGGGCTGACACACAGGGCTGGGCACCCACAGCCACAAGCCTGCAAGCTGGGATGCGCCAGGTCCCAAACGCTGGAATAAGGGGAGGATTAACCCTCTCTCTTTCTGCCTCAACCACTTCTACCCAACCTGGAGAGGAGAGCGGGGTCCACACAGGTTCATTCTGTGGACAGCTAAGGCGTCTGCTAAGATGAGGTGGACCAAAATATGGAGAGAGATGCCCAGCCAACTATTAGGATTGAATTCGTTTTAAACATTAAAATGTTGGCCCAAATATTGTTTCTTAATTATTTTTGTGTAGAAACTATATTAGGATTAGGCCTTCAAATGTGGATAGAGGCTTCACTGGAAAATTCCTGGCCTTTTAAGCTAGGCACAAAGGCAGCTCAGTGTCTGTTTGTTGCACTCATCATCAAATACTAAGGTATTTTGATAAGAAAGCCTTTTATCCGTCCTACTTAAATAGAATTGGAAGGAAAGAGACAGGAGAGCTGAGCCTATTCAGGGTCACAACTATCTGGTGTCAGAACACTTGGATAATTAGAATGATTAGTATTAAATACACTAAGGCAAATTAATCTTGTGCAGGTGAAAACACATTTATTCTCTCTTCAGAGGGGAGCAGAATGGAAAAGGTTGACATGACATAATAAGAAGGAGCCAGGCCGGAATTCCTTCCTGCCAGTCACTCGGGTGGCCCTTCTGTCCGCGTCTTTGCGTGTGTCCTAATGACATGATTTATTCCCATTCATGCTAAGCAGTGGAGACACCGCTCAGAAGGGCTCTTCCAGTGCAGGGTTGATGAGATCTGGGTCCCTATCTCTGTTTTTTTCTCAACTCTACCACCGACTTGCAATTAAGACGTTTACCCTCTCTCTCTACAGGCTTTACAGAGCACGGTTAGGCACTCAGCCTTGGATTGGAGAACCGTCTATCACAAGTGGCTGTGCACCCTGGAAAGGTTGGCCGCCACGTTTCCTCTCCTGTATAATGAAAATAGAAACAGTAGCCACCCCACAGTTTGTTAAATCATCAATTGGAGAATCTACCTAGAACACTAATATGGCACATACTAAATTCTCAATCAACATCATTTATTATTATTTAAATAACCTTGCCTCATTGTACCCTTTATTTGGCAAAATGGTGGAGAAGACATAGTTATTATAAGGCTGATGGCGGGCACCCCTGCCTCCCCTCCCTAAAGAAAAAAGAGAAGATCACAAGACCCGCCAAAAATAACTGCTAGGCCCAGCTAAGTTAAAGAATAACCACACTTAAATATTCACCCAGATAAGAGAAGTTTCGGTCCCTGGAGCCACCGGCCCCTCCTGGAATCCACACATACCCCCGACCCCTCGTACTTCTGGATACCCGCCCTAAAACTGCAACAAAGGATTCCCCACTTTTCGCGCCAAAACTCTTCGCACCAAAGAAACCCCCATCCCCCAACTCTAAAAAAATATGTAAGCCCACTCAAAACTTCTGGGCGGCGCAACTTCTCTGGCCCTCTCTTGGGACCAGTGAACCTCGCCCGGGAGCTCTCAAATAAAGCCTCGTTGCTTGCCCTTTGCACTCTGCTCATCTTTCTTTCTCTGGCGCCGACCATCCAAAAACCTTACAGTTACATTAATGATCATGCATTTGTGTTACAAATGTGAAAGGAGGAGAGTCTCAGATGTTTAAGAAGAAGAATGCTCGGTGCTGTTTTATATGCCTCAACACAGGGATGAGGAACCTATTGTTGATAGCAAAGCACATCAGATGGTTTCTATCAGAGCACGCGTTTGGAGAGACTCTACAGCCACATCTGTGTAGGAGACTCGTTTT
>NW_012154029.1:195819-251069 GCF_000956105.1 Propithecus coquereli
ACGAAGAAAATGAGATTAGTTACATAGTTGCTTATGAGGAGCACATTTTGTCCTGGCCTCAGGTCCTGAGAGAAATTTTTTCCCAGTGGGTCTCTTAAAAAGAAAACTATATAGTAATTTTAAAAGTTCGAAAGATCCCTAAAAGGAGTGCAATACTGAATTGTGTATGAATGACCTCATATAGTAGAGGACATGATGCAAAACCACCATTCAGTAAAAGCAATTACACAAAAGGCCAAAGAAGAGATAAGTAACCTAGGACCCTGGGCCGTGTGAGGCCTGCCCTCCTGCATCGTGGACCAAAGCCTAATTCCAGGAAGCCCTCACAGGTAAGGAAAAGGAGCCCTAAAAAGGGAGATGACTTACTCCAATCCATCGCAGGTTGGTGACAGCCAGAACGAGATAGGGCCTCTGTCCAGACTGACCCAGTAGAACTCAGCCCAGCAATCGTCAGCTGCAGGATGTATGATACCTTCTAGGGCAGCGCTGCCCACGGGAACTTTCTGCAGGGATGGAAATCTTCTCTGTGCTGTCCAATGTGGTAGCCACTAGCCACATGTGACTGTTTGGCATGTGAGACGGAGGGACTGAGTTTTAAATTTTATTTACATTTAATGAATTTAAATTCAAAAAGCCACATGTGGCTAGTGGCTGCTTTATCAGACATCGCAGCTCTTGAGCACCGTGAGGTGGACACTAAACTCAGCATATCCCTGCTCTGCTTCTGGGCCCCCTGTGCTGCCGGAGGGCTTCCATGGGCCAGGTCTGGAAGACGGAGGAAGAGCCAAACACTGCGTTTGTCCGAATGGCAGTTGGAGCGTGAGAAATGCTGGGTGTGTGGGCGAGATGCTCTAACTGGCCCAAAGCCTGCAGCAGTCGGGGAGTCATTGAGAGCAGTCAGAGGTCTGCACTCACCTTGATGGCCACACCTGGGGACAGGTAATGTGGAGATGATGCCGGACTGTACAGTGATGGCTCTGGTGACAAGATCGGGCTCAACAGTCTGTTTATTTCCTTTCACTCTTCTCAGGCATGAGGTGTGGAGGGCCCCCAACCGGGGAGCCATGGTGCCAATGAATAATAATGTCATGAACTCATTTCAGCGATACTGCTTAGAATGTAATTTGTAAGTTTAAAATTAGAAAAAAAATGTTTTAAAAAAAGAATTCAATAGTAAGAGGTAATAAGAAGCAAACCTCATTTCACAATACAGGTCCAGTTAAGGAAAGTAAATATAAACCAGATTCCACAGTGTCTTACTCAACAACGAAATGTGTTTAAAGGGCAAAATATGACAAAATTGTTCCAGCATGTTCCAGTAATTTCTGAAATTTTAACCCCCAAAAGGATACTCCTTTGTGATACATTTATAAGATAATATTTTAGAACAGTAGCAGATATTGCACTCATGATTCAAAAATGTATAATTTTAAAATAGAATGATATTTGTAACATTTTATTATTTTTTTCAAAACTATATTTTTCTTGTGCAGAAAAAATTATTTGATCAGCAATGGGCCAGTGTAATGCAGTTCAAGTAAAAAGCTTTTTACACTGGCTTAAACCAAGAATTTCCCTAAATACGATTGTGATTTTTCATAAAGATCATTAATATTAAGGCAAATAAGAAACCATTACTCTCTCTTTTGTGCTAATATATTGCACTAGCTATAGAAAGTGATGTCAGATTCAAGTCTAATTACCTCTATTTCATTTCTGCTCTTTTTCTACCCACTTTGTTTTGTTATCTGAGCTTCCAACCATTTCTTAAAAGATGCAATATTTCTTTATCAAGTAGCAACAGAAATGATGTAGATAAATAATTCCTTACAAATTAAAGGAAGCTAGTCATAAGAGTAGGGTGAAACAAATTATTGCTCTCTTCTAACAGCAAGCTTATGGGGTAAGTAAAAAGATGCATTAAACATCCCTTGAATATTAAGTGGATACTCTACCCATAGATACTTGGCACCCCTGTGCACACCACATGAACGTGGCATCTTCAGCCTTCAAAAATTAAAAGCAAAATGCTCATATTTTAGCCCATGAGGATGAGGAAGAGTCTAGGTAAGTGAAAGTTATATGATCATTCCTTGGGTTCTGGTGGAAGCTAATGTAGACATTGACAGGACCATTTTCACCTCCCCTCTGACAAATGGAAGCCAGGATCAAAAAGGAAAGGGTGAAATAGATGACAGAGGAGAGTCAACAGGAGCAAATGTCAAGAAACTGCAACATTGCCTAGCATCCTGTCCTGCTGCTCGCATTGCACTCCCAAAGGCTTCATGGCAGTGCTGTAACTATTGTCATTATTGTTCATAACAGCAAACATTTACTGAGACTGTATAATGGACCAGATGATGCTTTACTTGTGTTCCATCACTTATTTGTTCAAAACAATTTAGGGAATTAGATACATTTTACAGCTGACCAAACTAAGCCTCACAGTATCTAAAAAGCTTGTTCAACAAGCAGAGGGATAAGATTCAAACTCAGGTCTTTCTGATTCCAAGTCCTCCTTTTGGTGACCACACTCTTACATGGGAAATAGATTTTCATGGTAGTAGATCCCTAAAACTGTCCTAACAATTCGGATCTGTTTACATTTCCTGCCACTCTCTCCTGTCTGGGTGAGAATTGCACAGGTTTGTCATAGACAAACAATCCCTGTTACAATCCCTTACTTTTGTTGCTTATTGGTTCTCAGGTTTCAAAGTGCATCAACTTTATCCATGATACTCACAATATTAAAGACTGTATTTAAGAAGTTTTTAATTCATATTTTCTTTTCTATATGGAGAGTCCCAATCCTTTCTGTTTTAATTCTGGATGGATATCTGTTCTCTGACATTTTCTTGAGTAATTGGAGCATTGGAGAAATAGAGATTTGGAAAATATTTTTATACAAAGGTTTCAGCTTTGTGAGGTGGCCAGTAGGGACTGTTCACATGATAGTTGGGTAGGTGCCCAGTTAATTTTTATAATCAGTGTAGTACAAGACTTGTTGCCAGACAGACCTGGATTCGAACCCTGGTCCTGCCACTATGGGAAGTTGCTTAACTCTCCTCTGCTCTGGATGTCTGGTGTGAAAATGGGGCTTAGTATCTATCTCATAAATGAAGGTGTGAGGTTTTCATTAGATCAGAGGTGAAAAGCCTTGGTCCAGGGCACTCAATAAATGACAGCCCTGTCATTCACAGCTGAAATTATGTCATGACCACTCTAGGGGACCAGAAACAGCACACAGATAACAACGTGGTCTCCCTGACTCCATGCAATTCCCAGTAGACTAGTTCAGAAAGTGATAGTTGGGCAGTTCCAGTTCCCTTAGGTTCTTACATGGCTGAGAATGTCAGTTGCCTTTATACAGGAAGGACACCGTGGCCTCTTACACAGTTCCGTGTCCTGCTCTCTGCTTCAGCGTGCCCAGGCACTGTCCCACTGTGTTCTGGTTCTGGCAGTCTCGGAAAAGTCATGCTAGCCTGGTTCACTCCTCCCCCTGCCTTCAGGAGGTATTTATCTTCTGCCTAGATGTCCACGGGGGTCTTCCTTTGGGGCAGAGGTTGTGTAAATTTAACAAAATGTGTCTTGGTGTTGACCGTTTTGTATCACTTTTTCCCAGGACACAGATTTGTTGAATAAATTCATTCATTCAGCAAATACATATTAAGTAGCTACCATGTGTCAGTCAGGGACTATTTGGGGTACTGTGTTTATATCAGTGAACAAAACAGACAAAAGCTTTGCCCTTGTGGAGATTTTATTCTAATATGGGAGGTGGTCAGGAAGCACAGTATAAAGATGAAATTACATGGTATTTTGGGAGGGGTAGGGACCTGCAGGATAGAGGTGCGTTGCAGTTTAATTGGGGTGGTTCAGGGAGGACTTTCTTGAAAGGTGACATTTGAGCCGAGAGTTGAAGGAGACGAGGGCGGAAACCACAGGGAGGGTGTTGGGGGCCAGAGCAGGGAACAGCCAGAGCTGAGGGCAGGGAGGAGGGAGAGGGGAGGCCGGAGGGTGCAGAGGGCTCAATACAGCAGGACTCTGGCTTCGGCTTTCTCTGAGTAACCTGGGAGCCACTGCAAGGTTCTGAGTGGAGGAGAGCCCTGCTCTGATTTGTGCTGTTGAAGGAACATTCTGACAGCTGTGTTAAGAACACACTAGGATGGGGGAAGATCCAGGTCTTCATTTGTGTCAGAAACACTTTTTCTGTATAAATCTATTATACTTTTTATTTCTTTTGTTCAGTTTACTCGGGTATTTTCTTTAGAAACAAGAATGGCACACATCTTGGGTCTCTTGGTGAGTATCTCACCTCTGTCATTCTTACAGACTTTCCTGTCATTCTGGTAAGATTTCCCCAAATGTGTTCTCCACGTACTTATTCATTCAACAGATAATGATTTGGGCTTTTTTGTGTGCTAATGGCTGCTCCACAATGGAAGGTACAGTAGGGAGCAGGAAGATGAGGGCCTTGTTTGGAAGACGCTTCCGTGCCAGCAGAGGAGACAGACACACATGATGATGCCCACGGCAACAGTGCTGCGAAGAATATAAGTGGGGTGATGTTCTAGAAACTGATGGGGGGAAGCTTTAGATACTGGGTCAAAGGAGGAGTCTCTGAGTGATCTCTAAGCTGAGACCCAAATGAAAGGAAGTCACTGGCCATGTGCCTACTCAGCGCAGCCCAGTCTGGACAGCAGGAAGCACTGAGCCCCCAGAGCTGGAAATGAGCTTGGCGTGATTGAGGAATGAAGAGAAGGTGGGCGCGGGGCGAGCGAGGGAAGCGGTGTCAGTGCAAGGTCAGAGTAGGCCAGGAAGGAAATTGGATTTTATTTTCAGGGCAAAGGGAATCATTAGTGGGCTTTGAGCAGGACATGGATGTTGTCTGATTTACATTGCTGACAGGTCACGCTAGGGCAGGATTTCATAAACAAGACATAAAAAGCAAATCACAAAGGAGATTTATAAATCTTACTTTTTTACTGTTAAAATAAAAAATTCTATTACCAAAAAACAAATTTAAAAAGTGAAGGGACAAACAACCATAAAACCAACCGATGATTAGTATCCAGAATATATTTTTACAAATCCCTACAAATCAAGAGGAAGGAAATAATTCAATAGAAAAATGGTTTGAAGATACCAATAGGAAAATGGAATTCAATAAGCATGAAAAAGATGTTCAATAGGACTGGCGTTCAGGGACATGCAGATTTTAAAAGCCACCAGACACGATTTAACATCTATCGGATTGGTAAAAATTAACAGACTTACAACATAAAGTATTGGAAAGAATGTGGAGGAATAGGAACTCACCCACTGCCGTGGATGGGAGAGTGGTAAACGGTATTGTGGAGAATGGTTTGCGACATCGAGAAAACCTGAAGATGCTCATTCTCTTGAGCCCAGAAATTCCACCACAGAATATATGTCTTAGATAAATTCTTATGCACATATGCAAGGAAACAGCTCAGATATGTTCATAGTAGGTAGCATTGTTTGTAATAACAAAAAATAAATAAAGTATCAACAGGAAATAGATAAGTTATTTTATACATTTGGAATATCATATAGCTGTTAAAAATGGATGAATAAGAGTCAGAGATACCAAGTTACATCAATCTCACAAACACTGTGGAGTGAAGGAAAGTTGTAGAAAAATACACTTAGTATGATATCCATAAATAAAGTTTAAAATATACAAACATTATATATGTTGCCTAGAAATCAAGCACAAGGATAAAAGCATGTAGAAATGAATGGAAATGACAAGCCAATTAGAGATGAGTGCTCACCTTTCCTGAGAAGAAAAGGGGACTTGATTAGGGAGGACCACTCAGGGGGCTTGCACCAGTGTCTGTGATGTTTTCTTAAGCTGCACTGTTGGTATATGGGTTATAGACTTGGCGATTTTTGGTTGTTATTTTTATATTACAAAATGTTATCAGAAATATTTACAATCTAGAAATAGGTATAAAGAAAAGAAGATCTCTTGAGCTGTTTGTGGAAAATAGCAGGCAAGCGTGAAAGCCGAGACACCCAGTGGAGGGGTGACGAGTACATTCATCCAGCCAAGAAGTGGTGCAGAGGGAGAAGAGTCAGGACAGCGCCAGCAGGGCTTGGTGATGAGTTAGCTGTGGGTGAGTTAAAAAGTAGGACTCCTAGAATATGAACTTGAGAGAATGAATGAATGTAGGACCACTTATGAGATGAAGAACATCAGGAGATAATGTTGTCTGGGGAGGAAGAGATCATGAAGTTCAGTTCCGAACACATTGTGTTTGAGATGCTTAGTGGGCATCCAAGTCAAATGTCAGGTTGACACTTAGGTATGAGCCAAGAGCTCAAGGAAAGAAATCAGTGCTAAAGATTTGAATTTGGGAGCCAATAACATGTAGAAGCCATTCTGTGTAATTCCACCACAGAATATATATATATCTTAGATAAATTCTTATGCACATATGCAAGGAGACACCTCAGATATGTTCATAGTACGTAGTAGCATTGTTTGTAATAAAAAGAAACAAAGTATCAACAGGAAATGGATACATCATTTTATATATTTGGAATATGATACAGCTGTTAAAAATGGATGAATAAGAGTCAGGGGTATCAAATTAGATCAATCTCTAATTTGGCTTATCATTCCCATTCATTTCTCTATATTTTTATCCTTGTGCTTGATCTTTAAACAACATATATAATGTTTGTATGCTTTAAACTATATTTATGGATATTATACTAAGTGTATGTGAATACCTGGAGACAGATGAGAGATAGAGTAGAAGATGCCCGTGAATGATTGCTGGGGATTCTGTTATTGGCTGGGATGGAGCTAACACAGAAACCTGAAAAGGAGCTAAGTGACCTCAGAAGCCAAGTGATGGGAAGAGATCGAGATGAAGGGAGGGGTGAATCCTGCTGAAGTCAGGTAAAATATGGACAGAGAAGCATCAGTATGAAGTTATTGAATATTTTGACAAGAGATATTTCAGTGTCTTGGTTGGGACAAAAAAAAAAATACAGACTGGATTGAACTCAAGAGTAAATGGGAGGAAAAAATGGAGATAGACTAACAAATCTATGGAAAATAAACAAAATACAAGTACAACTGAGCTGCCCCCGCCCCCACCTTTTCTTTTTCTGAGACAAAGTCTCATTCTGTTGCCCAGGCTAAAGTACAGTGGCATCACTGCAACCTAAACTCCAGGGCTCAAGCGATCCTCCTGCCTCAGCCTCCCAAGTAGCTGGTACCATAGGCACTTGCCACTAGGCCCAGCTAATTTTTACATTTTTTTGTAGAGACAGGGTCTCACTATGTTGCCCAGGCTGGTCTTGAACTCCTGGCCTTAAGTACTCCTCCCATCTCAGCCTCCCAAGGTGCTGGGATTACAGGTGTGAACCACTGCACCTAACCAGTATTAACCATTTTAAATTGGAAATCAAACTAAGTAATAAAACCTTTAAATTTTTATAACATTTTGGGGCACAAATTGATATCTGACAGTGGGAACCCATAAGATGTGAATGGGAACCAGATTCCAGAATGTAGAAACCATGAAATCATAGACTGTAAGGAACCTCGCTTTGAGAAGCACCTTAAGTGACATCTTGTTACTAGGTAATATCAGAATCAGGCAGGGAGTCCATTCAAATGCCAAGTATCTGTTAAGCATGCAGCATTTCCCAAACATCTTTCAATAATGGAAATCAACTCACTTAGGACACACATACCATGTTAGGAAGCTACTGTTCCTTTGAGTGTTGGGTTGCTAGCTTAGAGTGCTACATGAGCAGAAACCAAGCACGGTATTTCAGGCAGCCACTTTCTAAGATCCTAGTACAGATACTGCCTCACGTTGACGACACAGTATAAGAAGGCCTTTGTCAAGAACTCGCGAGGTTCAGAGTTAGCTTAGGTGAGATGTTGGTCCTTTTCTGACCTGATATGTTGGTTTTTTGCTAGGTTTCTGACTAAATAATACCTCGTACTCTTCTTTCCAGTAATTGGATTCCTTTATTTTATATATATTACTCTCATCCCCCACTTGAGGTACTGGGGTACCCTCAGTATTCCAGGCCGACCCTGCCCTGCCCATCTACGCAGACCTCCTGTCCGCCATCCCAGATGGCACCTGCCCACCAGCTTAGCTTCCTCCTTTTGCCTTCAGTGTATCCTGGCTACCCTCTGTCCGCCCCATACTGCAATTATATCCATCCAACAGATATTTTGTTGAATTCCTATTGAAAGTTGTGAAGACTGAAATTAACCAGAAACACTCACAGAAGAGGTAGATTCTGAGCTGATGGATGATGAGGATGGAGGAGTGTAGGAGCAATGAGGGGGCATTCCAGGCAAAAGAAATACTATTAGCAACAGGGCCCTACCTCTGGAATGGACAAGGCATGATAAGTTATTTAAAGCCAAATGAGATGGCCAAGGACAGGTATCAAAGGGGCAGCCCCAGTTCCAGGTGCTACCAAAAAACCATTGGTGTAACAGGCTAGCATGCATCCGTGGAGTAGCTCCAACACAGGGCAATCAATGCAGATGGTGCCCAGGTGAGGGGAGTGTGGATTTAGGATGATATAGATGACACAGCAAGGGGTCCCACGAGGCAGGAGAAGAACAGCAACAGTGTGATACAGGATGGCAACACTGAAGAAAGCAAGGCAGGAAAGCCAGGGGCACCAGGCAGGTCTGTGGTGAGGGAGCACTTCCAGCCCCCGAGCTGGGGCTCGCGAAAGAGTTAGAGGTGCAGGACCTGGAAATGGAGGCGGGGGAGTAAAACAGAGGCCCAGGAATTGGAGGGGTTGAGGCATCGCATCTTACCAGGAGTCTTACGTATATCTAAGTGTAAGAGTCGGGGCACAGAAAGCCCTGGGACTTGGGTAGGATGGGCCTCGGTGTTAGCACCGGAGCACCTGTAGTGTCAGTGTGGTGTCAGTGTGCAGCCCCTAAGATTGACTTGTTTAGATTGACTTTTAGATTCGATCTGGTCCAGGGAGCATGAGGCTGGCCTCCCCTGCAGCTGGCCTGGGGTTTTGTGGCTGCAATGAGTCAAGGGGCATGATGGGGCACGACTGCGCTCTGAGGGCTCCCAGCCCTGCACGCAGCCCTCAGTCCTGCCCGTGCAGTTCAGAGAAGCAGTAAAAGGAATGACTGTGAGTAAGAAGAGCGAATATGTTGGTAAATATGACTAACGTGGCTAAATATTAATAGAACGTTTTAGAAGCCAAATTATTTTTTAAAACAGTGCGCAATGTTTATATCCACTGCCACAATCTTATGGCTGCTTTCCAATTATTGTGCTTTGGTTAAAGTAGACCCGAGTGTGAATCATATGTTGTACTTCTCAAAATATACAGGAGGAGAAATTCCATAGGATTTGTTGACCACTGCACAAATGTAGTGGAATTCTGGCAAGTTCTTTGTTGGTGCTGGCCTGCCATGCTGCCTTGCACAGAAAGTTCAAGATTTTAATTGACCTTAGAGTAAACTAAATTGAGAGCTTACTGAAACAAAGCTAACTAAAGAAATACTGTCTACAGGTTAGACAGACTGCAGCCTTCTTGGAGATCCTGACAGCTTCTTTTACCAGCACCCTCACAAAGGCCGGAAGAGGTGCCACACCAGACAGGGCGGTGTTTGCTGGGAACTCTTAGAATAGGGCTTTGGGCATATATGAGTTCCTTTGCTCCTCTGTACGGTTCAGTGCCTTTAAATAATGATAGTAATTATCGTCTATAGTAGTATAAGTCTATACAGCAACTTTCCCCCGAATGATGGGAACTGTGGAAGCCCTTTGACCCGTGTCCTCACACTGCCCCTGGAAATAAGAGGGAACATGGGTGGCAGCTCAGAGGCGTTCACATCCTCCGTGGGTGAGGCAGGCAGATGCACGTGGGGTCTGGATGCCGTGAACTGGTGACACCAGGTGCTGCGTTGGCCCACATACTTGTCTGCATCTACAAAGAGGCTGGATTCTGTTAATTATGGATGACACCAATTGTAGGATGCACCACTATTTTATGTTCAACTAATTTAAACAGTTGCTACGAATCCCAGTTGTAAAACACCGTCAACCCTAAGGCATACCCTGATTTCAGAGATGTGAGCATGTGAAAATAGGAAGCAGTGGAAATGTATCTGACAAGCGATGAAAAATACTGTTTCTGCTTTTCTGTGGTGCCTCCTGGGAGAAAATGGACTGGAACCTTTATTTTTAAAGACAAAAATAAAAATTTCAGGAAAAGTCACGGTTTGGTAAAAGCCCGAGAGTGAACTCTCAGAAGGATGCAAGAGTCTGGGGATGCGCCCTAAGAAGGCCTGAGGGTCACACGGGGTCTGCTGCTGCCCCGGAGAAGCATGTGTGGGCCCAAAGGGCTATCGCTGGGGCTGGGGCACACATCGGTCCTAACGCGCGTGGGAGAGGCCACGGGCCTCCCCCTCCATCCTGTGCGAGGCCGGCGGGCAGGAACGCACCGCACCTGGGCAGGTGGGCGTTTCGCAGCTCCCAGTGAGATGGCAGCAGGCTGGCGGGGTGCCTGGGGCTGGGAGCAGGGAGGGGAGGGATGCAATTCTCATGCTGGGCTCAGAGCCAGCGCTCCCTGGGCAGAGGTGCGAGGCCGCATATTTGAGAACTCGAAAGTGTTTAGGTGAGTGACTCCCCACCCCAAGAGAAACTGAGATTCTTGCTGGAAGGCAGATGCAGACTTTGTGGTTTGAGGCAACGTGTAAATCCAACCTCGTTTCTGCTCGTAGGAGATGAGGATGAGCACAAACTAGTCCCGTTGTGATAAAGGAGGAGCTGCAGCGATGAGCTTTCTGGGGTTCCAGCGGACCCAGGGGCCCGGGCGAGGACAGCAGTGAAGGAGTTCAGCCGGAAGCGATGGGCTACACGAGGTCCAGGATTGCCGAGGGGGTGTCTTTGTCCCTTTGTGCCGCTGCTCTAACAGCATACCTGAGACTAGGTAATTCATAAAGAACAGAGACTTACTTCTTGCAGTTTGGGAGAGGAGTCTGGGAAGTCCGAGGGCAAGGGACCCAATTTGGTGAGAGCTGTGCCATCTGATGGCGGAAGGTGGACGGGTGGGGAAGAGGAGGAGGGTGGAGAGGGAGAGTCCAAACTCATCCTTTTGTCAGGATCCCACTCCCTTAATAACCACATCAATCCATTCCTGAGGACAGAGCCCTCATGACCTGATCACCTCTTAAAGGCCCCCCCTCTCAACACTGTCACATGGGGGATTAAGTTCCCACACATGAGCTTTGGGGGACACGGTCAAACCACAGCAGGGAACGATTGAAAAGCCCCTCTGGTTCTGTCCCAAAGCTACCCACAGAGGGAGAGTCGTCTCACGCAGTGGCAGTATCATCAAGCTCAGGGGGTCTGCCTTCCCTCAGTGGCTTGCCACAGTGTCTCCGTCCTAATGCGCTTCGTTCTGCAAAATTAAATTCATTTGTGCTCTTGCTCGTACAGGGAGCGCAAAGGTCTGAGGACACGGAGAGAAAACGGTTGTGCTGGGGGCAGTGCCGACTAGTGGTTAGCTGTGGGGTCTCTGGGACAGAGCTCAGGGGATGCAGGGGTGAGCACCGTGTCTGAGGGACATCTCAGGGGAGTTCCAGAAGGAGGTAATGGAGAAAATGGGGAGAGACAATATATGAAAAATTAATGACTGAGACTTTCTCAGAACTGATAAAGCTGAATAGGAATTAGGATGTATAATTACCAAACTAATAGAGAGACAAAAATAAAATGAGAGGGAGGGAGAATACTCTCAAACAACACAAAAGAAGACCAGAAAGAGGAAAAAAAGCAGCAATTTTTTTAGAATTAGCAATCAGAAAATCGAGACAAACAGAATGCACAAAATAAAATGGTAACAACGCATCCAAATACAGAAGTATTCACAATAAACTGTGCATATACTAAATTTCTTCTAGAAAAAAAAAAGCCGAGCTATGTGTTGTTTATTAATCCCAATCTACAAGACAAGGCTTCAGAAAGTGAAAACAGCCCAGGGTGGTCAAGGTTACGCCAGGTGTGCCCGTTTGTAGGGAGTAGACCTGGTTATACTGAAACTGTGTTTCCCAGAAGGTTCTTTAGACCATGGGGCCATGGCTTTGAATTTTTAGGTGCTCTATTTTTTTTCTTGTAGTCCTGTGCTAATTTTAAACATTAACTTAAATCTGCAGGTGAGCAGGATGAGATCTCAGTTTCTTGGTTTCTAGATAGCACGGAGATTTCTGCCCCCTGCTAAGGACTTGGGCAAGCAGGCGTCGTGCTGCCCAAGGGAGACAGGGAAGGATTTGAAGCTGTTTCCAAGGTCATGTGTGGAGTGAAAGGCAAATGGTTAGAACACAGGCTTCCTTTGTGCTTTCTGCCTGGGAGGGCGATGCTCGATGTTCAGGCGCTCCTTCACCCCCTCGGGTCATGTGATCTTCTCCCCGAAGTCTGTCTGTCTGCCTGCCCATCTGGTCCCAGGCACTCAACTCCATCTTTCCTCTGCAGCCACTGTCCTCGCTTTCCTCTGAGATGTGCTTGCCCTGTCTCCTCTCTCTCAGGGGGCAAGATGGAAACTGGTAAAGGGGTACACTCCAAACATCATAATTTTCTTAAGGAAACGTTTCCCCCACTAGGAAACAACAACTCAATACATTTTGGTTGAGAATCTACTCTATACAAAACCCCATGCTAGATGCCAATGATTCAAAAATAAATCAGGCGCTCTAATCTCTGAACCCAATGGATGGGACAAACAAGTAAACACATGACTTCAGGATCATCTGTTTATCGCAACAGTGGAGGAATCAAGGTGTCCCAGCAGGGGCAAGGAAGGTTTATGGAAGAAATACTGCCTGAGAAGGGCTCCGAAGGGTGCATAGGAGCTAGGCTGAGACAGAGGTCATCTCACACAGGTAAGTTAGCAGAACAGAACACTGAGGAATAAACCAACGCGAGTCGTTTGAGAAACTGCATGCCTATTGGTGTTACATAGCGTGAAATGCAAAGGAGATGGCTGAGAGCTGGTTTTTCAGCCCTTGAACCTTGCCTTCTTGAGAGTGTGAAAGGTTTGGAGTAGAAATAACCAAGAGCTGGCCTTGGAGAGAGGTTGTTGTCCAAGTGTGTTGCTGGTGCGATTCCTCCTGTGTTCCCTTGGAGAGGAAACAGGTGCCCACTCCTCACTTCAAACCCCGAGGAACAAGCTGCAGTGAACCTCTCTAGACAACTTAGTGTGTATCTCTGGAACTTGGGCGCACAATTGGTTGGTGTCTGACTTAGACCTGAAAGGCCCAAAGGGTGAGAGGCTGTGGCTGGCAGAGCTGGGATGGTCACTACCCTGGGCATGTCCTCGTGCAGCTGCAAGTCCAGAGTTTGTCAGGGCTGGAAGTGCATGAGGGTCTCCCTTGAATTACATGTGGGGGCTGGGAGTGAGGGAAAGAGAAAGCAAGAGAGAAAGGGGGAGCAGGCGCCCTCGCCTGGGGTTGTCTGTCTCGGAGCATGTCCAGAGGGCTTCCTGGAGAGGGGATGCCAGCCCAGCAGAGATGCTGAAGATGCCCAAAGGGCCAGCCCTGGTTACATGCAGGTGAGAGGCGAGTGCTTTCTTCCAGCACTGCTAGAGGGGAGGTGCTCTGAAGAACACATGAGAATGCCCCGGGAAAGAGCGTGAACTGCTACACCTGCCCAGCCCGCACGGCAGCCGCGCTGGTTCGTCCCGGTGAGAGGTCAGACCTCTCCTGCCCCTTAACTGCTTCCTCCTCTCTCCTCTGCTTCCTAATCCTGGGCGGGGAACTGTGGTCAGCAGCTGAGGGGGAGAGATGGAAGTGCACTGTGGGGAAGGAGAAAAAGCCCGCCAAGGCCCCCTCACTGCAGGGGACCACCTGCAGCAGGCCCAGGGTGAGCACAGGGAGAAGTTCCAAAGGAAATGCAGGTCCAGGACGTTGGAATCACCGGCACACACTGCTCTGTGAGTATGACCACAAGCGGCTGAAGGACCAGTTCGCTGCCCCTTAAGAATGAGCAGAGAAGTCATGAAACTTACTCTGTTGGATCCAATAGGCACGAAGAAACCCTAGGCATTACCAAGGAAACTGGAATGAGCATTTTGATTATGTCCATTTGAGGGTTATATTTGCATACATCACACTACTGAAATCGCCTTAATCTTAGCTCAGGGCGCAGGATCCAGGGAGTTGGGTTCTGCTATCGGTTCCTCTATGTATTCGTCATGTGACCTTTGGTAAGTTCTTGATTTCTCTCAACCCCATTTTATACATAAATTAAGATAAAATGAATTTTTCTTTGTAAAAGGTTTAGATCTGCCCTGTCCAATAGGGTGGCCATTTGCCATATGTGGCTACTGAGCACTTGGAATGTGACTTGTCTGCGTTGAGATGTGATACAAACCAGATTTCAAAGACTTATGCTGAAGTGACAATATTTTAGATAAATTGGGTTAAATAAAATATATTATTAAAAATAATTTCACCTGTTACTTTTATTTAATGTGCCTATTAGAAAATAGCAAATACATATGTGGCTTGCATTATATTTCTATGGGACAGCAATAGCTAGACAGAGCTCAACTCTTAAAACACTCAATATATGTTAACTCTGATTATGCTTCAAGAAACTTCATGAAGGCAAGGAATACAAATGTTTAGTGCTGTTTCCTGAGTAGCTAAGAATGTCTGACACATAGTAAAATGTAGTAAATATTCAATAAATTGGTTGACAGATCAAATGCAGATGGATATGTATGTCGCTTGTTTCTAGCCAGTGTTAGTTCTGTCCTGCTGTCAGGGGCCCATGTCAGCTCTTAAATACCCTCAATCTCACGCTCAGCTGCTGGAATCCGTGTGGTCCAGCTCGTGTGTTACTTCCTCCAGGAACCTACTGTACTCTTGGTCTCCTCCCATTATCTCTCCCATCAGAAGCCATCGCTCCCTCTTATAAATTCATACATATTTTGGAAAAATGTTTTTCACAAGGCTTAGCCCTGCTTACAGCTCACAGCTCCTCTGACATTTTGATGTAAATTCCTCTAGAGCTTTGCTGCACCTGTCTTTAGGATATTGCTTAGAGCAGAGCAGGTGCTCAATGTGGGTGTGTTGAATTGAATTACGGTAATGTTTCCTTGGCACCTGTCTTGTATCCTTCTTTGCAGAACTTAGTATCAGGCTGGCCATTTAAGAGCCCAATAAATACTTGCTGAATAAATAGACCAGTGGGACTGACACGCAAAGGGGAGGAATGGGAATACCTTTCTCAACATCAAAGGCATTGTAATGGTGGCCTTGGAGACCTTCCTTCTCCTTGGTCAGAGACACTAGTCCTTCTAGTCAAGGCCAGGAAGAGTACAGGGCAGGCTTTGGCAGGCTAGTGGGAAAGGTTGCATGTCCCTAGGTTGTAATCTTACCCCCAGACGACTGCTGACTTGAGTGACCTTCTCCGTGGCCTTCGCTATGCAGTCACTCTCCATTGAGCTCTGCTACCTGCTGCCTGAGTAGTTCTTGGCAAGTTTCTTAATCCCTCTGAAGCCCAATTTCCCTTTCTGTAGTGACAATAGGTGATGTATTCTGAGAGCTGCCTATGTGCCGGGCCCTGTGCTAAGTGAGATGGGTTTCATCAAAGCCTGGGGCACAAGTGCTATTATCACCCTCATTTTGCGGATGGAGAACTGAGGCATAGAGAAGGCGAATTGCTTCCCCCGGTCGGGGTGCCTCTGCATCGTCCTATCCAGCACATCGGGCTCTTGTGAGATAGATAATAAAGTACCTGGCACCCAGAAGCACTCAGCATACAGTGGCAGTGACCCCCCCACCTAAAGTTGTCCCCACTCCCACTGGTGGCCATTCCCTTCTCAAGATCGATGGTGGCGTTTGCATGACTGTTAGCGCTGATAAACAGGAGAGCTTCCTCTTGATTATCCATAATGAATCAAAGGTGTCACTGATTTGCTGCATGCAGTTTAGATTCTCTTTAAACTGCTGAAAATTAAGCATCGTGGAGCTGTTCACAGCTGCATTCTCACTTGTATGGATAAGAAGTTATTAATTTCCTAATCCTGTCTGGTACCTCAAACACTGGGTGTAGCTACGTTGCCCATATAGAAAGCAACTGTGAAAGACAAGCATTTGTTTCTTCCGATGTGAGAAGACACTCTATTCTGTCTTCTAAAATGATTGTCCTGGCGAGAGTCTCTTTGGAGGGTATTGTGCAGTGAAGCCAGGTAGCAGCCAGACAGACAGGGGAGAATTAACTGTCAAAATACCATCCAAGTATTATTCATACTCTCTCTTTCCCTCTTTTGTCTCATACTATTCCAAGTTTAGACCAGATCAGGAAAACTAAAAGGGAGATGGGTGGTATAAAGCAGTCCGTAAAAGAAATCTTCTGTCCTGTCCATTACTGAACGTTTTATAACTCTTGAAACCTTGCTGCAAATGGCACACTGATCACATCTGAGCCCCTGCCTCCAGCTACCTGCCGGGGTCTCAGCACTCAGCTAACCGAAGCTGCCATTCTCCACGGCCAAGGGTCGTTTCCCAGGTCAGCCCAAAGCCAAGTCCCTAACTGGGCACACTGTAGAATGTCCGGCCCAAGAGTGGACTCTGCTCCAGGGCATTACCGCAGAACGCGAATCGCTGTGATTCCCCAAGAGGCAAAGATGCACTTCATTCAGTTGTCTAGAGAAAACTAAATTGGATTAGCCACATGCCTTTCATCTGACAACATGTCTCACCAATTTTATCTAATTATTCAAATAATAATCATTTGTTGAATTTAAAAAATTTTAACAAATCCTAAAAAGACTCCATTTTCTACTACATTTATTACTAGTATTATATATAGGAAAAAAAGAAAATTTAGAATATGCTGCAATAATGTAGGTCATCACGACCTCATAGTTTTAGAAAATATATGCTTTGTTTTATATTCAAACTCTTTTTCCAAAATACAAGTCCCTGCTCTACCTGCTGGAGACATGGACAGAAACTTCCTCGGTAGAGCGATACCTAGTCAGAGTACAAACGAAATGTAAAGTCACAGGGTTTCAGATCAAAAGGATTTATGGGCCAGCCTGGTTGAATGGTAAAGATGACAAACCTTTAACAGTTGAAGATGCTAACAGAAGTTGAAAAGCCCCTCTGCCTTTGGAAGGGCGCCTGCCAAAGCCAAGTTTCCAAACCTTTGGTTCCTCTGCCCCCAAACAAACAAAAGTTACTTTGCCTCGCAAGGCAACAAACAAGCAAGCTCCAGAAAAGAAGGATTCCTCCCGTAACCCAGCTTTTGCCTACTCTTTTTCCCAAACCATAGACTAGGAAACAAAAGGTTACAGCAAACTCCCCACCCCATGAAGAACATTCTGTCCCCTTCCTGCCCGGGCACCGACCCCGGAGTATCACTTAGTTTTATCTCATCCTGCTTGCATAAAATGTGTTCTGTTTCCACGTGTGTGCATTTCCATACACACTGCAGATGAGCACCAGAGATTGCTCTGAGCACATAGATTGCTTCAAAGGAGACAGAGAAACAAGTCTTGGCGCAGATTTGGGAGGGCACCCTCTTCTGACCACATGAGATTAAGAACCCATTTACAACTGAAATCCGTGCAGAGCATTTTTTTAAGAAAACAGCCGACATGACGGTGTTGGTATTCACAAAGCCAAATATGAAGATGATCGTAAAGAAACAGATGGTCACATCAGATAGAGATGTGATCTTGCCCTCACTTTGTTCCTTTTGCTGTGGCTACATGTTTTATAAGCCGGGATGTTGGGAGGTGATGTGGGGAGAGAATCCTAATAAAAGCCCCATCCATGCTGTTTTAGAAACTCTGAATGATGGCATGTCTGAGACTTTTTTCTAACATTTGCTATAGTTGAATCCAGTTTGTATTATTATATCTTTCAACCCATTCTAAACACAACTCCAAACTGACTTTGCAAACATCTAACTTTCACTCCTGCAAAGTGTTCCAAAACTCGTCTTTATTTCTCTCTTTTCTAAAACACAGTGAATGTCTTTGTAGGAACTTTAGTATTTTGGGTCTGGGCTGAAGCAGAAAGAAACGGCATCATGCTGGCTAGAGTTCAGCATTTAACATTTTAGAAAAGTCTTTAGTTAGAGCGCGGCTGAAATAGACAGGAGTCTACATTCATGTGGCCATCAAAGGAACAGAGCGAGCCGGCAGGGGCGGCCCCAGAAGAAACACCAGCGCTCCGCAGGGAGATTGGCAGGGCCAGAGAGAAAGAAAAGCTTTCTTGGGGCTACTGTTTTAGAATTTTTCACCCATGTACAAAAGGACAAGAGAAGTTGATCTCTGACAAGGACATTGCTACATCAAACCCAGCTTTCCAGAGACTGCTTAAAGTGGGTCTCTGCTGCTCCTTAAATGCCCTGATTTACATGCAGTGGTGGGAAGGGAGCCCTGGAGATGGCTCCAGCCCAGCGCCTGGCCTGCAGGGCTGGAACAGAGCAAGCAATAGATTTCTAAGCCCTTGGAAGGGAAAACCGTGCCTACGTGGTGTATGTCAATGAAACGCCAGGATGGCCTGGCACGCAGAGAGCCATCAGCGAATGGAGGGAAGAGCACTGTCAAGCTGCCACCGGCTGCTGGGCTGCTGAGACCTGTTCACCTGTTGCCTGTCCACGAAAGGGCAGGTTTCTGAGCTCTCTAGCTCTGAGAAGGCTAATGAGGAGCCATCCTCCCTGGAGCGGTGATACTGATGTCTGTCCCAGGCCTGGGGCCGTTGTACTTGGGAAGGGCACAGAGGTTGCAGGCTGATTGTGCAGGGAACTTTAAGCTCCAGCACATAGGTGCGAGGGGAGTGCGGTCACGCAGAACAAACACAGCCCACGAGCAGAAGGATAAACGCAGAGGCTGCCAATGAAGGAGAAGGTGCCCCTTTTCCCAGTGGGGCAATTTCCAGCTGCAGAGAACAGTGGCTGCCTCAACAACAGAGAAGAACATTTTTATTGATGTGCTGGAGAAAAGACTTGACAATTCTTGGCAAGTAACTAAACATTAAAGAAATAGTGGATTTAAATATCAATGATTTTAAAAGGTAAAATTAGCTGACCTCTTAGAAAAGAATTGAGATGAGCTAGGAAGATGCCTACCTATTTAGAGAATTTGCTGAAGAAGATTTCAAAGGGTTTTTGTTGTGTTTTTGTTTCCAGTAATAACAGCTCTATCAGAAGCAATGTAAACTATGAATAGAAATAATAATATTTAGTAATCCAATCACAAGAACTGTCGAGAGCTCATAGTCCTATTTTTTTGATCCAATTTTAGATTTTTCCTATAAAAGAGAAATAACAACGATTGTGGTAAAAACTCTTTTTCTCCTCTTTTTAAAAGTACTTGTCCGTAATTAGAAGCAATTTTTAATTCCATACTAATGAAGTGATATGGATGCAGGGATATTTGGAATTCACAGCTAATTCATAAATATTATCTAGCCAAGAATTTCAGCCTCTCCTCCCATAGACCTCTGTCTGGAGCCCTGTGAGTTAGCAACCTGTTTTCATCCTGGGCGTTGTGGCTCTTTGTGCCCAGTGTTGGGTGAAATGACACACGGGCAAAGCCAGCAGTCAGCTGTTCTTGTTTAAGCCGGAGGCGCATTGAAGGACTTACTCTGGGTGTCAGGAAACATCAGGGGGGCGTTAGTAGAAGAAACTGAGTCTTGTTCCAGCTGGTACACATTCTGGGAGTGCGGAGCTATGAGCCATCTGAAGAGGCTGGAAAATTCTAATTCAATGCTAGTAAGGACCCATTTCCAAAGGAGGTTGTCGTCAAAAGGGGAAATGGCACAGTGGCCTTAAGAGTTCTGAGCTGAGGCTCAGTGTGGATAGCGGATTAAACCGCATTTTCCGTATTCTTGATTCTCTGCCATGTGGGGCCTTGATGCTGGAGAGACGGCCCCCGCCAGGGCTAGCTAATTCCCGGAGATGGCAAACAAGTCCCTGGTGAGCAAGCCGTTCATAAACCAACCAGGTCAGAGCCCACACTCTCGACCACCTCTTTTATCAAACTCTCACACACCAAACCAATCTTCCCTTGCCCTAAGTCACCCCAGGGCCAGGTACCAGACAGCTAGGGACCAACCCTGTGGCACTGAGCCTGCAACATAATTTAAACTACCCAATTCAAAGCTGACTCAGCGAGTCCAACCCGCCTTGCCTAGTCCTTCCCTGCCAGGTCCTGCTAAAGGCCTGGGCTGCGCTCTGCCCTCCTCCTCTCCTGCCTCTTGACTGACCTTGCCCCTCCCCCGTGTGACCCTGCACGGCAGGGCCTAGCATCCTCCTTCTTTAGGGATCTGTGAGTATAAATGCTTTCTCTCATAACAGTATTTCTGTGTCAGCTGTCCTATCACACCCGACGTGAAGACAAAGCCCAGGTACGTATTTAGCACGGCAGGGTCACTGGCCGTGGGAAGCTGGATGGTGGTCCATGAACCCTGTTCCCGGCATTGCCCGTGGAGGGTTAGCTGTGCACACCTTTCAGCTGCAGCTCCAGAGATGGGAGTGAGGGGCCTAGGAATCTGCATTTCTAAAGGCACCTCCATGGATTTCTGCTCAAGGTGGTCTGAGTATCAGAATTGACACCCCAGGACTAGGAGAATCTAGTAGAACCAAGCCAAGAAGGGAGCCCTGACTTTAAAACTTACGTTTTGATGTGGCAATTCCAATTCTAGAAATTTACCGTAAAGAAGCAACTAGATATACACACTTATACTTGGAAACCTTTTTATATTGTACATAATTTACAGTAAAAAAAAGAAATCATCCAAAAGAGACAGCGTTAGATTTAAGTATGTAATGACAGTCATACAATGTACTACTAACAGTCGTCTGGCATAATGTTAATGTCATGTGAAAATAATAATATATTGCTAGTTTTAAAAATCAGTTAATAAAACAGTATTATGATATAATCTTTTTTCATAAAATATACATAGACATGTATATGGAGGTTAAAACCTGGGGTTATCTCTGGGTCATGTCATTATAATTGTTATGTATATGTGTTTATTTTTCTGCATTTTCCAAATTCTGTACAGTGGACATGTATAACACATTACTTTTGTTATTTTTCAGTGCATAGACTGGTTTTTCCCTAGGGCAAGATGGAGAAACCCTAAGTACCCAAAAGATTCCTGTAGAAGGTATTTGGACAATCAAATACTCTTCCCCAAAGATCGAGAAGCTCCACACCTAGGGCTTTGTAAATAATGAGGTTCAATAACCCCGAGCAGTTTGGCTTTAGGACAAAGCACGATAGAAGTTGCTTTCCAGGCTCCGCTTGCTATGGTGAGAGTTCCTAACACCCAGCGGGGCTGGGCCCACTGGCCCTAAGGTGAAGCCTGGTGGCTCTTGGTGACCGGAGGCTCACTTGGCAAGAGGGGTGTGACTAGATCTGAGCAGGGACTGGAGATGCTGTGGTTATGCTACAGTTGGTGTAGAGAATTCATAATTAGCAACAGCGGGGTCACAAAGCAAGGGCCAGAAAGAAACATAAGGGAGAAGAAATAACCTACCAGGAAAGGGCAAAAATAATCCACTCATGAGATCATCAATCCTTTAATAACCAAGCGATGATAGTACTTACATTAAATACACTTTAAAAGGAATCCATGCACCACGCAAAGACTAGGATAAATAAAATAATTTGTGAAAAGGATAAACATTAAGCATATACAGTAGTTAACACAGCTACAAGGAAGGAAAATCAATACTGGTCAATTCATTTCAAGATCTCTCGTTTATCAGGAAACTATTATTTCTTTCTCAGATTTAAGGACAAGGGTAACAGTGCCTGTCACTTTTCAACCCCTCAAGGATCCTCAGAGGAACAACAAAAAATAAATAAACCTGGGAAACTCAGATGAGTTTGAAATGAAAATACTGAAAATACTCATTGCATGTAATTGAAGTCATGTGGTATTTTTATAATTACAAAGAATTATTATTAAAACATGGGCACCCCAAATTTTAAATCTGCTATATTCACGAGGCAGCTGGTTTCTGACAAATAACCTGTGGCAATTTCATAATATAGGGTTCAGAAACCTCATTAGGCTGCATGCGTGGTGCAGCTGAAGCTCTCAATGGTTTCCAAGGGTTTGTGAAAATGCAATTAGGCGAACCACAGGCATCTGCAAATGCGCTGCTTTTGCTCCAGATGGGTGGAAGCTCAGGGCGCCCCAGAGCTTTCACAGGGACGATTTCTTTCAGTGTCAGCGACTGGAACACACACCTAAGATGGCCTTTTTGCTCTTGCAGGAGAAATTGTTGCCAAATGGGTAGATTAAACAATGAATAGCTGCCAGGTTTGGCTACATCTTTGTGTGTGCCATCAATTGCTGATGGGAGATGGGACATTTTTCTGGCTACAAATGGGTGCATGGTCTTGATCACTCGTACATGGGCATTGTGCGATATGTCTATGGAGTTGGCTATAGGCACCAAGCACAGAAGAGCATCCGATCCCTGCAGAGCCAGACCCCACTGCCCCACCCCATGTGGTCAAAACTCCTCCCTGGACTCCATATGTATTGGCAGCAGTACTGAGTTCTTCAGTGGATGTGAGATCTACAAGCTGGTGGTGCAGACGATGATGAGAAATACAGAGGAGATGCCAGTACACTCTCTGGACAGTATTTCTGGAGGGAAAACGTCTTGTCTAGGGAACTACTGGAACGTGCTATGGTGGAAAATAAATAGGCTCTGGAATCCGACAGATCAGAGCTTGGGCCCTGGATTCACCACCTACCACCTTTGTAATCTTTGGCACGGTATTCAGCATCTTGGAGCCTCAGTTTTCCCTTCCGTAAAATTAGGGCAATAATGTTTTTATGAGGTTTTAGAGGGGTAGAGGCCAAGGATGCTGCTCAACATCCTATTATGCACAGGACAGCCCTCCCCAACAAAGAATTTTAATAGTGCCAAGAGGAGAAGCGCTGCTGCAGATCAGGGATTTGCACCCCCAGTTTTATGTTAGAATCATGTAGTAAAGGGAACTTTATCAAAACATATAGGCTCTGGCCTCTGAAATTCGGATGAATTGTTCTAAGGTGGGACCCATAAGATTTTTTCTTTTATTTTAGTTTTAAGAGGCAGGATCTCACTATGTTACCCAGGCTGGAGTACAGTGGCCCAATCATAGTTCACTGTAACCTCGACTTCCTGGGCTCAAGCAATCTTCCTGCCTCAGCCTCCCAAGTAGCTGGGACTACAGGTGCATTCCACCATGTCAGGCTAATTTTTTTTTTTTTTTAGTTTTTGTAGAGATGGGGTCTCACTGTGTTGCCCAGTGTGGTCTCAAACTCCTGGTCTCAAGCTATCCTACTACCTCGGCCTCCCAAAGTGCTGAGATGATGGATGTGAGCCACCATGCCCACCTCCTGTAAGTTTTTAAAGCTCCCTAGTTGGTTCTGCTATACAGTCAAGATTGAGAACCCCTGATCTAGACTTCTCCAGGCCTGTCAGAGAGCGAGCTGAGTGGAGACTCTGCCTGCTCCTGTGGCTACACCCCCTGGCGTGGGAGGGGAGACCAGAGCAGGACAGCATCACCCGCCACCCAGCACAGGGAGGGGAAGCATCACCCAGTCTCCAGATCCCTGCAAGACTGGGGAGCAGTGAGAAACAGGGTCCTTTGTCCCTTTTTAGGATGACGAAGATTCATTAGGAAGGAAACGTGTGCCTGTGGTTTGAAGTATTCATTGATGTGTTGCCCCAGACACACACTCCTCATTCAACAATAACGCTCACCGCTTCGAGCATTCAGGCCCCGGATGTGAGGCCCCTGGTGCCCTAGGAGGGGGTGGAACTGTAGGGCAACAAAGTCCAGTTCTTGGCTTTTAAGTTAAAAATAAATAAATATTGTGCAGTGAAGACAAGGTTTTTAGAAGAATATCACTTTACCTCCTCTCGCCACCAGCTGAAACTCCTCTGAGCGGCAGTGGTGGGGGACACACCGGGAAAAGAGCAAGGGAGTTGTTGGGGATGCACTAGTGGCCGCCAAGCGAACTGGGATGGTGGTGGCAGTGATGGGACACACGATCTGGGAACCCCGGGACAGAGGGAGCCTGGCTCCCCGTGTGGAGAGGCTGGAGGAAGCCATCGAGGCCCTGGGCCCCTCTACACCTCCTGTATGGGGGTGGGGACAGCTGTAGGGTTCAGATTGTGGCTGGGTAGGTCTGGATGCAGAGGACCCAGGACAGCCCCCTGACTCTTCTGGGCCCCAAGGCAGGTGGGTCATTGGAAAGTTCTTCCTGCCCTAGAGAGGGGACAGGCCGAGACAGGGCAGTGGGCTCCCCGGAATGCTGGGATGGGAGGCCAGTGTGACATATCAGAGAGGATTCGACATGCAACCAGGTCTGTGCCCAGCTGCTGCCCCAGAGGGAAAGGTGGGCGGGAGGGAATTTTATGCCTGAAATGGAGAAAACCTGTAATTGCCTAAGATGACATTTTCTGCCATCAGGCAGAATGGGGCTTGAAATGATGATTGAGTCTAGAAAAACGAAACGTGCTATAATGTCATGCAGACTTGAGTAGATGTCAAGAAAGGCAAACCTTCTACCTATTCAATGTGCTTCGTACAGCCTCGGTGAATGACCGCCACCATCACTGTAAACCAAATTGCTGTGGCCCCAGCCCTATCAGCTTGATTGCTAGAAACTGGCCTCTCAGTGTTCTGCAGGGATGTGAGGGATCCCTGGGGACGTGGCCTCCGCGTCCACTGGCACTCCCCACATTGTGGGTGGATGGTGTCACATCTCCCACAGGGGCAGGGGCCGGCCCTTTCATCCCCACAAGACAGCACCCGTGAGAGGACGTGAATTTTATAGTCACAAAGTCCAATGTGTAAAAATGAAACTTTATAACTGCACTTACTTCTTGAGCCTCCACTTCTGCCGATGGCAGGAATCTTGTAGCCAATTGAATAAAAACGATGTCACTAAGTGTTTCTCACTCTACTTTGGGTAAAAAGTTCAGGATGTTTTCCTTTCCCTTCTCATGACCTCTCCCCATGGGTAGTCTAGGGAGCAGCCAGGCGGTGGTGGAAGGGAGCGTCTACTTAACTCCTTGCGGGCGCCATGCGGGGCTGCATCTATGGCCGATGGAACATGCATTTGTTCGTTTTTTCACTGAGTGCTACTGAGCTTCTTCTCCTGAAAGTTCCGTGTTCCTACTGCATTTTGGTCTTCAGGTCTACCCAGGCCACTCTGTGTCCCCTTAGCCCTGTCCGTAACCAGGATGCCTCCTAAAGGGTCTTGCCCATCGGTCCTTCACTGTCCTCCTTGGAGGCTTGGAAAGCCTTTGCGGTATATCGCACATTTCCTTCTTCCAGATTATTCCAAGGCAACATAAACCTGGCCCCTAGAATCTCAATGGCTTACAACAATAAAGGTTAATTTCTCACTCACATGTCCGCTGTGGCTTTGTTCAATGTACTCTTATCACTGGGATCCAGGAAGAAGGGGCAGCTTCTATGGCGAGAAAAGATTTCGACAAATAATACACTCTACCATACTCCGATATTCTGCAGGTGGGAGAGACTCGGGGCAGGCAGGAGGTGGACGTTCAGTTCTTTTCTGCTGAAAACACCGCGCTGCTGCTTCTACAGGCTGCACTGTGCTAGCAGGCTGGCTGGGGGTGGCCCTCTCCTGCCTCACCTCCCAGAGTGGCCAAGCATCCGCGCCTCACCCGAGCATCAACCCACTCCCGGCTCCAGAGAGATGAAGATTTTTTCTCCTTCTAGTCCGGTGTGTACTTCCCCAACTTCCCCAATCATTTTCTGCCAGCACAGGCCTGTTCAGGATGAATGACGGTGAGACCATCGTTCCCGTCGGTGGAGACCCCACCTCCCCCCCATGCCCCCAGCCTTCCTTCTGGCCCGGCACTCTGACAACGCGTTCACGCTAATCCGACAGAAGTGCCGGTGTCAAAGTCCGGGTTATTAAGTCTTAAATAACAGCCCGATCTACTTTGGCTGCACACTGCTCGCATTGGTTCCTTCTGGGTCTTTCTTCATGAGCATCTCAATACACCTCAGAATCTAGTCTCACCCAGCGTTGTTTTGTTGTTATTTCTGTAAGTTTTGTGGCCATCGCCAGGCCAAGTAGACCGTCTGTCACTCTGGTCATTTATCATCTCACCTGCTGTGTTTCCTCCTCCCCCAAAAGGTTGCATCTTTTTCCCAACTAGATTTCAGGCGCGGTGCTGCCTGACCGATCTGGGGACGACTCAGGTGTGCCGGCCTCTGCGGGGGTGCCCAGGCCGGGCAGCCCTGCACTTTCGTCAAGTCTCCTGACCATTCTTCATAAAACCCATGAACATTTTCCTTTCTCTGTCCTAAAACAATGCAACTAAGGCATAACTAATGAAAAATTAGCGAAGCAAGCAACTGCGGGGGCTGAGCATAATTTTTCTGTCCTTGTGTGCTCCAAACAGCAATTGAATAAGAACAGTAGCAAACATCATCCCGGAGAGCCCGCGTCCTTAGGAAGAGGAACTCGGAGACGACATCTGATGGCTGGATGGCTGCTGATGGCCTGCCTGCCCTTGCACCCCGGAAGCTAACAACAGATGTGACTGCATCTGACTCCCGCCCAAGGGTTCTGCAAAAATAACCAATTACCTTCGTAATGGCGTGACTGTCGCTCGCATGCTCGGGAACGAGCGGTTTTATGAGGCACAACCTGTTACTACCAGCTCACCTGCGTGCAAACCCATTGTACAGAGGCACGTGGGCTTTTTTTTTTTTTTTGAGACACAGTCTCACTCTGTTGCCCGGGCTAGAGTGCCGTGGTGTCATCCTAGCTCACAGCAACCTCAAACTCCTGGGCTCAAGTGATCCTCCTGCTTCAGCCTCCCGAGTAGCTGGGACTACAGACACGCGCCACCATGCTCGGCTAATTTTTTCTATATATTTTTTAGTTGTTCAGATAATTTCTTTCTATTTATTTTAGTAGACATGGGGTCTCGCTCTTGCTCAGGCTGGTTTCAAACTCCTGAGCTCAAACAATCCACCCGCCTTGGCCTCCCAGAGCGCTAGGATTACAGACGTGAGCCACTGCGCCCGGCAAGGGCTTTTTGTTTTTGAGCACAAGCAAGATGCAACTCATCTATAATTATTTATAGATTCAAGTAAGGGTATTTTTGTTATATTCAAATAGCATCAGTTGTTTTGCTAAAAGTCCAATGCAGCCTTTGGAAATGGGCAAAAAGTAATAATAATCACCTGTTGTTAGCTTACTTTATTTCTTCGCAGAGTGACTTCTTTCTGGAACACTGACGGCTGATCTTGGATGGGCCTGCTCTCCTGGACTATGCAGAGGAAATGAATGTCAAGTGTGACAACTGATCTATGGGCCATTTCAGTTTTTAATATTCTACAAGTATAATAATTTCTAAGGATTCTATTCATAAAGATGATTTTAGAGTGCTGATGTCCATGTAATTTTTATAGGCTAATGGTTACTTTGCAATTTAATAACACCTTACATTTGAACTGGCTTTGGTAGTCTTTGAAGTGCTGTCACTCAGCGGTCTCTCATCTGTTCCTGCAACATTCCTGTGAACCAGGCAGAGGTGTCCTTTCTGCCACACGGCTGAGCAACACAGAGCTGAGTCTCAGACAGTGTAAGTGCTCGTGTGGCTGGTTAAGGACCAGAACCCTAACTAGAACTCAGCTCTTCGAGGTATAGTCCAATCACCTTATCACACATCCTGGAAAGCACATGGGATTTGGAGTCAGAAGATTGGGCTGTAAACCTGGATTTGCTGCTCATTATGGCTTGAAGGTGTGTCATCTCCAAAATTCATGTTGAAACTCAATCCCCATCATGGTGGTTCTAAGAGGGGGAGCTGTTAGGAAAGTGATTAAGTCAGGAGGGCCCCACCCTGGGAATGGATTAGTGCCTTATAGAAGGGTGGGAGGGAGCTCGCTTAGTCCCTTTATGTCCTTCTGCCTTCCCCCATGTGAGGCGCAGTGTTCATCCCTCTGCCACGTGAGGATGCAGCGAGAAGGCCCTCACCAGACACTGAACCTGCCGGCACCTTGATCTTGGACTTCCCAGCCTCCAGAACTGTGAGCACTAAATTTCTCTTCTTTATAAACTACCCCGTCTCCTGTATTTTGCTGTAGCTACAGAAATGGACTCAGACACTACTTATTACATTTGCGGCCACTTACGTTACTGGGTTGTTGTGAAGCTAAAGCGAGGACACGAATATGAAAATGTCACACAAATGTGGACTCCTCTTCCGCTTGTGCACCTAGACAGTCTGGTCACATCGAGGGCACAAGAGGACCTCCTTCCACTTGGGAGATGATTTCACAAAGTTCCATTGTGATTCTCTAGCTCAGGGGTCCTCACCTGGGGAGAGGCAATGTCACAATGTCTGAAGAGGCTCCTGGTTGTCACACATGAGCAGGGAGATTACTACTGGCATCTACTGGGGACAGGCCAGGGATGCAGCTACATGGCCTACAATGCACAGGACCGACTCAGTAAAGAGTTTTCCGGCCCCAAACGTCAACAGTGCCAAGGTTGAGCACCTCTGCTCTAGAGGATCCATGGATGATTTGATGGGCTGTGAGGATCTGGGAACCCACCCTAAAAAATCATATGGTCTACATGGGGCAAAGGGGACGTTTTCCTGTGATGAGGGTCCCTGACTCACAATAGATTCTCATAAACACCTGTAGTTCCAGAGTGGCTACGATCCCTGCTCTAGCCCGGTAAGGTTTGCATCTTCAAATCCCTTTGGGGAACAGGAATGACATGTCATATAAATAAAATAAAATGTATTGACCTCAAGTAAGTAATGAGCATAACAAAGAAAGATGCTCTGGAAGAATCTAGCAGGTGACGGGCCACATGGCTGGGACATGACAGCGCGTGGGCAGCACTGGGAGAGAAAAATGATTCCCATTCTCGATTCCTGTGCACTTTGTCCAGAGGGAGTCGGGCTGAGGCTTGGGGGTGTCTCTGACAGTGACCTGCTCTCCAGGTGAGGGAAATGTATTTTTTAGGGCAACAGCAGGCTACTATTAAATACATTCCTTCTGTGCTTTGAGAAATTTATTTATGTCACCTCACTGGAGATTCTGTTACTCCAACAGTGTATGTAGCTTCCTCACCCCAGATCCTCATCTCACGCGCTCACGAGAAGTTGGAATACCTGCTGGAATGTAAACATCACATTCAGACATCCTGGCTAAAGGATTAGCAGGAAGACATCGCGGTGTGAAAGATTCAACCCTCTGCTACCACAATGGTTTATATTATACATAAACTCTAAATTATACCTATCTATGTGCATTTGATGAAGTTATGAACCACTCTTCAGAAAACTGTTCATAAGCCCCAAACACATCGAATATTTTCCTTTTCAAGAAGGCAAGAGTTCATATTCTCTGTGATACACAAACAATGACATGTTGCTTAGAGCAAGCAAGTGTTTCTTTGACTCCGTATCTGGAAAGTTTGTTTTATAAGGTCTTGAATCAACTCCAACCCTTCTCTGACTGAACTTTCTAAATTGCCCTCCTAGGTTTTTTGGCAGTTGGGGCGAAAAAGACAGAGGAGACTAGTTTGGGCCAACTTTTAGACAGAATACTTTAGTGGTTATGGACTGTTAAATTGTGATACATTTCTTGTCTCTAATTTCTATGCATTGAACATGTCCAAAATACAAATAGTTATTGCTGGTGTTACTGCCCAGTTCATATTGTTTCCAGTGTTGCATGAATTCTGTGGGTGAAAATAACCCATTCTTTGTCTATATCTGACTGTTACTCAAAAAGCCCTGGAGGTAGATTATAATCCTTACTTTTAATATTATTCTGGATTTTTTTAGCTCCAAGTCCAAGCCTCATTCCCAGAACATAAATGAAGTTTACTGCAAATGAGATAGTTATAAAAATTTTTGAAAAACAGTCTTAATGTGAAGGTAACCCTTTAGGAAAAAATAAAAACTAAGCAAACTCTCATGGAAAATGGATAAAGCAGAGACACATTCATGGGTTACAGAGTTTATCACCCACAGCGCACATGGTCCAATCCTATCGTAGCTGGAAGTGATCACATTGTTTTATAACCACTCTGCTGCCCGCACCATCTCAGTCCAGCCCCTGGTCAAGTGTCCATGTTACAAAAGCTATCTCCAGCCATCACCACCTCAGGATGGAGCAGTCCCTAGGGCTGGGCTATTCTCCCCTTCTTTGAGTGAGCACTTCAGGGTCAGGTTTGGGCTCAGTAGTTGTAAAGGAGTGGGGCAGGTGAACCACGAGGACCTGGCCACACAGTCCCCTTGTGAGCACCAAGGGAAGAAACTTGTTTCTTCAGAGGTTTCAATGCAGCATCTATCTTCAGAGCCAAACTCACTCAAAGGCACCGGAAAAAAAGCAACACATCCTCCATTGGTGCAAGCCGGTAATCCAGGTGAGAGTAAGAGCTGCCCACAGTATGGGAAATAAGGCCGTATCTTGAAATCTATTGCTAGTTGCATTTAAGGCTAGTGGCATTTAAAAAGGCTAACATTTTCAGATGGATCAACTCAAACTTTGCTGGCAGATTCAGATGCAGAGAGCTAAAAGGGACACACAGAGAAGAACTGCAAATCGTTTTTTAAAATTTTTTAATTTTAATTATGAATATATAATAGTTATATTAATATACAGTTATAGGGTACATGTGATGTTTTGATACAGCCATACAATGAGAATTAATAAAATCAGGGTAATGGGGGCATCCACCACCTTGGACATTTAACGTAACTTTGTGTTAGGAACATTCCAGGTCCACTCTTTTAGTTATTTTAAAGTATACCCTAACTTATTGTTGATTATAGTCACTTTGTTGTGCTATCAAATATTGTTCATTCTGTCTAACTATATTTTTGCGCCCATTAACCATCCATGCTTTATTCCCCCTCCCTGCTACCCTTCCCAGCCTCTGGTAACCATCATTCTACTTTCTGTCTCCATGAGATCAACTGTTTTTAATATTTAGCTCCTATATATGCGTGAGAACATGTGAGATTTGTCTTTCTGTGCAAGGCTTATTTCACTTAACATAATGTTCTTCAGTTCCATCCATGTTGTTGCAAATGGCAGGATTTCATTCTTTTTGTGGCTATGTGATATTCCATTGTGTATATGTACCATGATTTCCTTATCCATTCATCCATTTATGGACACTTAGGTTGATTCCAAATCTTAGCTACTGTGACTAGTGCTGCAATAAACATGGGTATACAGATATCTTTGCTTTTTACTGAATTCCCATCCTTTGGATATATACCCAGCAATGGGATTGCTGGGTCATATGGTAGTTCTAATTTTAGTTTTTTGAGGAACCTCCATACTGTTCCCCATAGTGGCTGCACTAATTTATGTTCCCACTGGCAGTGTATGAACAGTTCCCTTTCTCCACATCCTCACCAACATTCATTATTTCCTGTCTTTTTGATAAAAGCCATTTTAACTGGGGTGAGATGAAATGTCATAATAGTTTTGATTTTCATTTCTCTGATGACTAATGATGTTGAGCATTTTTTCATATGCCTGTTGGCCATTTGCATGTCTTCTTTGGAGAAATGTCTATTCAGATCCTTTGCCCATTTTTTAACTGGATTATTTGATTTTTTGCTATTGAGTTGTTGGAGCTCCTTATATATTAATCCCTTGTCAGATGGGTAGTTTGCAAATATTTTCTCCCATTCTGTGGGTTGTCCCTTCACCTTGGTGATTGTTTCCATTTCTGGGCAGAAGCTTTTTAGCTTGATGTGATCCCATTTGTCCAATTTTGCTTTGGTTGCCTGTGCTTTGGGGGAAGAACTGCAAATCTTAAAGACAATATTTTCAAAGTGTTAGAACAATTATAATAAATGTTCTAGAAGCAGGCCAAACGGAGTTTGGCCATGAAATATTTGGAACAGAGTAAGGTTGGTTATGTTTTAGTGTATAATAAGTATAAAATAACGACTCTCTAAAATAATGAGAGTCAGTATACATGTGATTAAGAATCCATACTGTGTAAACAGATGAGTAGGATTTGAATTCTCAGTCTTTCACTTCTGGATGTGTGATCTAGGGCAAATTATTTAACTTCTTTGTGACTAGTTTTTTCATCTGCAAATGGGGGGTGGGCAGTATGTGTTATTTGAGTTGTTGAGATTTAAGTGAAATAATGTATGTAAAATATTAGAGCCTGTGACAGTGCTTGAAAGAAACATTCATTCAAGAAGTATTTATTGAGTGTTAACTATGGGCCAGGTGCTGTTCTCGGCACTTGGGGTACAGCAATGGACCAAAGAGACAAAAATCACAAAAACTCATGGAGTTCACAATTTATAGTAGGCACTCAGTAAAGATGAGTGATTATTAGTGCTAAGAAAAATCTGACTATTTTTTTTTTTATCGTGAATGGAGCATGCATTCTAGGAAGCTAAATCCTGTTTACCCAGGCACATTGCTCAGAAAATGTGATTGCCTCAGGAGAAATCTCCTGGTTTTCTAATTAACTCCCTCTCTTCTTCCTTGACATTTTAAATATTTCTTAAAATATGGCATCACCCATAGCCAATGAACTGGAGAACTGATCAGCCACAGTGGGCGGAGATTATGTATAGAACCTAATAGCCCACAAGGCCCTTAGGAACTCCTGTCAGAGGTCAGAGCAGTGGCATCTCTGCAGGGGACAGATGCCCAGCCTGCACCAGTAATCCAACCTGACTCCTGCAGTTGTGCCAGGTACAAGTTTTTGGCTTCAGCATGACACTTGAGCCTGTCTGTCTTGATAGCTACAGTCTCTCTTGCCCTTTGGTGCGCCTTTGCCCCTACTTAGCATCTGGAAGCGGTGAACAAAGGCATTGTTGGTGCCTGTGCTTGTCTGACTTGGGGCGGCCCAGCTGATCCTGGCTCACCCCATTGTCTGTCTCCAGCAAATCAAAAAGGTAAGAGGTGTTAGTTAAAGGGAACTGACACCTGAGATAGTGCCCTCCCTTGTCCCACGGGTAATGGACCAACCAAAGTGGCTGACCCCTCTTCCAGTATGTTCCAGCTCACTACAATTAATTGTTTCCGTAGATAACATGCCCAGCTATGACAATTAGCAGAAGCTTATAAGCTCAGGATTTGGAAGAAATTGAACTGAACTAAAATGATAACATGAAGGAAAGGACAAATAAGGGCTTACCTAAAAATGTAGAATATACTCCACAGCCCTGGGGAATAGTTCTGCTTACCAAAAAGGACTCGTAAAAAAAAATTACGATTAAAATACCTTTGCATGGAAGATAGTTTTTAATCTATCTGTAAGGTGGCAATATTACACAATTATAAAATATATATCCTTTATATATGATACAATACGTATATCTATATATACACATGTAAATACATATACATACCTGTGTGAGTTACTGAAATGATATACAACTTTGCTGCATGAGCATAGTCTGTATTAATATGAACCACTGTTTAAAATAAAATCTTCATGGTTAGCTTTGGAGGATGAGATATATGAGAAGCATTTATCTGTGATAACTTTTAAATAAATGATGAGTTGGGCATGGTGGCTCATGCCTGTAATCCCAGCACTTTGGGAGGCTGAGGTGGGAGGATCATTTGAGGCCAAAAGTTTAAGACCAGCCTGGGCAATATAGCGAGACCCCATCTCTACAAAAAAAATTAGCTGGGCACTTGTAGTCTCAGCTACTTGGGAGACTGAGGAGGGAAGCTCTTACCTGGGCAACAGAATGAGACTCAATCTCTAAAAAACAAAACAAAATAAATAAATAAGATGACGAAGAAATAAAATGTATAGATTTATAGAGCTAAAATGTAAATCAAATAATTATCAGTTTTGTTCCAGTTTAGAAATTATTTTCATATTCTCAATTGTGGTTAGAAAATATTCAAGTTTGTTTGCAGTTAAAATATATTTTCTCAACAAGTCTTTTTAAATTCAACAAGTCTTACATATTCAACAAGTCTTTGGCCTGTTGAATGGATTAAATTTTAAAAATTACATCACTTAGTTTAGCTCACATTAGGGCTGTGAAAAACTCATGTGACTTCTTTTGGTTCCATTAAAGTTGCTGCCCCAAATACACACACTTCATTCTCATTGACAGATTTCAGTTTTCTTCCATCAGATATTTTATCAGACTAATGATGAGATGTAAAGTGGATTCATTTGAGTTTTCACTTGAGGTACCTGAAGGTAATAATAGAGAGAAAGGAAAATGATGTCATCCACAGCTGGCTCAGAGGTCCCCAAGTAGCTGCGAGTTGAATGCTTGTGAGATTCATGTCTCCAAAGTTAGAAACTGTAAAAAATGGAAGAAAATATAAAATTATCTTTGAAAAACCAGAAAAGTGTTTCTGAGGTTTGACTTTCCCCTCCCCTGATATTTTTTCTTATTAAAAGAAGGCAGGTAGTATAACCTCAGTTGTAACCTTAGTTATAACCCAACACGAGACGGCATTACAACTGCCTAAATCAGTAACGTGTTCGGAATAGGATGTTCTGAAAGGGCTCAAATCATTTTGTGTTGGCCGGGCACGGTGGCTCACCCCTGGAATCCTTGCACTCTAAGAGGCTGAGACGGGAGGATGGCTTGAGCTCACAAGTTCAAGACCAGCCTGAGCAAGAGTGAGACCACATCTCTACTAAAAATAGAAAAATTAGCCAGCCTTGGTGGTGTGCACCTGTAGTCCCAGCTACTCGGGAGGCTGAGGCAGGAGGATCGCTTGAGCCCAGGAATTGGAGGTTGCTGTGAGCTAGGCTGACGCCACGGCACTCACTCTAGCCCAGGCAAAAGAGTGAGACTCTGTCTCAAAAAAAAAAATGGAACAAGGATTTAAAATGTAAAATAATGAAATCACGAAAGTTAGAGAAAACAGATGAATTTTAAAAATAATCTTGGAAGTAGAATGAACTGTTTAATCATGATACAAAACTCAGAAGCCATAAAGAAGAATGATCAATAAGTCTGGTTATGTAAAAACCTGTGTGGCAAAAATGCCATAAACAGGATCTAAATACAAATGACAGGATGAAAAAAATGTGGTCAATATATTACAAAAGGCTAGGTTCCTTAACATGCAAAGAACACTTATGAATAAAAAACTCCAAATAATCCCAAAACCGAACTGGGCAGAGAACATGTACAAGAAATGTCACAGGCAGCTAGGTGCAGTGGCTCATGCCTGTAATCCTAGCACTTTGAGAGGCTGAGACTGGAAGATTGCTTGAGCCCAGGAGTTCAAGACCAGCCTGAGCAACAGCGAGACACCACTCTAAAAATATTTTCTTTTTCTAAAAATAGAAAAATTAGCCAAGCGTGGCGGTGCGCTCCTGTAGTCCCAGCTAACTGACTGAAGTGGGAGGATCATTTGAGCCCAGGAGTTGGAGGTTGCTATGAGCTATGATGATGCCACTGCACTCTAGCCCAGGGCAACAGAGCGAGACTGTCTCAAAAAAAAAAAAAAATCATTTTCTGTTTTCCTTCTAGTTTCTAAAATAAGTCTGAGAAAATTTTATTTGTTTGTATTAATCAGTTTCAAAACCTCTTTAAATAAAAGTGACTCAGCAGCTGAGTTACAATATTGCAATCTTTTTTTAAAAAAAGTGAACCTAATACTTCCTCGAGGAAAATAGTCTTTTTCAGCAAGGTAGAGACATTAATGTTGTTTACTTTTTATGCATCTGCCTCCTAATTCTCCAAGTCAGATCACAGCAACAGACCATTAAAATAAAGGTTAAAAAGAGCCGGGAAAGGCAACTGAACTAATGACTGTGCCAGACAGCCCAGGTTAACGGATCATTTCTGCAAGAGAGATTGAATCATCAAGTATTGCTTTCACAAATTTGCACTTCTTAGCTTTCATTCCAATTTGCTTACCCTGACTTAAAACAACCCACGGTCACTGGTGTTTTAAAGATCTTTACAGTTGAACATGAATTTGTAGACCTGGGAAGGAGCTTTAGAGAAGATTCAGTCCTACGCACATCTCACTGCACAGGTGAAGAGAACAGACTGGGGAAGCCGAACCCTTGGTCTGGGATCACACAGGTAGAAACCACCTGACCTCCCCAGTGTCCTCTGCACCCCGACACACACACTATGCTATACTCATGCTCACGCACCATAGTGATTTCTGGGTGTCAGATTTACATTAACCTGACCACAAGCAATTAGTCACGTCCAATGTGCCTGAGAGAAGAGGGAGGATGGGCCCCCCTTCCCTACTGCATCCTTTTCTCAAATGCTCAGAGCTACCGCTTGCCTTCAACCCCACCTGACCCTACCTGGCATCGGGAATATGAAAAAGGCAATGTATTTGGAGCTCGTCCCTAACCTTTCATAAATTAGTACACGTCTGTGAACAACAGAGACTGCAAGATCTTTCAATGTAACTCTAAAAGTTCTATACATCCCTGCAGCCAACTTTCACCCTTCCCCAGAAGTGGAAACAAATTTCTGACTTCAAACAAACAAACAAATAAACAAAAACTGAAGGGAAAACAGGTGAGAGGGTGCCTGTGGCAGCAGGTGGAGGGAGGGACGGGCTGCGGAGGGCAGGAGGAGTCTTGCAGGGGTGACAGGAATGTGCTGAATCTGAGTCGTGGTGGCTTCCGGGTGTAGATAACTGTCAGAACTTTAAAATCACACACTTTCAACGGATTCCGTTTTTGTACATAAATAATTTTCTAATAAAGTTGATATGATGGGAATCTGATGATACAAGTTTCTAAGTTATTATTTTTCTTGTCATCTAGTGAATAGAATAGACCCTATTATTGTTTTATGTAGTTTTAATAAGATTGTCATGAGGTAATTTTAAGAAAGTAAAACTACCTACTTTCATGAGATGGGAAATGAAAGATTTCTGAGTATCGATACATTTTAAAATACAAGACTGTGTAAGAGAGGTGAATTTAATTCAAGGCTCTTGCCTTTCCTACTGAGGAAAGGACTGGAAACTGATCTTGGTGAATGTGAGAAATAAGAAGCCTTATCTTTTTACCTCTTTGCTGACCGGAGTGTCTACCTCAGTCCACAGGCAAAAAAGAAATTTTCTTTTTGAAAAGCTTACTACTTTCCTCTACTTATTTTTCGTTTGACCTGATATCTAAAAATACGCAGCTATGCAATAGGCTCTGTATCTCCATCACAGGAGATAATTAATCTGCAGTTCCGGTCAACTATCTGAAGTTCACCAATTAGCTTCTATCTTTAAGCATGCCATGTCACATGGCCTCTCCCACAGTCCCTGGGGAGAACGTCTAAATGCAGTGCCCTATTTTCATGCAACCTAATGCTCTTAAACCTGATACTATCTCTTGGACCTTGGGGTAGGCTTAATGTGCAAGGCACAGAGTTAAAGCAGCAGAAACGGCCTGAATACCTCCCATGCAAAGCAACGAAAAGAGCGCCTCCCTCGTGGTGTGTGGCGTTTCTCTGTTCCTGTGATAGAAAATGAAAGAGTTACAGGCTGAATGCATCCAATGGGTGGAAATTTGCCTGGCAGACAGTAAGCAAAATCTATTACACACTTTGCCAATGCTGTTGGGTCTTTCAATAACAGAGCAGAATGTCCTCTGGGGAAGACACTGTCTGCAGCAGGAACAGATGCATCCCGGGATGGCCAGCAAGAGGCCCCTGCTCCCCGGCACGTGCTAGCCAGTGTACCCATCCCCTGCGCCCGCTCCCTCAGCTCGTCTGCTGGTCTCGTCTTTCTTCCTTCCACCCTCGCTGGCCTCTTTTCTTCTCCCGTAGAAGCTCTCCTCTTTGCAAGTGTGACTCAGGAGGATTTAGAACGATAAGTAATTTAATGACCAGAAATTAGGAAAACAAGCTAGATTTTTCTCTCTCTGAAGCCCTTCCCCTAGGGTTATCATTGATTCTTTGTGTAATTTCCCGCCTTTGATCTGTTACATTTTTGTAAAATAAGGCAACGTTTTCTGCAATTTTTTTTTCCCTACAGATACATATTTCATCGATGTGCATAAAGAACGAAAGTAAGTAGGGACGTGCCTGAGGGTGGAATGCAGATCAGTACGTGGCAAACGGCGTCGCAGCCCAGCATTCTGTTTCGGTGCTGGTGTTTCCGAGAGGCACAGTGACGCTGAGCAACACTCGTGGGTGCTGAAGTCAGCCTTGCGGGGATGTGAATGGAGCTCTGCTGCCTGCCTGTTGGGTGACCCTGGGCACACAGGCTGGCTTTACAGGGAAGAATGGCGCCTGCCTTGCAAAGGTGTTAAAACAACACAATGCATGGGAGCTCAGAGTCAATAAACAACGAGGTAGAAGCATCGTTAACAGGAAAACCACTGGGTTGACATTTCAGAGTAGGACTTCTAGAGACACTTTCCACTTTTAAATTTCGTAATTCTGCTAGTCTGAAGAGGAGTTTCTTCTTTTATTACGGGAATCAAAGTATCACACTGGGGACATGAACAAATGCCCTCGTGGGCCTCGCGAAGTATAGCTCAAGGGAGGCATGGGAGCCGCCAGGAAACAGCACAGATTTGGAGTCAAAAGACCTGCTTATGGCAAAAAAGCATCACCATATTAGCAATGTGACCCTGGGAAAAGAAAACATTTTTTTGCTTTGTGTTTTTAATAATAAAATTATGTGTTCATAATGCTCTCTGTGAAAAAACCAGAATTTAGATGTGCAGGTTTGGTTTTAAGAAACCACTGATGCCAGACTACACAGGAATGGCTGTTTACTATTCCATGACATTTCAATTGACAACAAATTAGAATGAGGAGCTCACATCTGAAAGTGCAAAGAGGGATGGAAATGTCGTAGGGTTGGAACATCAGAGATTTAAGCTCGAGGAGCAGAAGGGAAGCAGGGACATGCTAATCCCTGAAAAGGAAAAGGGGCTGTGTGCGAGGCATCTGTAATAAAGGCTGGGTTGAGCAGGCGAGGACCTGCCACAGGAAGAAAAAGGCGCGTGGCTGACACAGGACAATGGCGAGGCCTGTGGAGCTGCACCCAGTGCCACGGCTGGGGAAATCGACTAATGGGAGGCATTTTCCTTATTCACTAGAAAAAAAATTAGCAAATTGGCTGAAAATTTGAAATTTAAAATTTTTGCTGCACAATTGAAAAATTAAACCCAATAATACTTTGATTGCAAATAGGTCCCAGTGGACCCAAAATGAATGAACAAGGGAGAGTCATACACAGTAGAAGTACTCAGGAAACAGCCGCTCAGCTCAGAGAGTGCCATTTTCCTCGGGGAGCTTGCCGGGCTCAGGATTGTCGTTTTATGTTAACCACACATCATTTAGTCACGTTTTTCTGCTAAGAGGCACTGTACTAGTTAACATTTATTGAGTGTTTACTGTGTGCCCTGCACTGGGCAAAGCAAAAGCTCATTTAATCCTCACAATAACCCAAAGCTATGGTTCAAGTTTCATTCCCATTTTAAAGAGGAATATGTTGAGTGACAGAGTGACCAATAGTGCAACCAAAGTCACACAAGTACAAGGTGTTTGGAATTCGAGCTCATCGCCAAACTGGAGATGATAACGCCGGTGTTCCCTGATTCACAGGGGTTTTTTTGGGAGAATCGAATAGAAGGAGATACGTGAAAATGGAACGTAAAACATAAGCTGCTTTACCAGTGTGTATCACCAGCTGACTAAGAGCTAATTATATGCTAGCTACAAACGATCTGAAACCTTCTGCAGATTTGTACATATTATCATTTTAAAATATTAATTAAAATATTTAATATATTTTTATAGACCTAGTCAAACAAATAATTAACATTGTTAAAGTGTGAACACTTACCAGTGTGGATGGATCTCAAAAACATACTGTTGAGCAAAAAAAGAAAAAAGAAAAAAGCAAGTAGCGGAATGCTATGTACCATATTTTGCCATTTGTTGGAATGTTTGAAATACAAAGTGGTACTATATATTATATATGGAGAAATACACACTTAGTAAAATTATAAACCCATGGAGACCATGTTGAAATTTATATAACAGCAGCTGCTCTAACCGATAAGCCCTGAAATTTTAATAGCTTTAATGCAATAAATGCTTATTTATTCTCACTTACATCACAGTCTACTGTAGAAGTTTCTGGCTCCACGTGGAACTCCAGGGACCCTGGCTGTTTCTGTCGTGTGATGTTTGGTCCCTCTCTCTTCATGCGTCAGGTGGGGAGAAGGATGAGGAAGACACACACTGCTTCATCACTGCTTGGGCAGAGAAGAGACATTATCATTTCCTCCCAGGTGCCTGCGGCCGGAACGCAGCAACGCGGCCACCTAAGTGCACGGAAGACCGGGGACTGTAGTCTAACTTGGGGCCCAAGAAGAAAGGTCGCTGGTTTTAGTGACTTGCCAGCTAAGAAGACACACGAGGACTTCTGCGTAGTTTCCACGTGTCATCAGGAAAAGAGGAAAGCTAAAGTAGATACGCAAAACTTAGTATTTTTGGAAGCTGGATGGAGGATACATGGGTATTATGTTACTCTCTGTACTTTTCTTTGTGTTTGAATGTTTAAGTCTTTAAAAAGCCAAAAGGGTGGAAACGTGAAGCTTTTCTGAGTACAACATACGAATCTGCCTATGACCCCTGGCTAAAACTGGGCTGCCAGACTAAGGTCCACAAGCCAAGAAGGGTTTTTACATTTTTAAAGGATTGTATAAACAAACAAACGAGCAAACAAATGACAGAGACTGTGTATGGCCTACAAAGCCTAAAATGTTTACTACTGGCCCCTCTGTGGAAAAAGTTTGACACTCCTTGTGTCAGAACAAAAGAAAATATGATTTACTGTCTTAAAAACGTGAGTTAAAACTCACTATATGCTGCCAGGCACTGAACTCATACATGAATTAAAAAAAAATTTAATCCTTACAACAACACTATCAAACAGGTAAAACAAGAAATTGAGGCACAGAGAGGTTAAGTAACCTGCACAAGGTCACACAGCTATTCGAACCCTAGCAGTCTGATTCCAGAGCCCATGTTCTTCACTATCATATTTTTCTTTCTTCCTAATTGACTTTTTAATTTTTCAAATTTAAAAGTATTTTCTGAAGAAAAGAGTCTTTTCTGAATCATAATAATGAACTGATGAAATTAGTTTCTATTCACATTTTATTGGACATTTACGTATATATACATACATGTATAGACACACATATATATTTACATTTTCAGCAAATGAGCCTTGTAGAAGGCAGTGATATTATCTATGAATTTCACTTCAGGCTGGCAAAGGGAACATTATGAAATAGTTGCTGTTGAGAAGAGGTACTGTCATGAAAGACAAGACAAGACTAAGGAAATGTCACAGACTGGTGGGGACTAAGGAGAAATAACACCTGAAGGCCGGTGAGGTTCGGGGACAGGGGAGGGACATCGGTAGAAAAAGTGGTAAGTTGAGTTAATGAAATTGCATCACTGTTAACTTCCTAATCTTGTTAATTAGACTGAGGTTAGGAAATACGCTAACATTGGGGGAAGTGGCCTGAGGAACATAAGGGAATTCTTTGCATGTTGTTTTGCAATTTTTCCTTCAATATAAAAAAGAAACACGAGTGCTTCTGAGAGACTAATAGTGAATACGATGCAGTAAACATTTGTTGAGTGCACACACACACACGCACACACGCACGCACGCACAAAGAAGGGGTGGCAGGTTGGGTGGCACCACTATCAGCCAAGCACAGCCTGCGGCTGCCCTGGGTGAGCAGAACCTCCTTGGAATATCCCACCGGGAAGGTTCCCACAGCCGAGGCAATTCCCTGGAGAAGGGCCCTTGGCAGTGCATTCGGGAAGCACCTGGAGGATGGGGTACGACCTGGTGACAGGGGCCTGGGGGCATCACAAGGTTACCATGGCGTCTGCAGCAGCCCCAAAGGCTCCTAAGGCAGAGACTGGAACAGGTCGGTGAGTTGTCGCACACGAGGTCAAGCAGAGATGAGCATGGCAAGAGCAGTCTCTGCGGAGGTGCAGGGACAGAAGTGAGGCTGAGGATGGGGTGGGGATAGCAAGTGTCGGCCACTCTTAACAAACTTGGATGGGAAAGGGAATCTGAAAAATAGAATGTCAGCGGGAGGGCCGCATGAAGGAAAAGCTATTCTCCTCTGAATACCTGCTACGCCAGAGCCTCGTCTGAGTGGTCCTTTGCCTGCAGGTTGCCATGTTTTGTCGCAGCTCTGGCCACAGCTAATTCGATCTGGAATGGGCCGGTGTCTAATCTATGTACGCAGTCGATACCCGGCAAGAGAGTCTTGCCGATGGCACAGATGGTGACAGGCCAAATCAATCTGATCTTTCCTTTCAGGGAGCTGCAGTGTGAGGCCGACTCTGTAGGAGTGATGGGCGGCTGAGCCTGAGCTGGCGCCGGAGCTGCTCTTGGGCCGTCACAGCTGTGTTGAGTCATCGGAGGTCCTGCTGCTCACCAGCGAGCTGCAGCCTTCTGGTTCTCCCTGGCTTATCTGGGTGCTTCCAGGAGCATTTCTTCTTGCTGTGTGTGAAGCCTCATATTACATACATCCTCGTTAGCTAAATATCCAAAGCGTGGATATTTTCTGATCATCTCAAAGAACCTAACTCAAGGCAGGTGGTGGGAGGGGGCACAGAAGGGATTTGCATTGTATCGTGTCAAATCTAAGATGGCATCAGTTGTAAGGCACATTGCTGTTTTACACAGGAAGAAAGAAAACCTTTGCAGAAGAATTGTAAGGCACTCTATCACTCCTTTTGCTCTGCAGTAAAGGAATACCTGAGTCCAGGTAGGTTATAAAGAAAAGAGGTTTCTTTGGCTCACACTTCTCTACAGGCTGTGTAAGGAGCACAGTGCCAGCATCTGCTTCTGGTGGAGGCCTCAGGCTGCGTCCACTCATGGCAGAAGGTGAAGGGTAGCTGGTGTGTGCAGAGATCACATGGCAAGAGAGGAAGCGAAAGAGAGAGAGGAAGCGAGAGAGAGAGAGAGAGAGAGAACGAGAGAGGAGGTGCCAGGCAGTTTCTAATCACCAGCACGTTTGGGAACTAACAGAGTGAGAACTCACTCATTACCTCCAGGACGGCACCAAGCCCTTCATGAGGGATCTGCCGCCATGATCCAAACACCTCCCACCAGGTCTCCACCTCCAACTTTGGGGATCAAATCTCAACGTGAGATTTGGAGGGGTCCAACAAACCAAACAATAGCAGGGGCCTTTGTTATAAGAAGCATCCTGAGTTCAGAGATGTTAAATATGAAAAAAACGTATACCTTAGAATTATTGAAATACAGTACATTCAGAAAGTGAGAGTTTGGGGAAGTTCACAGACTGAGGGGAAGACACGGTTAGGCAGACAGAAGAGGGAGAAAGAACACTAGAGGCAGGGAGAGCGGGATGAAGAATGGGGCGAGATCTCTGCAGGAGCAGGAAGGACCCAGCTCAAGGTCACAGGGGAAAGTCTCCATCCTCATCAACTGTACAGTGGGCTCTGCAGATGTGGAGGGAAATAACAGGTGAGAGAAGAAATATTTAGAAATTTGAGGCCTTGGGGCCTCTCTTTTCATAGCAATTAGGAGGCAATTTTGTATTTCATTTTGGAATTATTTCAGGACCTTTATTTTTATGAGCTCCGACTTGTGTTTTCGAGTTTTAGCTGTATTTTACCAATGATTCTACAAGATGGCTGAGAGGGTAAGGATGTAGGATTTAGTGTTTAATAAAGGACAAACAAGCTTCAATATGAGTGCTGCTCCCATGCTCACACTGTATTTCAGCAGAATTGCAAACAATAAATTTCACATGGTAATGCCAGATGACGTGATCTCGGATTATGATGTTTAATGAAAATACTGCAAGTTCAAAAGCACAACGTTAGAAAAGCCGGAGCACATGTAGGATGTTTATTACACCTAGAAACGGCCTGAAAGTTCAGCTGAACCTATTATTTGATTCACAGATGAGAAAATGAGGCCCGCAGGTGACAGGATTTGCCCAGAGTCACACAGAGGGCATGAGGAGCCAGGACCTCAGAGCTTCCCGTCCCCGATAAGGGAATGTCCGCTACGCGCACCACCACTCACTGCAGATTTCGTAAGTTCCTCTTCAAATTAAATGTTTTAATTCATTTTTGAACAAAGCTGTATGTGTTTCTGGTTTGCTGTCCACAAAGATAGCTGCATCACTAACATCCACCTCTAGGTGAAGAGATTCCTGAGTTGCCGAGACTGTGACGATCAGAGCACCAATGACACACTGGCATTAATCATTATTCTGATTTATTCTCACCGGCCGTGAGGTCACCGAGGGCAGTGGCTGCAGGGGCACGCTGCCCCACTTGGCGCTGTCCCTGTGCTTTCGCCTCATCTTCGTGCTGCTCATATTTACAGAGGGCTAAACGTACAGCTGTCCTGTCATCTCAGGGAGGACCAACCTCCCCAGCCCAGCGTTTGAGGACCCTGTAATTGGACGGCAATAGAGCCACTAGCCATATTCCCCACCAGGCCATACCCCATGCTCGGGTCACTCTGATCCTTTGCTTCCCTCACTCTCCCATCGCAGACACCTCTGTGTCTCTGTTCATGCTAACCCCACAGCCTGAGAGCACAGGCTGCCGACCTCTCCAGATGCGTTTCCAGCCACGGTACTACCCAGCCCTTCGCAAATGCCTGCTGTTTGCAGGTGCCGAGGCAGGCAGGCCTGGGCCTCCCACGGTGCACGCCAAAGACCCGGTCTCTGCCGTCAGAGGGTTTACAGTGCAGTGGGAGGGAAACACAGCAAACACACAAGCACGTCATCGCCAAGAGTGGTAACTGCTCTGAAGCCAAGTACCAGCATGCTAAGCTCAAACAGGACAGGAACCGAACTTAGACGGCCTGGTGGTCTGGGAGGGCTCCTCGGAGAAAGTGACATTTGGGACGAGGCCTGTAAACCCTTTAACCTGCAGCAACATCAACACGTTCGTCTTCTCCAGCAAGGAGCATGGTGTTTTCTGCCTGGGCCTTTTGTTCTCCATGTTCCCTTGGTCTAGAACTTCCTTGACTCACGTACTACCGACCCCATTCTAGTATTTCCTGTTTCATCTGAGCTGTTCCTACGTATACTCCGATGCTCAGCTTCACTGTAACTTCGTCAGAAGCACTTCCCTCAGCCTCCCGCTCTCGCCACTTGGGTCTGGCGTCTGCTTTATGACCCGGGGGACCTTATGCTAGCACCTGTTACGTCATGCTGACGCCGTCTGGCTTTGGCAGCCACCATCTCCCCAGCTAAATTCTTGAAGGGCAGGGACCAAATCATCCTTGCAGACCCAGACTCTAAAGCAGTGTGTGGCGCATAGTAGGCACTTTGTGAATGCTCTTGAAGATCCTTTATTGACTTAGCCAAAGGTTCTGAAGCATATTGGAAAGTTAAGGTTCTCATTCGTTGAAAAATGCAGCTATAGGACCAATCTGTGAGCCCACAGAATCTTTTGGTTTTACTATCTCCAAGATGCAAAACACCAAAAAATATGTGGTTTTTATCTTTTGGTTGAATTTTGATAGCCATTAGGCAAATAACCAAGTGAGTCAATAAGCCTGGGAAAATACTAGGGATAGAAAGGGTCATGCCATTCATTTAGATGTCGATTTTTTAAAGTTTATTTTAACGTATTTAAGAACTATGCTTAATAAGAATAAAAAATACTATTTAAATTTAAAAATGCAGCAAAAGCCAGAAGGAGCATCATAGAGGACCTAAGGAGGTGATTTCAAACTGGGTTCCTTGGAGCCCCGGTTCAGTGGAGATGTCTCAGGGAGGGGCCCTAGGGTGTCTGGGACTTCAGTGTCACTGCCGTGGTCCCGTCTAAGTTCCTCCAGCCTGCTGTGTGTCCCAAGCACCTCAGGCCCATAATATACTCTTGGAAACGGGCCCCTCCTGATCTTAAGTTCCCTCATGACTTGCGTCAGCTTGTGCATTTTCCGGCCATTCCAGCGGATTTGGTCGGAGGTCTGGCTACCTGAACACGCGTTGCAGAATGCTGGCTGCCTACTTTCCTTATTACCCTCATTTGTGTCCTTCAGACTCTGTCCCTTTCCTGCAGGGACCCTCCATGTCTTCGTTTCATACAAAGTGGTCTCTGCTAGGTCAACATTCTGGAGGCTTGGAGGGCTCTGGCGCTGGGTTCAATGGAAGCTCCACGCCTGAAGTGCCTTCTAAGCTGACAGTGGCCAGGGCGTAGGGCTGGGCCCTGCTAAACCACACCTAGCCAAGTGTCCTGGAGGCCACAGAATGACACACGACCATTATTCAATTCGTTGAGTAGGAATTCAGCTCCATTTATTTTTCTAAAATTAAATGCAGTTAGCTTAAGAGTTTTAGTAAATGTTAAGTATGTATAATTAATGGAAAATATTTTGCTCAGGGATTCTCAACAGATCATTTGTGATTAATCAGTTGATTCTGAAGGTTAATCAAGTACAAGGCGTAGTAGCCATGTTTGCCTATACTAGACCCTCAAAACCCATTCACTTGCACACAAACACACAGAGACACACACGTGCACACACTGGCATTTTACATATTAGTCCCTAAGGAGTGATTTCCTCCTGAGTTTGCCACTTCAAATCTTCCCTGAAATCATAGCTCATTTCCCACTGCTCATTTTTCCATTTCCTGTTACCAAATTCCCCATCTCTCCTCTTATCAAGCGTCAAAAATAAATAGATATGAAAATAGGATTTTATGTCAGAAGTAGCTTTTGCCTACCACATGCACATTGCCATCAGTGTGTGGCAGATCTGAACGTACAGATATTCTCAGCCATGACACAGTGTTCTTGTCAGGGCTGCAAGCAGGCTGTATAGCGGTCGAGAGAATCAAACACACCAATTAGACTCCAATGTTTGGGTGACAAACATAATAGGATCTATTTTGAGATCCCTGCTTTTGCTATCCCATGGACATGACAATAAACTCACAGTCCTGAGACTGTTTTACTAATGCATTAGACTAAGAAAGAAAAATGACTGACTCTGTCTCTTAACTTTAACTTTCCATGCTGAGGAAAGTTCAGAAAGTCTAAGTGAAAGCCTTTTTAAAGAAGTGGCTTCATGGCAAAAGTAGTGCTTTTAATCCCTCAAGTAGTTGGTAACCACCTGTCTACCAAACTTACAGGTTCTTCCTGAGGGTCCAACAAGATAATGGATAGACAAGTCCCTGTGTGTTGTGGAATGGTATGCAAATATAGAGGGCTATTTCCACTATTCTAGTTATTATTGTCGCATTTGTTATTATTGGTGTGAGCCTATTACAAGTCAGAGAATCTTCTGGAAGAAATAATAGACCACCATTTAGGACTGAATTCAATAATTTTCTTAGTGGCTTTCTGAGCTTTTTCAAGAGCCTGACTGTCACGCAGCACAGGGCTTCTTTGAGTGCCATTCGATCACTCTAGAGCTTGACTTAGATCTTACCAGGCAGAAAGACTATGGCAAATATTGCTCAGAAATTCATTCAATAAACATCACTGGGTGGCTGCCTGTGTGCTAGGCCCAGATGCATGTGAATAAAACAGACAAAAACATCTGCCATCATGAAATTTATGATCTAGTGGGGAATGACTATAACCTACAAAGATTAAAACTAAGTAAACTAGGCCAGGCACGGTGGCTCATGCCTGTAATCCTAAAACTCTGGGAGGCCGAGGCGGGAAGATTGCTTGAGCTCAGGAGTTCGAGACCAGCCTGAGCAAGAGCGAGACCCCGTCTCTACTATAAATAGAAAGCTTAGCCAGTGTGGTGGTGCATGCCTATAGTCCCAGCTACCTGGGAGGCTGGAGCAGGAGGATCACTTGAGCCCAGGAGTTTGAGGTTGCTGTGAGCTAGGCTGACACCATGGCACTCTACCCCAGGCAAGAAAGTGAGACTCTGTCTCAAAAAAAAACAAAACTAAGTAAACTAAAACTAAGTCTGTTAGAAAATGATAAGCAGGTATAAATAAGAACAAAGAACAGATCGAAGAGGACTGGGAGTATGCATGTGTGTGCACGGTGGTGGGGGTAGGGGTGTTGCCATTTGAAATAGGATGACCAGGATAGGCCTAATTGAGCTGGCGACACTTAAGCAAACACTAGAAGGAAAAGGAGGGTAGCCACACAGAGTCCAGGCAGAAGCACAACCCATGCAAAGGTCCTGGGGTGAGCAACTGTGCAGCCTGCTTGAAGAGCAGCCACGAGGCCAATTTAGCTGGAAAAAAAATGAGTGAGCCAGAGAGTACAAGGAGATGTAATGTCAGAGAGGTTGACCTGGATCAGGTGGAGTGTGGCCAGATCATGAGGGCTTTGCAATCCATCATAAGGACTTGCCTTTTTCTCTTAGTGAGTTGGGCAACTTTAGAGATGCACGGAGGGAGTGGCACGATCCAGCTGGTACTTTGGAAGGATCCTCTTGGCTGTAGTGCTAAAAATAAATATGGGAGCGTGTGCACAATTTTGGAAACAGAGCAACCAGGTAGAAGCACATTGTAAAAATCTAGGTGAGAAATAATAGTACCTGGAGCCGTGTGGTAGAGAAGGAGTTGTCAGAAGTGGGTATGGCTCTGGACGTAGCGTACAGTTAGAACTGACGTGAATTCCTTTCAGACTGGATGTGGCCTGTGACACAGAGAGGCGTCAGGGACCACGCCAAGCTGCTAGGACAGGTCACGTTTCTTAGATGTGGCTTCTTGGAAGTATGGTCCAGCGATTAAAATCTTTAGGGTATTTTGTTAAAGTGTCCTTCAGAAATTGTGTCAATTTGCACTCCCACCAACTGTTTGTACTTGTGTTTCTTTAACTAGTACTGCATTTGAACTTTTAAGATATACTTATTGGACATTTGTTCTTCTTTATTGTAAAATCAAATTTTTTTCCCACTGATACAAATGTCAGCCTGATAATATACTAACTTCCCATGTATCCTGGGCTTGCATTTGAGCCTTTTGTTCTGTTTATCCCCAATCTGTGACTACATTGTTTAGATTATTAGAGTTTTATAACACATTTTCATACCAGATAGAGCATGTCCCTAATCATTGCCTCTTATTTTTAGGACTTTTACTGTTACTCTCACATGCTTACTCTTTCACATAAAATGTGAATTGTTGTTGGTTGGGAGCCTGGTGTCACTTACCAAGTCAGTGCAACCACAGATGCATTTCAGTCCTGCTTCTGGTGGCTCCTGCTTGTTAAATTAATTATTAAAACAAACTAACTACAGACAAAATGCCATGTAAGGAGGTTCATAATATCATGCACTAAGTTTAATTTTACATTTCAGATCCTTATGAAGACGTAAGACTATTGGCAGCAAAAGCTGAATATTGCAGCTTTGCAACATAAACTAAGAAACAAAATGAAACCCACTTTGGGATTTAGATACAGTGGCCAATAATTACAGAGTTCCTGGTAAGATAACAAAGCAGAGATATGTTGCCCTCTAAATCCACCTTGGAAAAGGCCAGTAATCAGGAGCCACTTGGCATGACTTCCTTTTTCAAATATAGATATTTAATCGGACAATTCAGGTAGTAAAATAGTGAGTTGCTTGGCATTATATTATTGCTTTATCTTTCAATGTCAAAAAAATCAAAAAGAAAAAGAAACCTCTTGGAGATATATTTCTGTAGGGGGAAACCAAGTTAAATTTATTATTAATTAATTAGTTGACCGATTATTGTGTGATTAATTAGATCTGCTTTGAGGCTCCAGTTTTGATTAAAGAGAATGAGCAAATCGAAGCAAGGCTGGCAAACAGCCCGTCCACCTGCCCTCCCCTCCCACCAGGCCTGTCCCCGCAGCGCGGGGTCCTGCCTCGGCTTGGGGGTCCCACCAAGCCAAGCCTCACTCTCAGCTGCTTTTGGCCCAGCGTCTCCCCAGATGCACACTCAGGTTTTGATCCTACTCTTGCAAGACGATCTAACCTTTAGCCCATCTCCCTTTTCCTAGAAGCCCATATTCTGTGAACTTTTGAACCCCTTATTGGACGTCCTTGCTGGTCTTTATAGAGGAAACCAGGCAGTGGCTCAGTGCAGAAATACACAGGCCGACAGGGGAGGGCGAAGATGAGGGGATCTCAGGTTCTACTTAAAAACGGCATCTCAATATTTATAAGGCCAGAAAATGAATTCAATTTTTCAACCCTGAATCCTAAAAGCTGATCAAGACAAAGAGGAAAGGCTGCACAGCCCCTCAAGGTCCCCTGGCTTCATGCATATATGCAGGGCTGCAGTTTACAGCAAATCTTGGCAGAAATGGGCCACCTATCACGTTACCCAAGTGCGACCGCAAACTTTGTTTACCAGATGCGATAAAATGACCCCCTCCCCCACCAGAAAATATGTATTTTCTGCCTTCCAATTCTAAATAGTCTTTGTGAAGGCTCTTGTCTGAGGACTTCCTCAGCATTTTTCACGTACAGTAAATCACTCCATTCTCCGCTGCCTGGCGTTTTCTAGTAAGAACTTCCCTGAGGCCTCCCGAGGCCTCTCGCGGTGAGGAGTCCTGACGTCGTGACGCGTCTATTCGTCTTCCGCCTTTCCGGAGTCTCGGGAACGCCGGGTTTTCTGTAAAGGGGTGTGTGTCGCGCACTTTCTGTCTCAACCCAAAGTGACACAATGAAAAGGGCAGGGAAGTGCCGCGAGCTCAGCTCCAGCAGTTGCACCTCTGAGGGCGTCCCACGATGAAAGAGACGAAGCTCTCCAGGCCCGGGTCGCAGACGGGGAGCGTCCTCGCAGCCGACGTGGCAACGTCCGCCTGTAACATAAACAAGACACTTTGTGCGGCGTTTGGGTGTTGTCGGGATTCGCTGGGCACCACGTCGAGGGATAGATGCTTCCTCCTTCCCATCCTGCCCTGCTCTCTCTCTCTCCTTCCCGCCCCCACCTCCTCCGCCCCCCACGTCTCCACTCTTTCTTCCTTTGCTTCCTCCAGCATGTGTTTGTTCACAAGTGCCCCCTACGTGCCAGGCCCTGTGCTGGGCTCTATGGGCTCAATGGTGAGCAAAGTGACCACCTGTCTGCTCCCATGGAGCTTCCGGTCTAGTGAAGGAATAGAAATGAACCAAATAATTGCACACATAAAAATAAAATTACAAACACGATAACTGCTGAGAAAATAGATACAGAGAGCTGTGTGAGACCCAGACTGGGAAATCCAGGGAGATTTCCCACGAAGGTGCTATTTGAAGTAAGACCATAAGAAATGGAGAGAAATTAAGTAGGGAAAGAAGGGAGTGGGGAAGAGCGTCCAAGGCAGAGGGCCCAGAGTGTGTGAAGGACAGAGGTGAGATTAATGGCAGCTGAGAAGAGCCTGAAGGTAGGTAGGGCCAGATCACCAGGACTCTGAGACCATATGAAAGACGATGAGAAACTATGGAAGGGTTCTGTTTGGGGGTAGGAGGTGGATAGGATCAGGTTAGTGTTTTTAAAGGTCACTCTTGCTGCTACATGGGGAATGGATTAGGGAAGAGCAAGCATGGGGGTGAGACGCCAGTTTGGGGCCCATTGGAAGGTTCCAGGTGGCTTGGCCTGGGCTGACAGTAGTGGAAATGGAGAGGAGAGGCTGGATTTGAGTGGTATTTCAAATGTGAAGTTGATAGTACTTGGTAATAGATTAGATATGGGGGGGACAAGAGAAAAGGAGATGTCAAAGATGACTCCTAAGTTTCTGACCCGCACAAGTGCATGGATGGTCATGTTATTCACCAGGAGAGGCAACTGCAAGAAGATAGATTTTAGGGCAATCATTTTGGACACACCGAATTTCAGGTGTTTTTGAGACATCCAAAGAGAAACAGAGAATAGAAGATCAGATGCCTCGGTCTGGGGCAAGAGAAGAGGTCTGGCCTGGGACATACAACTGAGAGTCACTGGTGCAAGTTGCTGCTGAAGCCAAGGGTGTGGGTGAGGCTGCCCAGGGGGAGAAAACAGAGCGAGAGGAAGAGGAGCGCAGCCTTGAGCTTCCGCACCAGCAGCTGGGCAAAGGAAGCCGAGTGCGCAGAGTGTGGTGTCATGAGGGCGAAAGGAAGGAGGGGATGGTCCAGACTGGAAAATGCAGGTGACAAGCCAAGTGAATTGAATCAAAACATCCCATGGACTCATTAGCATGGAGGTCACTGAGGACCTTGACGAGCTTTGTAGCCTTCAGCTCACACAAAAGTATAAACGTATAGATTGCCCCATAGGCCACCAAGAAAAACAGGTCCTGAGTAGGGACTGAGAGACTTCAGGTAATTTACTAATAGCTATGGTCTATATCTGAGGTCCCCAACTCCCAGGCCATGGACAAGTACCGGTCTGTGGCCTGCTAGGAACCAGCCACACAGCAGGCGGTGAGAGGTGGGCAAGCAAAGCTTCATCTGGATTTGCAGCCGCTCCCCATCACTCACATCACCGCCTGAGCTCCGCCTCCTGTCAGGTCAGCGGGGGCATTACATTCTGCATTACAGTGAGTTGAATAATTACTTCATTATATATTACAGTATAATAATAATAGAAATAAAGTGCATAATAAATGTAATGGGCTTGAATCATCCTAAAACCATGCCCCCTCCCCCATCCATGGAAAAATTGTCTTCCATGAAACCAGCGCCTGGTGCCAAAAATGTTGGGGACTGCTGGTCTCACAACTACTTCTTGACACAAAACAAAATAAATAATAAAAAAAAAGCTAAAACAATTGAAATCTGGGGAGATATAACTGCAAATATATATTTTTATAACTGTCATATATTTTGTTTTATACCAAGATGCTATTTTTTCCTTAACAAAGACATTAAGGAGCCCCCAAATCCAAGGATCTTGTTGAGAACTGCAGCAGAATAAGTTCAGCAGTGGCTACAGCCCAACAGAACAGTTTTCAAAGGTGTGGGCTTAAAGAGATTCTGGTCAGTGGCTAGTGTTTTTCAGCCAAAATAATCCAGGTGGCTGTCAACCAATTTGATAGGAGTATATTTTAACAATGCAGAGAAGCATGTTCCTAGTTATTTACTTGAGGTTCCTGCCCAAAGATATTTTTCCGTAAAAGCAATTGATGAGGTCCCATTTCTCCCATTTTCAGATAGGATTTTCAGTCAACTTTCTTCCCTCATCCATTATGCTTGGACCTAGGCATGCTGTTTAGTCGATACCTTCAAATGTTGACTCAATCGTTGCCCACATACCCTCTCACTAGGGTGACCCTATTGGACAAGTTCTAAAACTGTACTTCCCATGAAATGAGTGAATCCTCAATTTCCATGTTCATCTCTAAATGAACCTTCAGGGAGATTTTCCTGTACTGGAGATATGGCCAGTAATGGTGGGATTCTTCCAGAACAGGGATTGGTAAACTATGGCCCATGGGCCAGTCTAGTCTGCTGCTGCTTTTGTATGGCCCACCAAATAAAAACGGTTTTTTGCAGTTTTAAATGCTCACAAAAAATAAACTGAAAAATAACATTTTGTGTTGTGAAAATTGTATGAAATTCAAATTTCAATGAGCGTCAATAAAGTCATATTGGGGTATAGCCATGTCCATTTATTTCTGTATCACCTATGGCTGCTGTCCTGCTACAATGGCAGAGCTGAGTAATGTGACAGTTTGTATGGTTCACGAAACCTAGAACATTTACCCCCTGGTCCCCTGCAGGAAGAGTTTGGTGAACCTGCTCTGGGTGATCATTTCAGATCTGCCTCCCCTGACTATTGAGTTGGTGTGGGTACTGACGATCCTAGTGCCACTTCTCATTTGCCAAGAGTTCTACGGTCCAAAGTGTTTCATGTTCACAATGCCTTTGCGGCAGGAAGGGTGGGCATTGGTAACTCCATTTTACAGATAAATAAATTCAGCCCCAGAGATATTGCCCAGGTGGAGTTTGCAAGAACCCTGTAAACAGGTATCATCGTTTCCATTTTAAAGATGGGAAGATGAGACTCAAAGAGGTTAAGTAACTTACACAAGATCACCCGCCGGGGCAGAACCGGAGTTGAACTCGGATCTTCCGATCCTGAGAAAGTTCCTTCCCCATTTCACCGCCCGGCTACTCCCCTGGGTGGAGCATCTGGCCAGTTTCTGCGCTGTCATTTTTGCAGGGAGAGTTATCTTTGGCTTCAAAATACCAGCACCACCCCTGAACAGGAAGTCCTTTGTTCTTGGTCCCAATCAGGTTGAGGCCAGGAAGCAGTGGAGCCCATCTGCGGTTTCCTCCCATCCCCGCTGTAGCCCCTGGGTGACCCTCGTTTCAGTAGCTGCTCCCAGGTGGCCGCCAGCACTTTGCTGGGGGAAGCAGGGCGTACGATTGCCCGGCACGGAAATCGTGGCTAAGCTGAGCGGTCCCCGCACTTGGGAGCTTCCATTTCTTTCTTACTTCCCATTCCCTCTCTGGCGTCTCTCGTCCTCTTCCTTTCTTTAATTGTTATTCTCCTTTCTTTCCTTCTTCTTGTCTCTCCCTGCCCACTTTCTAGGTGTAAGCGCCTTACCAGGGGCAGCAAAAAGGAAGAGGGCCGCGCTGCCAGTTTTGAAGTGATGTGCAGTTTCATTCTGACACTGAGCCTCATCTGGCTGGCGTGTTGCTGTGTGTTGCTGTGAGAGTTGGGGTTCCCTCCCCCTGGCCTGGAAGGCCCTCCAGGCGCATCCCCACTCCCGTCTGCCTGGCCTCTTTCTGATCTTTGGGATCCAGAACCTTGTTCCCTTTTCTTGGAATTCTCACCGCAAGACCAACTTCTTGTCATCTGCGAGGCCTTGGCTAACAGCCGTCTCTGCAGAAGTCAGCGAGGCCTTCCCCGACCACGCAGTCTAGCGCCCTCCTCCCTGCGCCTGCGGAACCGTCGGTTTGCCTCGTTCCGGCACCGCACGCGCTGTGCCATCTGTCTTCTTTCCGCATACGACGGACCTGAACGTGGGCTCCAGGGCCTTCTCTGATGGGCTCTGCCGCGGTAGCCCCAGCACTGGTTATAGCGCTGGGCACAAAGGAGGCATCAAGAATATTTGGGGGACATTATATTAAGTGAAATAAGCCAGGCACAGAAAAATAAATACTGCATGATACCACTTACATATGAAATCTAAAAAAAAGTACGACTCGCAGAAGCAATGGCAGTTACCAGAGGCTGGGGGTGGGAGGCTGGGACAGAGGAGATCTTGGTCAAAGGGCTCGAAATTTCCGCAGGGAGGAGGAATAAGGGCAAGAGATCCATTGTACATCATGATGACTATAGTTAATAGCAGTGTATC
>NW_012154029.1:251975-269440 GCF_000956105.1 Propithecus coquereli
GTTAGAGAAATCTGTAACCGAGAATTGCCAATAGGCACAGACAAAGAAAGCTCGAGAAAAGCCTCCTCTCTCTAACCAAGGGACTGGGAAAAGGGCAGCTTAGCAGAACAGAAAACCTTCTTGATAATACTTGTCCTATTCCAGCCAAACACCTAAGGAAAATCTGCACTCCCCCACCCCATGTGGTCAGTAGGGCCAAGTGGGAAGCTGGATTTCCAGCCCTACCTGGCAGCAGCAAGGTAGGGAGGTTGACACTCTACTGCCGCCATCAAGACAGTGTCAGTGGGATGGAACAGGGAGCTGAGCTTCCCCCGCACCAGTGGCAATGAGATGGAATGACGCAGTGCACAGTGGTGCTGGTTGGCACCCCACTTCTACCCTCTCCCCCAGTGTTCCCTAGTGGGGAGCTGAACATCCACCCCCACCTAGACCTATACCTAGATGATACACCTAAATAGGGTGAATTTTTGCAAAAAAAAAAAAAGAAACAAAACAAAAAGATTAAACCACAACATAATACCCCAAATGCCTAGGATACAACAGAAAATGACTCATCATACAAGAACCAGGAAAATCTCAACTTGAAGGAGAAATGGCAATCAACAGATGCCAATATAAAGATGGCACAGATGTTAGAATTATCAACAAGGATTTTAAAGCAACCATCACAGAAATGCTTTGATGAGCAATTGTAAGCACTGTTGAAACAAATGAGTAAATAGAAAGTCTTAGCAAAGAAATAGGAGATACAAAGATGGACCAAACGGAAATTTTAAAACTGGAAAAATATAATAACCAAAATAAAACTCACTGGATGGGCTCAACAGTAGACAGAAGAAAGAATTGGTGAATTTGAAGATAGAATGTTAGAAATTATACAATTTGGACAACAAAGAAAAAATAGACTGAAAAGAAGTGAACAGAGACTTAGAGGAGTATGGGTCAATAATCAAAGATCTAACATTTATATCGTTGGAGTTCCAGAAGGAGAGAAGAAAGAAAGGGCATTTGAAGAAATAAGGGCGTAAAACTTCCCAAACTTGGCAAAGACATAGCCTACAAATGTAGGAAACTGAGAAAACCCTAAATCAAGATAAATCCAAAGAAATTCAAGCCAAGGCACATCATAATCAAACTTCTGAAAACTAAAGAAAAAGATAAAATATCTTCAAATAGAAAGAAAATGATAAAATAAGAAAATATGGAATATTAGGAATGAAGAAAGAACAATAGAAAAAGTAAAACCAAGGATAAATATAAATGATTATCCTCATCTTGAGCTGTATAAATTATGTTAGACAATTTAAACAAAAATTATAACATTGTCTGATGTGGTTCTCAATATATTAATATGTACAGGAAATGTTTAAGTTAATTATATTATAAAGGAGGGTATAGCAAATGGACCTAAATGGAGGCAAGGTTTCTATACTTTACTCAAACTTATAAAATGTTGATACCAGTGGATAAGTTACATATGTACAATGTAATACCTAGAGCAACCACTCAAATCTCTATGCTAAAAGATATACTCAAAAACTTTATCAGAATGGAATTCTAAAAATATTCAAATAACCCCCAGAAAGGCAGAAGAAATAATATAAAACAAAGAAAAGAAAAAGAAAATGAAGATAAACATAAGATGAATAATAAAATGGTAGAATTAAGCTTTAACATATTAATAATTACATTAAATGTAAATTTAATTTGTCTAAATACACCAATTAAAAGACAGAAATTAGATGACTAAATTTTTATTTTTTTATTTCAGCATATTATGGGGGTACAAATGTTTAGGTTACACATATTGTCCTTGCCTCCCCCTCCCCACCCCAGTCAGAGTTTCAAGCGTGTCCATCCCCTAGACAGTGCATATCGCACTCATTATGTATGCATATCCCCATCCCCTCCTCCCCCCTCCCATCTACCCGACGCCCGATAAATGTTATTCCTATATGTGCACTTAGGTGTTGATCAGTGAAACCAATTTGATGGTGAGTACATGTGGTGCTTATTTTTCCATTCTTGGGATACTTCACTCAGTAGAATGGGTTCCAGCTCTATCCAGGAAAATACAAGAGGTGCTATATCACCATTGTTTCTTATAGCTGAATAGTACTCCATGGTATACATATACCACATTTTATTAATCCACTTATGTATTGATGGGCACTTGGGTTGTTTACACATCTTTGCAATTGTAAATTGTGCTGCTATAAACATTAGAGTGCAGATGTCTTTTTTATAGAATGTCTTTTGTTCTTTTGGGTAGATGCCCAGTAATGGGATTGCTGGATCAAATGGTATATCTACTTGTATCTCTTTAAGGTATCTCCCTATTGCTTTCCACAGAGGTTGCACTAGTTTGCAGTCCCACCAGCAGTGTATGAGTATTCCTATCTCTTCGCATCCATGCCAACATTTATTGTTTTGCGACTTTTTGATAAAGGCCATTCTCACTGGAGATAAGTGATATCTCATTGTGGTTTTGATTTGCATTTCCCTGATGATTAGAGATGTTAGCATTTTTTCATATGTTTGTTGTCCATTATTCTGTCTTCTTTTGAAAAGTTTCTGTTCATGTCTTTTGCCCACTTTTTGATAGGGTTGTTTGATTTTTTCCTTGCTGATTTTCCTGAGTTCTAAGTAGATTCTAGTTATCAGCCCTTTATCGGATGTGTAGCATGCAAGTATCTTCTCCCATTCTGTAGGTTGTAGATGACTAAATTTTTAAAATTTGCCCAAATATATGCTGTCTAAAAGACACTCACATCAAACATAATATATTTGAGTGTAGGAAGGTTGAAAGAAAAATATGGAAAATGACATGTTGCATAGTATGAATTAAAAGAAATCAGGAATGATTATATTAACATCAGATAAAATAGACATTAGAACAAAGAAAATTACAAGGAACAAAGAGGGATATTACCTACTAATAAAAAGAATAATCAACTGAGAAGGCATGGTAATTCTAAATGTCCATGCATCAAACAATAGATCTTCAAAACGCATAAAGCAAAAATTGTTAGAAGTGACATAAATAGACAAATACAGTTATAGTTGGAGACTTAAGCACCTTTCTGTTCACAATTGATAGACAGAAAATTAGCTAGGATACAGAAGAATTTAACCAGATCATCACCCAACAGGATCTAATTGACATTTATAGAGCATGCCACCAACAATAGAATACACGTTTTTTACAAACAAGAAACATTCATCAAGATAGAGCATATCCTGTTAAAAGAATTTAAATCATACAGAAATATGTTTTCTGAGAAAAAATGAATCAAACTAGAAATCAACAACAGAAAGATAATGGAAAAATTTCTAAATATGTGGAAGTTAAACAACATAATTCTCAATAACCTATGTACCAAAGAAGAAATCTCAAGGAAAAATTTAAAAACTATTTTGAGTGAAATGAAAATAAAAAAAAAAACTTATTAAACATGGTGGGATGCAGCTAAAACAATGTCCAAAGGAACATTTGTAGTACTAAATGTTTACATTAGATAAAAGGAAATATTTTAAGTTAATAATTTAAATTTTTACCTTAAAAATAGATAAAAAGAACCATATAAACTCAAAACAAGCAGAAGGAAGGAAATAATAAATGTAAGAACAGAAATCAATGAAGTTCAAAACAGAAAAGCAACAGGGAAGTTCAGTGAAACAAAAAGCTGGTTCTTCAATAAGAGCAATGAAATTGACAAACCTCTAGCTATATTGATGGAAAAAAAAAAAGATGGCAATAAAAGCCAAAATAGACAAATGGAATTACATCAAACTAAAAAGTTTCTGCACAGCAAAGGAAACAACCATTGAAGAGACAACCTACAGAACAGGAGAAAATATTTGCAAATCATACACCTGATAAGAGGTTAATACCCAAAGTTTATAAGAAAGTCAAACATCTCAATTGCAAGAAAACAAGTAACCTGGTTAAAAAAATGGACAAAGGACCTGAATGACATTTCTCAAAAGAAGACATACGAATGGCCAACTGGTACATGAAAAAATGCTCGACATCATTAATCATCAGGGAAATGCAAATCAAAACCATAATGAGATATCATCTCACACATATTAGAATGGCTTTATAAAAAAGATAAAAGATAACAAGTATTGGCCAGGATGTGGAGAAAATGGAACTCTTGCCTACCTACTGTTGGGGGGCATGTAAATTAGTACAGCCATTATGGAAAACCGTTTGGAGAGTCCTCAAAAAATTAAAAATAGAATTACCACATGACCTAGAAATCCCACTACTGGGTATATATCCAAGGATATGAAATCAGTGTGTTGAAGAGATAGCTGTACTTCTGCATTCCTAGCAACATTAGTCACAAGAGCCAAGATATGGAATCAACCTAACTGTCCATCAAAATGAATAGATACAGAAAATGTGGTATAAATACACATGGAATACTATTCAGCCTTAAAAAAGAAGGCATTTCGGACAACATGGATGAACCTAGAGGACATTATACTAAGTGAAATAAGCCAGGCACAGTAAGACAAATACTGCAAGATCTCATTTATATTTTGAATCTAAAAAAGTTGAACTCATAGAAGCAGAGGGTAGATTGGTGGTTACTAGGGGCTGCAAGTGATGGGAGGGAAGTTGGAGAGATGTTGATCAAAGGATACGAAATTTCAGTTACGAGGAACAGATTCAAATTCCTGATTGTACAGTATGGTGACTGTAGTTAATTCATATTCTTCAAAATTGTGAAGAGAGTAGATTTTAAGTGTTGTCACCACAAAAAATAAGTATGTGAGTGATACATATGTTACTTAGCTTGGTTTAGCTGTTGTATAATGTACACATATTTCAAAGCATCATGTTGTACATGATAAATATATACAATTTTGATTTGTCAATTAAAAAATAAGTTTAAAAAAGAAGACACAAACTAATAATAATATCAAAAATAAAATGGGTAATTTTAGTACATACTTTACATACATTAAAAGAATATTAAGGGAAAACTATAAGCACTCTATACATATATGAGGGATGTCCAGAAAATATCCAGCCACGAAATATGTTCTCATTATATTAACAATGGCTGAACACTTCTGGACAACTCTCATATATTCAGCAACTGAGATGAAATGGACCAATTCCTTCAAAAGCACAATCTACCCAAATTCACCCAATATGAAGTAGACAATTTGAGTATCCTTATAACTTTTAAAGAAGTTTGATTTACAATTGAAAAACTCTCAACAAAAAGATGGCTTCACTGGAGAATTTTACCAAATATAATAGTTAAAGAAGAACTAGAACCAACTCTACACAGTTTGTTCCAGAAAATAGAAGAGAACACATTCCAACTTATCTTATGAGGTCAGTAGTACTTTGATACCTGAACCTGATAAAAACGGTATATAGGCCGGGTGTAGTGTCTCACGCCTGTAATCCTAGCACTCTGGGAGGCTGAGGCGGGTGGATCGTTTGAGCTCAGGAGTTCGAGACCAGCCTGAGCAAGAGCGAGACCCCATCTCTACTAAAAAAAAATAGAAAGAAATTAGCTGGACAACTAAAAATATATATTTATAAAAAATTAGCTGATCATGGTGGCACATGCCTGTAGTCCCAGCTACTGGGAGGACTGAGGCAGAAGGATTGCTTAAGCCCAGGAGTTTGAGGTTGCTGTGAGCTAGGCTGATGCCACGGCACTCTAGCCCAGGCAACAGAGCGAGACTCTGTCTCCAAAAAAATAAATAAATAAATAATAAAAGATAAAAAATTGTATATAAAAAAAGAAAACTACAGACAAATACCTTGCTTGACTCAGATAAGAAACTCTCAACAATATATTAGCAAGTAGAATTTAACAAAATGTAAAAAGAATTATGTCCAAGTGGAAATCAATCTGTATAATCCACCATATTAACAGGCCAAATAATAAAGATCATATGATAATATCAATGGAGACGAAAACAGAATTTGACAAAATTAAACACCCATTTATGATAAAAACTCTCAGCAAACTAAGAATATGTGAGAACTTCCTCAACATGATAAAAATCATCAACAAAAAACCTAGAACAGCATAGTATGTAATGGCAAAAGACTGAATGCTTTCTTGCTAAAATTGGGAACAAGGTAAGAATGTCTGCTCTCACCACTCTTGTTCAACACAGAACTAGAAGCGCTACCTAGCACAATATGGCAGGAAAATGAAATAAAAGACACAAAGATTAAAACAGAAAAAACAAAACTTTCCCTTTGTGGAGATAATAGGAAGTCTACATAGAAAATTTCAAAGAATTTAAAACAAAACAAAATGAAAACCTGATAATACAATGAGTTTGGTAAGGTTACAGAAGACAGGATCAAAATATAAAAGTCAATTGCATTTTTATATACAAGCCACATGTGGAAACCAAAATGAAAAACAATACCATTTACAGTAGCTAAAAGAAAGAGACAAAGGAAGGAAGAAAGGAAGAAAGGTCTAGATATGAATCTAAGAAAACAGGTACAGAACTTCAATGCTGAAAAATACAAAATGATGATAAAAGAAATCAAAGATCTAAATAAATGAAGATACGTATCATGTTTATGAATTGAAATACTCAATATAACAAAGATATCATCCCTCCCCAAATTAATCTATAGGCTTAAAGCAATTCATATCAAAATCCCACCAACATTTTTTAGAGAATATACCAACTTATTCCAAAGTATATATGGAAAGACAATGGAATTAGAATTGCATGAACAATCTTGAAAAAGAAGAGCAAGTGGTAAGAATCATCCTACCTGATTATAAAACTTACTATTAGTCACAGTAATAGATATATTGTGGTATTGGTGAAGGGATGGATATGTAGAACCCAGAAATAAACTCACAAGTACAACCAATTGATGTTTTTTTAAGAGATGGGGTCTTGCTATGTTGCCCAGCCTGAAGTGCAGCAGCCATTCACAGGCATGATCATAGCATGCTGAAGACTCAAACTCCTGGGCTCAAGTGATTGATCCTCCTGCTTTAGCCTCTGAAGTAGCTGGGATTACAGGTGTGCACTATCACTTCCTGCTTAGCTAATTGATTTTGACAAAGGTGCAAAAGCAAGTCAATGGAGGAAGGATTTTTTTTCAACAAACGGAGCTGGAGCAGTTGGACATCCACAGGCAAAAAAAAAAAAAGAATCTTACCTAATCTTATACAAAATTTAACTCAAAAAATGGATGGTAGATTTAAGTGTAAAATGTAAAACTATAAAACTTTTAGATACCATAGAAAATCTTTGGGACCTAGGGCTTGGTAAAGAATTCTTAGATATGATACCAAAAGTGAGACCCATTAAAAAAAAAATCAGTTGGATTTCATCAAAATAAAGACTTTCTCAGCGAAAAATCTTGTTCAGTGGATAAAAGAATTAACTACAGACCAGGAGAAAACATTTGGAAACTGCTATCTGACAGAGACATATACATAGACTATATTTAATATAAAGAACTCAAAACCTAACAGTAAAAATTAAACAATTTGGTTAGAAAATGGGCAAAAGATATGTTAGACACTTCACCAGAGACAATAACCAGACGACAGATAAGCACATGAAATTATGTTTGGCATCATTAACCATCAGGGAAATGCAAATTTAAACCAGGATGAGATGTCACTGTGTACACTGCCTGCTAGAACAGCTAAAAAGAAAATAGCGACAATCCCAAATGCTGACGAGGCTGCAGCAAGGATGAATCGCTCACTCTGCGGGCAGCAATGTGGAATGGCCCAGCCACTCTGCACAACAGTGTGGCCAGTTCTTTAAAAACCAAACACGCTTACCCTGCGAACCAGCAGTCACATTCCTGAGCGTTTATCCCAGACAAATGAACACTTATGTCCACACAAAAATATGTTCATGACAGTTCATAGCAGCTCTACTTGTAACAGTCAACATTTGGAAGTAATCCAAATGTCCTACAACGGGTGAATGTCCAAACTGTGGAACAGCCGCGTCATGGAACAGCACACAGCAACACGAAGACACGACTTATAAAGATACCAATGTGGGCGGATCTCTATGGTGGTGGAATTGTGATGGCGGTTTCACACGTCTGCATGTGATAACATTGCATAGCGCTATGCATGTGCACGCACACACACACAGAAGTGCACGTAAAACTGGAGACATCTACATGAGGTCTGCGGGTTGTAACAATGCTAATGTTCTGGTTTGGATATATGTTGCCCTATAATTATGTTACTATTGATGTTACTGTTGGAGCGACTGGGTGAAGGGGACATGGGACCTCTCTGCACTGTTTTCACAACTTCCTGTGAATCTAGAATTATTGTAAAACAAACAAGAAGAAATACAGACAAGCAAAAATAGTAAAATAAAAATTGTCTTCCTTAATATTCAGCTCTCAATACTATTTTGTTTTTATTTATTCATCTTTTTCTTTTTGTGTATAGGTATAAATGTGTTTACAAAAAGGGCTTACAATGTTCACACTTCTTTGTTATCATTTTAAAATTTAACAATATGTCATGAGCAGGTTTCCATGTTTTAAACTTTTTTCTATAATATCCTTTAATGTCTTATTAGTACTAAATAGATTAAAATAACCCTGTTGTCTTCAAACTCCCTTAAGTAACGGAACCCCTCTTTCTTAAACCCTGATAGTATGAGGGAGAGAAACGGGGAGCTGCTGCTTTTAGAGTTGGGAGCAGAAAGCCCGATGACCATCTGTTTGTCCCCAATTGTTCCCTATAATGATCCCTGTCATGTCTCTAGCAGACCTTCAGGCTCTGGGGATGCAGGTTGAAATTGTATCCATTTGAAAAAACTGTGACAAAAATGCTGTGTCAAATATGTTCAATGCTAAAGTTTTAATTGTACTTAACTCCATCCTTATGGTTTCCCAGATGTGGTAATCACCTTGGCTTCATAAGGAAATGAAAAATAAATGTTTGAGATGCATCTCCATGGCAGTAAACAGGCAGGGAATGGACTTGCAGACCTTTACTGTTTCTTCCAGAACTTTTCATTTAAAACGCCTACTTTTCTAAGCTGTGTCAGGATAGACCCGAACCTTCTATCTTGACAGCTGAGTTTTATACTGCAATACATTTTCATCTATAGGAATTAGTTATTGGCATAAAACTCTTAGCAATGCTGAGTTTTTCTTACTGAAATTGAAAACATGTCAAGACTTTCAGAATCATTCTGGCAGTAATTAACCTAAACATGCCCTATAAGGTTTTTGCTAGTTTAGATAATTTGTAAATATGGCACAATTTCTTTAAAATTTAAAGCATTTAATGAAATAGTCACCTATGATGTATAGATATAGCTACATAAAATGCCTCTTACAAATGCATGTGTTAAAAATTATATTTAGACTATGGCTTCCCAAGAAAAACAATGCACCATATTGAGTAACACATACTTTCTGCTAAAACTGAACAAAAAGGCAATGTTCTCTCAGCGAGACACGCCTTTGGCAATTCATTCCATTTCCAGAAGTCTCAGGTGCCAAATTTGCTGCTAATCAGGTTTTCTGTCTCAGCTGACAGTCCTGGTGGAGTGCCACGCTTTTATTTTCTTGTCCTATTTAATGTCACAATTCAGAACTCTGGAGAAAGTGTGATCGTCTCTACATGGTGCACAACGCAAAAGACAACCAGGTTTTCAATGTCCCATGTTTTCTGGAAAAAACAGTTATGGATACACACTTTAAAAATTGCTCCCAGAGGACTCCAACAATTATGCAAATTTTTAGGGTATAATCACTCCAAGGATCTTCCTTCCTGCAGCGTCCTTCAGCAGAGCCCGCAAGCACCCATCTCATACCATGAATTGTGCAAAGCTCAATTACCTTACCGCTGGGATTCAAATGCAGTTCCAGGGGCCCAAACAGCCCAAGATGTGCAAAGGCATCTCAGGCTCATTAGTATGACTTATTCGTTGGGATCAGTTTCAAGGACTATCACAGATGCTTTCTGAGAAAAGACAGCCCACTTAAGCAATTTACAAAACTGAAGCTTGAACTCAACATATCTCTTCGAGATCTTGCGTGGTGAAAGCAAGTGCGGTAGGAAGGAGATTGGGTGAGGAGAACAATGTCTATGTGGCTGTGTTTGGCTGGACTTCCCGTTACCGTTTCTTCTCGTGTGGGAATGATCCGTTTCTCTGTGAAGATGCTGGGAAGAGGCAGCGGACCCTTCTGCATGGAGTCAAAGTTCAGTCATGTCGTGTTTGAAGTTTACCTCTTAGTGCCATGGGATCTTCATGTCCTTATAAGGTAGGCAGCTAATGGAGCAATTTTTCACTTGCAAGATCAAGGTTCTCAGTGCACAGTTTGACTCATAAGCAAGACTCATGACCAAGCTGAAAGAGAATCTGTGTGTTCTTAGTGCAACCAAGAAACAGATGCTGTTCTGGGTAGTTTGGGCTGTGCTAAGATGCCCTGACCACGCAGGCTGGGATGTGCACGTGGGGGCCAGGCCGTATAACAATGGTGCACACGGCTGTCCCCTTCTTCTGAGCTTCCCAGGATCTACAATATATGGTTATGAATTTACAACCAGCACATCATGTATTCTGAGCAGTTCACACCGGCTGCAACACAAAGCACATACTTATTAGTGACATAAATCAAGAGTTTCTGAGCCTGAATAAAGATGAATCTGTAACCCATCCCCAGGAAAAGGAGAATTGGAGAGCAGCACTGGCCATCCCTACGGTAAACACCAGTCAGTCCCGCCCCTGCATGCAGGCCGTGCCGCGTGAATTCTGTTTCTGCGGGAAGAAAGGGCAAACAGGAGTGTCTGCCGGTGCTTTAAATCAGTTAGGACCTCAGAGGCCCCGAGATGCGGGAGCTTTTTTTCCTTAACTATGATACATTTTCATGATGGAGAAGAAAGGCTGGGAGAGGAAATGTGACCAGCATAAAAGATAACACGGGCCTTACATACAAACAAAAACCTCCTGTCTGACAGATCTTTTCTGGTGAGAGGGTGAACTGTGATTTGTCTCTGCAAGAGACAGGCATGACCCAGGTGAGACACTTTGGCTTAAAAATGGTTCCCTCCTGGGCAGCAAATGGGTTAACGAAAGGTGAAATGATTTCTAAGGCCCAGACTGAGCCAACTAGAATCTGGACACCAAATGTTCACCCAAGGGAAGTGAATAAATGCTCACAGGGCATCTGGACAGCACGTGGGTTCTTGGAAGTGGCGGGGGGAAGTCGTTAGAGGAGGCAGGAAAGCCATGCTCCTGGTACAGCCTGCGGCCCCGCGGCCACAAGAGCAGCTGAGCAGGCCCAGCCCTGGGAAGATGGCCGGGGACTCCGCTGGCCCTGGCCTTGCCGTGGCCCATGCGCCCAGGGCATGCTGTCGGCTGCACCTGCAGGGGCAGCAGGGACAGTTCTGTGGGGAGGACAAGCCTGTCGTAGCACTGAACAGACGGCTCTGGGGCTGGCCCTGGCGAATGTCAGAGGTGGCCTTTACATGCAGTGGGAGCACTTTGCGATTCCTCGTCAGGCTCAGAATCCCATCACCGCCATGAAGCCTACCCCACCAAGGTGGAGGGTTGTTACGAACATGAAAAAAAAAAGTGTCTTTAGGGCACTGTTTGACAGCTGATGAGTAAATTGCCTTTATTTATAAGACGAGAGCAGGGGACATGTCATTGCGACTGGCACGTAAAAACTGCAAGGTCAAAAGAATAAGCTGCTTGAGTGAAGGTGTCCCAGTCCCAGGAACATCACTCCCAAGGCTGTGATCTGTCAGGGATTTGAGAGGTTCAGAGTGTTAAGTGTAGAGGGGTGTGTGTGTGTGTGTGTGTGTGTGTGTGTGTGTGTGTGTGTGCAGGCGCGTCTTCCTCCTAAACCACTTGCTTAGGACTCCCTCGGAGGCTATCAAGCCTTTCCTGATGCAGCCAAATGCTGAATCCACATTTTGTGTGTGTGAGATTTTTCTTTTCCTATTTTACCTTTAGGATACTCTGGGAAGTAACTAACTTTTTGCTTTTTAGAAGAAGCATCAAAACATTTACTGTGATCACATTCAGTTCTTTCTCTTCCCACGTACGTTTGTTCCCAAGGTGGCGTGAACAGTTTAATCAGGATCATACTCCTCCAGTTTATATGACTATAGTTTTGAGTGAACATTACTTTCTTCCTGCGTCCTTCTTTTACAATACTATGCCAAAACGAAAAAGGAGGTGGAGGAGTCTCTCACTACACATGAATCAGGTTGTTGTCTCCTATCCAGTTAAGACCATCAAAGTCAGCCTCAGATAAGGAGACTAGGCTTCCAGCTCGACATCATTGCACTGAGAAAACAGAAGCTGTGGGGACACCTCCACTGCTCCCACCGCCACGTCCTCACAATGACCGGCATCTGCACCCAGGCCCTCCCTCCATTACTGTGTTTCTTACTCTGTTTGGATTTCTGTAATAAAATAGCACAGATAGGGTAACTTATAAACAATGGAAATGTATTTCCTATAGTTCTAGAGGCTGGCAAGTCCAAGAACAAGGCATCGGCAGGTTTTATTCCTGCTGAGGGCCAAGTTCTAGGTCACATAGATGATGCCTTCTCCCTGTGTCCTCATATTTTGGAAGGGGACCAGCTAGCTCTCTGAGGTCTCTTTTATAAAAGGGCTCTAATCCCATTCATGGCCTAATTACCTCCAAAAGGCCCCACCCTCTAATACCGTCACATCCGGGATTAGATTTCAACATATGAATTCTGGGGAAACACCACCATTCAGACCATAGCATTATGGTCGAACTGTCCATGCTCAAAAATCTGTTGGCCCCATTCCAAGTTCTACTTCATTTCTGTGTTTCACAGGAATGAACAAATGTATATAGGAAGAGAAAGAACTGAATGTGGTAACAGTAAACATTTTGATGCTTCTTGTTCCCCCGAGAAGTCACGGGAGAGGCAGGGTAGGCAGGTTTAGGATTGGCTAGCTAGAATCATTTCAGCAGGCTCTGGGGTATAAGAGCTGTTCCTGGTTTTCTGGTATCTGGGCCTGGGGTGATTAGAGCAGGTGGACAGTGGTTCAGAGTATGAGAGCCTGGTAGGGGAGATGCTTGGGGTATGGATTCTCGATTGGTTGGTTTGTGTTCGAGAGACTTGTTTACCTCCTCTAGGAATTGGCTAACCCTAGGAGAAGCAGCCCCTCCAGGGCCAGCCAGGCCCCAGATGTCAAAGCCTCAGCACACAAACAATAAAAGACATCACAGTTATTACAACAGCATTTAAAGTTATGAGCGTGGATGAGATCATCAACAGCACTTCAGGCAGGAAGTCAGCAAAATGAGAAGGACCCAGCAAAGAAGACTGAGAAAATGGGGGAAAAAGCAGAGAGTATAAAGGAAAACCAGGAGAATGTGGCACCCCCCAAATCAAGTGCATCGTTTCCAAGAGGAGGGATGAGAAACTGTGCTGAGTGCTACTAACAAGTCGAGTAAACAACATGGAGGTCATTGGTGACATTTGCAAGAGCAATTTTGATGAAGCATTCGGATCCAAAGCTCAAATGTATCAGATAAGAGAGAATATGGGCAGGAGGATTTGAGACAGAGTATCAACCACTCTTTTGAGATGTTTTGCTGTAAAACACAGAAATGCAGTAGAACCTGGAGTAGGGTCAATAGAGATTTTTTTTTTTAAAAGATGAGAGGAAAACTGAGCAAATGAACGAGAGAAGGAAGAATGTGGAGAGATGTCCATGAGTAGACAAGAGAGGCCCAAGAGGAGGGTCCAGCCTTAGACAGGAGTGTGGACAGTTCAACCATAGTGCTGTGGTCCAAATGGTAGTGTCCGCCCAAAGTTCATATGGCTCTTGCCCACAATTTCCCTCTCTCTGCCACCCATCTCACCTTGGTGCTTCTCCGTGTAGCCCTGTTTGGTATGTCCTGCCTCCGGTTTCTAGGGAACTACGAGTATAATAAACTTCTTCCTTCATGATAGTTGTGTCCATGTCTGCATGTCCTACCATATCTGATTCAAACGAATCCTGGGTACCCTTAAAATAACTGTAAGCACACACACACACACACACATGCATACACACACACACACACATGCATACACACGCTCCAAACTTATGTTTCTATCCCAGACTTCGGTAAATTCCTGGCTTGTATATCTGTCTGCCTTTGGAACATCTCCACTAGATGTCAAATAGTGTCTCAAACTTCATATATCCAGTCCCTAATCTACTATTCCTGCCAAAACTTCTCCTCCCACAGTCTTCCCCATATCAGGTAATGATAATTCAGTCCTTCCTGTTGCTCAGGCCAAAACCTGTGCTGTCATCATTTACTCCTCTCTTTCTCTTGTGCCTCACTCCAATCCATCAGCACGTTTCGCTGGCTCTACCTTCAAGGAATGTCTAGAACCTATCCTTCTTTTACAATGCCATGCTGAAATATAGCCCCCCACTGCTACGGCACTCTTAGCTCATTAAAATGCACCCAGAACACAGTATATGCTCAATAAACATTTATTGGATGACTTTCATAGTAAATATATCTACTTATTTTATGATCTGATTAATTAAGTGATAAATTAATGTATGTCCTACTTTGTTATAAGTGGGATAATATTATACTTTATTTCAATCTTACTAGACTCAATAAAAGATTAAAATATATTGCCCAGATATAAGCTGAGCCCTTGAGATTAAGATGAGATTGCTTCAAGTTCAATTCCATTTTCTTTTTGAACCTTTTCCAAAGGTTTCCATGAATTCCGAAGGACCTGATTCTTGTGATCACCTTTGACTTCCGCTTCCATGGAAATGGTCAAGTCTACAGATTGTCTCACCATCCTGTGCTTTTTGATTCTTTCTATGACACAGAAGTGGACACCTGCTTCATTTTCACTTTCATGCATCATTTTGAGTATAGCAAAACTTATTGAATAATCGTGTTTCACGGAGAAGGGATTTATATTTCAAAAACACAAATAATTTTAAACTGAACACTACAAGTCATTGTTCTTCAGTCACTGACACCGGGGGTTTTTAAACCGCCACTTCACTGCATGCAGTCCTCAGCCTCATTCGCTGCCTCTCTCCCCTCCCCCATCTCTGTCTCCCCAGACTGCTGCTCCACCCCCTTGTAGAATTCCTCTCATTGTTTTCAGGAGCAGAATAAATGGGCCTTCCAAGTTACAAGATTTTCCTCTGAAGATGGTAGTTGTGGGTTTGTTTGTTTTTATTATGAACTTCTTTTTCTTATGCAAAATTTCAAACGTACAAAAATATAAAGAATAGAACAATGAACACCCACATATCGCACCATCCAGATCTAGTAATATTAATATTTTGTCATGTTTGCTTCATCTACATATTTAGCTGAACCATTTTAATGAAACTTATAGATATTATGACACTTTGTACCATTAGCACCATCTTCAAAGAATGAGGACATTCTCTTACATAATCACAATGCATTTTTCACAGCTAACATTTAAACAATATTTCTTAGTGTCATCTAACATTCAGTGCATTTTCAAATGTCTCCCCTTGCACCAAAACAGTTGTGGTTTTGAAACAGCAATTTTTTTCCCTCGGTCAAACCTGTATTTAAAACAGTATCTTCTTGTTGTGAAGCGTCTTAGTATGGTTGCATGCTTTTCCTAACACTCCTCTTTGTACAAAGTGGAGACAAATACCAGTGGCCAAATGCTCTTTATTAAATTACCTGTTGGAGTAAACCAATACCATTAAAGTGGGGTCTCTATTTTACGCAGCTGTTTAATGGCATGAGATGGATGAACTCATTTGTTAAATTGGGATCTGTAAACAAAAACAAATGGGAGGAAGAGCACAGAGACAATGAGTAATGGAAACACAGTTTCCAGATTGCAGAAGCCAGGGCTCTAGCAGAAATATCCACAGCCCCGAGGAGAGGCTTGCCGGGGTCCCCGTGACTGTTACCTAGCAACAAGCCCATCACACAGGGGCACATTGGAGTCCAGTTTAACAAGGCTCAGGAAGAATGCGTGGGTAACAGGATCAAATTTCTTCTTTTATACCATGTTAATAACTCAGGTCCATGACAGTCTCTTACAGGAGCTAGTGTCTGAAGAAATCATCCCTGAATAACACTTTCCCCGTGTTAAGTCCCTAAAGGAGGAAAATGGCTTTAGCTAATTTACTGTGCCCATGTCATTACTTATTTGCCTGTATATCCATCCGATAAGAGTTAAATATACCATATAAAAAAGAAAATCATCCAAGCTCAAATTAGTTTTGATTCAAGGCGCAAGGCTCCAAGACCCAGCTAAATTCATTCCTAATAGCAAATGAAGTCTGTATCACAGATTTACTGTTATTATTAAATTTTTTTGCTTTAAAAAAATGCTTTTAAGTAAATTACTGCATTTTTTTCAGATTTGCCCTCTTTCTTCTATTAGGCTGTTAATCTGAGCTGACTGGATTGCTTTTCTATCATCTGTTTTTGCCTAAAATTTGTCAGAGAAAAAGATTTGTTTGCATAGTGCAGTATTTTAATAATGCGATTATGCCAGTGGTCTTTAATAACGATACTGCCCTTTTTAAAAAAAATGCTCAAAGTGCTTTTGTAATTTTGCTTCTCACTTATCTTTTAACTAAGTCAAGCTAAGATATGCATTGGCCAGAGTCAGTACAGAAACCCAGATTTCCTATCCCTGGTCTAGCTTTTCAGGTTTATTGAGGTTCTAGAAAGTCATTTTGCCTGGTATTATGCCCTGAAATCCCAAAGTTCTGCAGACAATGAAAGTGGGACTTAAAACTTACTTAAAAGGCAATTTTTGCCCCACATAGTTATATTTCCATAGTTTGGAAAAATAATTTCTCTTGCTGTGGAGTAGACTCTGAGATTCCGTATTAACAACAAACTTTCATATAAGGCTTACTATTCTCTCACTGTTCTAAATGCTTCGAGTGAGTTGTCATTTAATCCTCACAATTGCCCTATAAGATGGAGACTATTGTCTCATATTAAATAGGTAAGGAAATAGGCATAGACAGTTTAAATAACTTGCTTAAGTTCATGGAGCTAATCAAGGACAGAGGTGGGATTTGAACCTGAGCAACATAGCTCCCAAGTCCATGCTCTTAACACCTGTGCCATCCCGTGCCTTTACATTGGTTGTTTATTCATTCATTTGTCCAATAAACCTTTGTTGCAAGCACTGGGAATTCAGTGGCAAGCAAGATAGACACTGTCCTTGCCTTTATCGGCTTATCCTCAGGTCTGATAGATATAACAGCAAATGCTGTAACGGTTGTTGGTATCCTATGTCACCCTGGTTATATCAAAATATTATAAACCTCCAGGTAACTCACTGCCAAATTTTCAAAGACCAGCTTTTTATTAGAGACATGACTCATCACCCATCCATTGATTCATTTTTCAAACGTTTACTGAATGCACTTACTTTGTGCCAAATGCTGGGTCAAGGTATGTTTTAGATACA
>NW_012154029.1:269786-333634 GCF_000956105.1 Propithecus coquereli
AAAAAAAAAAAAAAAAAGACGAGCTTCATGAAACTCTAAAAGCACCCAGGGATGCTCAGGGTGTTTGGAGAGCATGGAAGTTTCTCCAGCTAGTGGGTTAAGAAGGAGCACTGCTGTCAGGAAAGGACCCTCACCTTCTTCTGCATGTCTGCCTGTGTTGGAATATATATGCAATTGGCATGTGGGTTGTTTTTGGTTTGGGTTGTAGGACCTGTAGGAAGACTGCGTAGAAATACTTTTGCTCGAAACTCCTCTCAGGCAAGGCTCTCGCCTCCATGGACCACTCAGCGACTAGTACACCCCATCAACACAACTCAGGGCCACCCTTTAGAACCATCACCAGCCAAAGAACCACATGACTATAAGTGGTATTTGATATGTTATCATAATATAGACATTAGAGGCCCCTAGGGGTCCCAGAAACCTGTGGCAGGACTGTCAGTGCCCTACCCCCGTCCTCTTGCCCTCACCACATTGGAGTGCTGGATTTCCAGCTGCCAGTGCCCACGTTCCTTCTCCTGAAGGCGTTCTTCAGCCTCCGGAGTGGACTTTGTCCACCCAGGGAAGAAGTCGAAGTGCCATGGGATCCATGACTCCTGGGACTCTCAGCCAATAACGGGCGGCGGACCCCTCGGAAGTACATCGTCTACACTGGCTCCTGGGTTTCTACAATGGGATGGAGCCCCAGATACCCACAGTGGTAACTCACTTGACAACCCTTTCTTGGCTACTTTCCTTTTCTGTCTTGCTTACTGTCCTACAGGTACTTTCTGGATCTCATATCAAGTAAACTGATTGCACTTTAATCCTTGTCCTGGGAGTAATTTCTGGGGTGCCGAAACTAAGGCAGAGGCACGGTGTAAGTACTCCTGTTCTAGCAGCTTGACAGGGTCATTGAGCGGTTTCATCAGCCCTGTTCACCCACATGTGTGTCGCAGGCATAGCTGTTCCGTGAAAGATCTTCGTGCAGAAAGCATCGTGCCTTACTTTAAACAAAGACCAAGAATCTTAAGCAGATGCAGATTTGCCTTTTAGAAGCTTTCATTCTCAATTACTCCCAACACGACATGGCCTTCCTATGTGTTCATTAACTCGTTCATCCTTGATGCCTTGTTCTGAGAGTCTGGTGTGTGCTGGTCAGGAAGGTGCTCAGCGGGTGTTTTCAGGGTTCCTGGTCTGCAGGTTACAACAGCTTGGGAGGAAGGCCATCGTGTCATTGTTGCGTGACTTCACCACAAACGAAATCCGTCCTGAGATGCTGGTGGTCTTGGGATGCACTTCTCCCTATATGTCTACACATCTTTGTTGATGGGGAAAGTTCTGCGGCGTTTAGGGAGTGACATCGTAACATTCCAGGACACACTGACGTATTTGTGAACCCGCATGGTGTCATTCTCGGGAAGAAGTGGGATATACCACGTTAGTAAATCAAGAAAGAAGGCAGGCATCTGAAGGCAGAAATGATTGAAAGCTGGCGGTGGGAGGCAGAGTTTGCAGAGAGTAAGAGGAATGTTGACAAATAGAGGGAGGAGAGAGACAAACAGGAAATAGGACAAAAACCAAAACCAAACCAAACCACAACCAGACAAGTGTCCTGTCTGCCTTGCTGCTCTACCTTTGAACTCTCTGCTTGGAAAACAAAAGGGAAAGAGGAAAAAACACAGACAATCAAACGCCCCCGATGCCAGGGTGGATGGTGGTCCTGGGCTCTGCAGAGCCTTGCGATCGTTCCTCCAGCTCGTCCAGCGTTACAACAAGTATTGCCCTAACAGCTGCACTGTGACTTTCGTTTCTCATCACATTCCACGCAAATTGATAATGTTGAAATTAGAGGCTGTTTTAGACTCTGGGTTTATTAAGTGGCTGCTTGAGGGTTTCTTAGGAAATGGGAGGTAGCCGAGACCAGCATTTGAGTTCTATTTTACAATCGCATTATTTTACACATTTTGCTACCACCCTCCCCTCTTTTTCCCCTCAGGGCTGTGAAATGACAAAATGAGTTTTATCCCCCTACCTCTTTGAATACTATTTAACCAAAAAGTGAACTGAAGCAAAGCAACCGCTTTCCTGTTTTCAAATGTGCAGGCATCCTACCATCAAAGGAAGTCAATTTCATCCGCCTGGTGGGAAAGGAATTGTCCCCTCTGAAACCAAAGCTCCAGAGAAGCAAATGACCAACGGTGCTGGCGCTGGTGCAGGATTAAAGACGATGATCCCACCTCGTGTTTCTACCACCCCTCGTCATCTCTAAGTCATCAATATCCAGCAACCACTTGATCTGCGTCTGATTCCAATCTCTTCGGAAGGGAGAGTGATGGCCGGAGACACGAATCACTCACAGTTCACTGCACGTCTGTGAGAGAGGAAACATCCGGCCGGAGCCTGGCATAAACTCTGCCGTGCAGAAGTCATCCTGAGACGTTACATGTCCACAAGGCACAGATGGGAGCCCTGCTTCTCAGAGGTCTCATTCCAAAGACCCCTCCGCTGCCAGGGGCTGGGGATTAGCAGGGACTCACTCTGAAGGAGGAAAGGCTGAGTCGATTTTGTTTCTGTTCAGTCTGAGGTTTTGACTCAGAAGGGTGGGAAGCAGCCTGAGCGGGACGAAAACTGTTCTAAGCACAGTCCGCTGCCGGCGCAGGCGGCCCTTTCACCCTCTGCCCCTCGCTCTCCATCTGTGAAACGGGGCGAGGACGCCGACCCCAGTGAATGCTGGAGATTGAATTTCCGTGTGCAGGGCTTTGAAGTCGAGAACAAAAGGTGTAATTAGAACATAAAGCGTTGTTATTATTTCTCATCCACTTCTGCAGCATCCTATTGTTCCCTACTGTAGAGTCTTCTCCGGGGTTTTGCTCGGAAACCGTTGCTGCTGTCTGACAACACCCACACCACCCAGCCTCCGGCTTCGGTGTCTTTCGGAGGGTGGCTGCCCATGTAGCATGGGGACAGTCCACTTAGCCGCCCTGATATTTTTGTTCATTGATTAAATGAAAACTTGAAAGCACACAAAGACAGGGATTTCCCATAAATACTGGGGCACTTTCTGCTTTAGAATGAAAGTAAAAGACCTCTTGCACTTTACATCCCATTGCAACGTACGCATGCTGGTCATTTTACTTTCTGTAGGGAACCCAAGGGACAGAGGGGCCAGAGGCCGTGCGGCTCCCAGTAGCTCCGGTGCTTGGCGGTGATGAGGTTGGAAAGCTGTCGGCTATTCAGCACCACGGAGCTCGGGGCTGACGACGGGAAGGGAGTCTCTGCTATTGCCTCCCATACATTGCCTCCATAAATATCTTTTTTTTATTATTATTTCTGCTGTTTGTAGATTTAGTTTATGGATGTGGTTAATGCTGCATCTAAACGTTAAGTGAATTACTATCCTTGTTAAGATTCTGACCTATTGGGGAGATTTGCTTAGGCATTTTTTTTTTTCCTGCAATAAACACATCTGGTGGATGGCAAGGGGCTTATTTTTCCCCTGGACACCCTGGTGAGTGTTTTGGGGGGAGTGAGTTTTAAGCACCAAAGAGAGCATCCCTCAAACATTTAACGCGCTTTGATGTCGGCTGAGGGAGGTAATCAGCCCTGCCTGTGCGTTCTGGGGGAGGAAGGAGCCTGCTGGCTGCCGGGCTGTTTCTGTGTATCCATCCCCCAAGAACAGTGACAGAGCAGCGGAGACAGCAGAGAGGGCCCTGTGACGAGGGGGCGCGTGCCGCCCCTCACAAAGCCACTGTCGGCGCCCACTGCCTACTGAGTGATCGCCACATCCTCCTCCTGTCCCGGGAGGTGGCCTCTGCTCGGAGTGCTGACCCAGTGCAGGCGACAGATTCCCTGCTCTCTGGGTCAGTGTGGGCTGGGGTGAGGTGTGGGGTCAGAGACTGGATCCAGAGAGGTGGATCTAATCCTTTGGACGCTGTCAGTCATTTGAAGAGGTGGCTTTGGAAGGAAGAGGTACTCGCCTTGTAACCAAAATCCCAGATGACTGCTCCCAAGGCCCTTAGTGACAGCATTTCGCAGAGTCGCAGGGACAGAGGCAGAGCGTGGGAGCAAGTGTGTGCGTTCCCGTGCCTGTGCGTGTGTGTGATTTCTCAGCCCGTGCCCTCTCCTGCCCGTCAGAGCCACATGTCCCCTGGCCTGCAGCTCTCCTCCACTGGGATGTCCGTAGGCACCTTCAGCATGACACCCTCAAAACCCATCCCCTATTGTCTACCTTCGAATCTGTTATTCTTTCTTTTCTCTTATTTAAGAAAGCCATCTGCTCATTTGTCCAAACCAGAAACACTGGGGGTTGCCTTACCTCCTTCTGCCCTTCCCCTCAACCCAAATCCATTAAATCACCACGTCATTTTGACAGTGATTTGTAAATATCCTCTCAAATCCTTCCACTGTGCCCTATTGCCACTGCCAGCAGGCGACCGTTCTCTCCCAACCTGGGTTCCTGCAAAGGCCTCTTGGAGAGTGTGCCTATCTCCAACCTGGCCCCTCCAGCCTCTTCTCCTCATGCAATAAAGAGTGGTACTTAGCATCATATCACCTTCAGTAGCTCCCTGTTACCTTCGAATAAGGGTCGGACGCGTTACGTGACCTAGAAGGAGCGTGGTGGTCTGTCTCCTCTCGCTGTCCCCTGGAGGCTCCGATGCTCCAGCCGTTACCTGCAGTTCTCAGACCACCCTCTCCCTTCTTCTCTTTCTCCCTGTGCCTAAGTCTAATGCAGCACTCAGCTCTTGGCTTAGATGCTGCTTCCTTCAGGAAGCTACTTCTGCCCAAAGACTGGACGAAACGCCCCTCCAGTGGGCTCTGTGGCACGTTTACTCCTGCTGTATACAGCGTTACAGCATCACCCTACTGCGTTGTGCTGCGATGGCCGATGGGCCCGCAAGTCACCCATCCAAGACGATGAGCTCCTTGAGAGTAGCAGACACTACATTTTGTTCATTACTTTATTGCCAGCATAGTGTTCCAAGCAGCTAGTCCGCATTCACATACTTGTTTGTAAAACCATACGTGAGTCTTTTATACCCAGTTCAATGGTTTTTAACTGTGCTATGGTTTCCTTCCTGCTATTTTTCCTGTGTTGTTTCGAACTCTATACTTTGCGGTTCCAGTCAATGCATGTGCAAAGCCCTGCAGTGTTGTACCCTGCACAAAACCGTGGTTTATCTCACCCAGCTAGAAAATGGGTTGCAAATGCAGCTGGAGCAGAAGCGGTGACAACAACAGTGAGAGCCACATTTATTCAGCACTTGCTGTATGCCCTGCACTGTCCTAAGCTTACATGTGTTAGTTCACTTAATTGTTACCAGAATGCTATGAAGGAGGTGCTATTAACGCCTTCATTCCAAAGATAAAGTAACCATGCTATAGATGGGTGAAGTTTATTCAATAATTAGAAAGTGGTAGAGTCAGTATGAAAGCCCAGGAAGACTGACTTTAAAGTCCAGCCTTTTAATCAATAAGCTGTGTTCCATTAAGTTGAAATTGCGCTAAAATACGGTATTGTGAGTGTTTTCTCCTGGGAATTTTTTTTGGTGACAATCAAATAGTCCCACTGGAATTGCATTATTAGCAATGCATAGGACTGACTGAATTTCAGGGCTTCCTTCCTCTGGGGGAAAGTTCCACTTTCCTCCAAGGACTCTGGAACTGAGAGCCAGGTGTGTCTCTTGAACATCTTTTTGGTCCTTTCTGGATGGGTGTCAGCCCTGGAGGGAAGGATTTTAGGAAAAGTCTTCATTTGTAGAGGGTCCCTTACTCTTTTAGCCACAATCCTTTTGATCAACTGTATCCCTGGTTCAGGAGTACTATGTGAGTTTTATAAGGATAGATTACTGGGTGTGCCGATTAGAAGGGAAAACTTTATCTCTGTTTACTGCCAAACAGAGATGGCGGAGAATGGCATTAACTCAACATGTTAAGCACAAGTTAGGGTGTGAGACAGTGAGCAGGTGTACTGGGAGGACAGGTGGGGCGACCCCAGGCAGAGATGGAGAAGGCGTAACAGTTAGTCCAGTCTTCTGGCCACCACTGCTCACATCACAGCTAAACTCACCCGAGGGTGCGGAGGCCTTGAGCAGACCACTCCAACAGGGAGCTGCTCCACGTGCGGCTTCTACTCATGGACTGCCGGCGAGTCCTGACGCCTGCCCTCCTGCCCGTGCACTGAAAGCCTTGCGCAGAGACGTCCTGCCTCCCATAACAATCCTTCCTTCATCGACACCAAGCCTGGCGATAGCAAACAAACTACTCCCTCTCTTCCTCCTTCTTCCTGTCTTTCCACAGCTCTCAGAGACATCAGGCATGAGAAAAGGAGGAAGCAATGGGGCTTGCTGAAGAAGCCTCCATCCTCTGCCGGTGCTCAAGGTTCAGACCTTTCTACTCTTAAGGTAACAACTCTGATTGCTTTGGAGGAAAGATTAAAAGCCTTGATCGTAGCTTCACAATTTTAACCAACGGGCCAGGCTTAAATAGAAATCACTAGGCTGTTTCTGCTGCTTTAAATGCCAAAGTGTTGGGCCAACATTTCTACCAGGGAGAGATGGTTTCCAGATGAAGCATCTGGCGTCTAAACTCACATGAGCATATGTGTACACCGTGTCCAGATAAGTCAACAATTTTGTTAAGCACCTACCCTGTGCCCAGAACTGGACTGAATCAGCCCTGAGTGTTTGGCGGCAGCAATACACATGTTTGCTTTTAGCCTAGTGACAGCAGAGCAACAGAAGGGAAAAGAAGGCGATCAAGAGAAGTGTAAGTACAGAAGTTTTCTTCCATTGTGGATACTTTGACAGCTCATTGGTGAAGCTGCTTCCTTAGGTGTATTTTCATGGCAGGTGTTACTTCTGCCCCCTCTACAGATTAGCCAGGTGAGGCTAATAAAATCGTGCAAATGGGCGACAGGAAGACTGGGAGGGAGAAGTCACAAGTAGGCAGCCCTTGGACCTACAGCTGGCAGAAATGTACTTACCTATTTTTAAAATTATTGATATACACAGTACTTATTATGTATCCAGTCCCCATTCAATGTTAAACATACATTCATTTTAGCTCATAACAACTCTATGAAGTTCTGTTATTAGTATTTCCATTTGACAGATGCAGAAAATGGAGGCACAGAGAGGTTCAGTAGCCTGCCTGACGTTACACAGATAGCTACTTTATTTGGCTTGCAACACGGGTCAAATTCATTTGCCAACACTTACAAATTGGGAGATTTTGCACAAAAATCCACATTTGCATTATTTCTTTAAAAACTGATGACACTGGGCTCTATGGCAAGCAGAACCAAGCTGTAAAATATAAACGTTTATTAGCAAGCGGGCATAAAAAGTTACACAACCTGTTCGTGCCTTCTGTGAGGTCCCCGCTCGTCTCTGCAGGTGCTCTGAAAACAATGTTTATGGAAGACTCACTCTGAGACAAAAATGAGACAGTGTTCTAACAGCAAATTCAACTCCCTTTCGGTGGGACTAGGTAATATTACTGTCCAATAAATGGCGAGACAAAAAACCAGAGCTTCAGTCCACAGGGGTTACTCCCACGGTGCTGGGCTTGTAAGATTCTAAAATGCCATTCATGCAAGGGTGGACGTGCATGAATAAAATTTACTCATTGCACCAACAAGAAATTATTTCTAAGAACTCTTATGATCAGGGTAACTTATAATTTACTGTCTAAATAGGACATTTGTAAGCATGAAAGTGGGTGTTCCATTTCTCCATTTATTGCATCTCATCTGCAAATGCACCCTTCATTGCTTGCTCTGCTATAATACAAAGGAGCCCTGTAAATATTCTCCTTTGCCAGCTGGGATGCAGTGATGCTTTGTCAGTAGAGGATGCTGGAGGGTCACTGAGGAGGAAGGGGGTTCTCTTCCTGATTCTGGTGTGCTCCTCTCCAGGCTTTGGCAACTTGTGGCTTCTCCGGCACTTGGCTCTGGAGGTATATGGCAGCTGGCAATGCCCAGTAGCCTGCAGCTGCCCCCAGAACTCCCTTGAGCAGCTCTGCAGCTGAATCCCACCAGGGAGGCATCTCTCTGTGAACAGCTCCTCCTGAAGTCCCCCTGTGGCTTTGCGGTAAAATTCTGAGGTGCAGCACCTTCTTGTAGACAGCTTTCTCTAGCACTCAGGAAGACAAGAGTCCACCCGCACAGCACTGCAGCTATCGATTGCTCTGCCATCCGGTGAACCACAGCCAATTCTTCTCCCTGGAAGCCTAGAATTCAAGCCTGAGGGGACAGGCTTGAGGCTTTTCCTTGGGTTCTCTATCTCAGCCTTGGTGATAGGGCTTGCTTAGATCTGCAGTTCTATAATTCTTTAGAATTCTCTTTCAGTCTCATCAGTCAATTCCCCATTGCATTGCTCCCATCTCCTATGACTAATTCTTTATACTAAAAATTCCCTGCACAATTTACTGTGTGTGTTCTCTGTCCCCTGATTGGACCCTGACTGAGGGGACCTAGAGTGGCCCCAGGAGATGGGTTTGCAAAGATGGGATTAGGGAACTGGTTTGGTGGTTTGAGCCCATGCTGAGCTCATTACGATGGGAAATGGAGTGCCAGCAAGGCAGGGCATGTGGGGCATCACAGTTAATCAGGCCAGTACCTGTGGCAGATGGCGATGAAGCACCAACATAAACATGTGCTTTGGGAGCTCAAGGGGCTGCTCATTTATCCATTCTGGTACCCAGGGTATGGGATGGATTCTTTTGAGTGCACGTTAGCATGTATAGAAAACAAATGACAAGCCCAGGTCCTTTAACTCTCAGCTCAAGTCATGGTCTGAGAGCTGGAGAGCATCCATGCTAGCCCTAAAAGAATCTCTTATTTCTTGTTGCCATAGCACTCACATTACTGATGATTAAACACAAAATTTAATTGCATTGGTTGCTCAATTACAGCAACTCATGATCTCATGAACTCATGAACTCATGATCTTTCCAAGTTTCTTATGTAAAAGCCAGGGCATTGATTGGGGGAAATATATGCACTCGAGACAGAATGAGAACATCTGGTTGGATAGATTGTCAGATGAAACTAACATCGCGTCTCACCAGTAGATGTGGCTTGCCCTCCAGTCTCAGGGGAGACTAGGTTCAAAAACTCTGTGACAATCTCCCCTCCCTGAGGTGCCTTGACAGCAGACGACTGTTCTCCTGAAGACCCTCCATGACCACCGTGTTGCTGCCGGACCCATGACGAGGCTCAAATCGCAGGGGTACAGGTTCACTTTATGGCCCAGGAAAAAATAAGTTACGCACCAAAAGGATTACGAGCCTTTGCTAATGAATATCCACAGAAACCTGAGGAACATTTGTGGGAGTGGATTCTAGGACTACTGGCCCAGGGAGGGAGAAATAAAACAGTAGGTTGGGCCAAATTCCTCAGTGCACATTTGCTCGAGACTCCGGATGCCGTGTGTCAGCTTGTACCGTGGACGTGGCTCTAAGAGTTTACTTGTTTGCTTGACTGAAACTAGCGCTCAAAAGTGGCCCACATGTGGTGGAGTTGAGACACCTGACTTTCCCTGCATAATGGAGAGGAGGGAATCCAAGGATTTAGGGAGACAGGAGTTTGTAACTGGATTTTCCATGCGTGACCTGCATATCCTCACCCCACAGCCAACACAGGAAGGTCCTGAAACACTCCCCTTGCTAAGGCAGTGAGAATTAGATTAACGAGGGAGCCCCTGAACCCATGGGAAGCTCTGTGGGTGCTGTCTTTGGCAGGCCAGGTCTGACCATCGGGGATTTGGCCATGCCAGTGGCTGCCTGATTCCAGGGGGGCTGATGGGATGCGGGTGTTGCAGAGTCCAAGTGGCAGCACTTACCTGAAAGCCAAGGTGGGCACACCTGCTGTGCCTGAGTGTACCTGGACAGCAGGTGTTAACCAGAGACACCACGAGTCACCCTTCTTGGGACTGTGGATGACCATTTATGGCGGACGCAGAGAGCAGCATTTGACGTGTTTGTCTGGCATACACACCTCTGCTTAGGATCCCTCAGATGGTCACTGACCTGGAGTATGCATTTCTAATTTGAAGAATGCTTTAAGTGTTAACCGACTGCACCAAGAAGTAGATTAAAATTAAATTATATGTACATAACATATGTATCACACACAATGTGCCGAAGTGTTTAAGTAAATTAGATGCCGTAAAATCAACTGCCTTTCTCGCGCGATGCTGATCAGGTGAGTGAGCGGGGTCACTTCCCTCAGGTGAGGCTTGCCTACTCCACTTCCCACCACACCTAGAACCTCCCTGCGGCAGTACCAGCTGCCATTTATCTTCATGTTTGCCCTGCCATTTTTCTCAAAGATGTGTAAAAAGGAAAGTGGAATATTTGTTGTACTATGTCTTCCCCAAAAACAGGAAAATCAAAAATAGACCTGGAAGCGTTGTGTATCTCAAAGGAAAAAAATAGCAGAGAGTATAGCTATTATTTGTAAAGGATATGTCTATGCAATTAGTATGCAAAAGCAAAGTGAATCCATGTGGAAAGAATACAACTTCAGGCGTATTGTCTTTCCAAAGGTGACTCCCACTCCATGTGCTCTGCTGTGACGTAACCAGCTGCCCCGCAGTGACAGGAAGGGTTCACAGGGAGGAAACAGAGGCAAAGTGTCATACTCCAAGGCCACCAGGCCCCAGGCCCTCTTCTCACTCCTAGTGCAGAGCTCATGGGAGAGTTGGCTGAGCCCAGCGGGGCCTGGAAGGTGGCTCCATGCCTAGGGCGGTGCCTGGCGGGTGAGGGGAAGCTTTGGGTGGAGGAAAGAGGCAGACTGAATCGGTGTTCAAATTAAAAGGTCAGATTGGAGATAAAGGTGGAAAGATCTGGGGCAAGAATGTAGTGACTAAGAAACAAAGATACTTGAATCTGGGCTGACCTTAGTGACCAGCTTGATCAATGAAATGGTGGAGGTAGCGTTTTGGGACTTCAGGGGCTAGGTCCTGTAACAGAGGGATGGCTTGGAAAAAATGGCAAAACATACTTCTGTTTCTAAAGCCTGAATCCCCACTCAGGCCAGTGGCTAGGAGGGGCAGAGTAAGTCTTGTTTATTTGTGCAACTGGAGATGGCCCAGCCTGACCTGGTAAAGGGAGATCCTGGGTGGAGGTCACCAGATTGTCTACAGCGGAGATGGGATGATCAGAATTATCAACGGGAATTGCCTGAAGCTGAGAACCCATCTTCTAAAAGCTCTGTATTTCTGTGAATGTTCAGGAAAATTGGGGATTTTGAGACGAGAAGGTCTGCCATTTTTCCTCCTTTGCCAGCAAAGTAAACTCTTTCCTTCTTCCTCACACTGCTTGTCCTCGTTCGTCTTCAGCCTCGTGGACAAATGCTGAGTTTTTGGTAACAGTCCCATTTGAGTCAAGTCAACCCTCGGACTCAGAGATGGTAATGAGCTGCTGTGGTACGGGCATGGTTTGTCATGCAGCAATTAATAATCGAAACAGACCCCGCTGTGCGACAATACTGCTTTTTGCCTATTACTTTTCTGCCTGGACCCTGCAGGTTGTGAGCCTGAGGCCTGCCACCTTAGAGTTTTGTCATTGTTTGTCACGCGTCTACTTCACCCAGCATTTACCCATCATGAATATTCATGGCACATAAACGCACATCCAGCTGGTTTCTGTTGATCAAACCTTTTGTTCCGGGGGGAAGAACAATCTCTGGACCTTCCTAACCTTTCCCCCCTCAGAGACAGGCCCCTGCGATTCCCCGGCCCTCCAGACGCCCCTCCAGAGGGGTGTGCAATTGACACTTAGGCATGGTAGTTCCGTTTTTTCACTTTAACAACTGGATTTGCTTCATGTCTCTAAACAACTTTCAAAGAAGTTAAATGATGCTATTTCACATTAGGATTTCCAAGGAATACAGTGGCCTCACCATGGCCACACGTCGTGGGGTAGCATCTAAGTGCCTGTCACCCCAGGGACCCAGCACATCTCTCCCAGCCCTGCACCTTCTCTGACCGCCTCTGCCTTCATTCCTTCCTCCCTGCATCCTTGCATTTGATCTTGTCTTCATCCCCAGTCTGCCCTTTTGAATTTGATCACCGATTCACCTCCAGTCTCTCTAAGCCAGCCCTCACCCACCAGGTGCCTCCCTGGCAACGGAGCCAGCCCCCGGGAGAACTAGTCTCTCCATTTACTATTCCATGCTCCCTGCACTGGAGTTGGAAGAACAGGGACTGGGACTGGTGGTGTCACCAATACGTTGCATGGCCTTGGAGCAACGCACTTCACACCGTTTCCTCATCTGGAGAACGAGGAGGGGCCTGATTCCCGGGCTGCGTCCAGCTCCACGTTCCATCTTCCATATCTGCCTCCCTCGCTCCACCTGGGCTGCCCTGGCAGGTGACACATCTCTCCCTCACGCCAGCCGGCTGAGCCAGGGCCTCCTACATGCACTTCTTAGTGCAAGTGTAGCAGTGGAGTTCCACCATGGATATGGTTTATTCTCTTCTTCTTAACATTCTACTTGCACTTTGCCTTTAACTGTTTCAGAAATCCCAGTGAATAGCTGCAAAGATTAAGTAAACCCAAGCTTGCTGTAATTTTGGTATTTCAGAAAAGGAATTGCTTCATCCATCATTTAGCGCCGTTCCACCCTAATCGGATCAAGATCACATAATAACCTTTTTCATAACTCGACAAAACAGTTGAGTTCAAATAATGCCTTTACCAAGACCCTTATCTATTGTTCCAAACAATTAAATAGCATTCCTATCAGAGAAGGCCATCCTTTTCCTGCCCAGGCCCAGGGTCCCCTCCTTGGGGGAGCCGCACACAGACAGGAAACTGCGCCGCCTCCCCTTCCTCCACCTGGCCTCGCTGCTGGGACCGGGCTCGGGAAAAGGCCTTGGTGGTCCCAGCCGCTCTGGTCTCTGCTAGGTGGGACCTTGGGGTGGCCAGTGCGGAGCTGCCCGCGTCCCTGAGTTCTGGCCGCGGCTCAGAATCCGGTCCCTGAGCAGGGCCCTCCCCTGGGGTGTTGATCTCATTCTTTTTCCTGAGCCCCAGCCCGGCCTGCACAGACGCTATCAGCATTCCGCTTCTTCGCTGCAGATATGCCTGGGAACGACTTCTGAATATAAAGACTTTAAACAATGAACATTGTTTGAGATAGAATTAGGACTAAGGCCCGAGCAAACAGCTGGACCAAATACATCTTTATCTGCCACTGTCTCTGATTTAAACAAGGCATAAGATGTTTGTTCAAAACACTGCCCGGATCCGGCTGTGTCTGCCTGTTTGAATTCCTCCCCCACCCTCCCGTCAGCAGCTGGGGAAAATGACGTCTTTTCCTGAAAGTGGATGACTTTTTTCCTCTTCTCAGGGGGCTCTCCTGCCAGCGGCAGCACCAGGTGGATTTCCGAGGGCGGTCACTGCATCCTGCTCACTTTGTCCTGGCCGGTCACAGTGCCTTTTCGGGGAGGCACAGGTGGGGGTGCCGCTTTCCCCCAGTCAGGAGAATTTGGCAGTAGCTGCCTGTCTGCCCAGGCCTCTCTGATCTCTGCTTCCGTTTTAATGGAATCCTTTGCAGAATATGCCGGCAACAAATTACAAGGAGAAAGTCATCAGTGTGATATTTACATGTCATTAATAAGGCGAGTGAGGGCTGGGAAGCCCCACAGGAGGATGCGGACAGGAAGGGGAGCAGTTCGGCGCAGGTCCAGGGGTGTGGGCTGGAGTGGGTGAGACACCCCGGGAGGGCAGGGGAGGATGGTGGGTCTTTGAGGGCGCAAGTTCCCTTCTGATGCCTCCTTTGTGTCTCACCTACCCCCAGGGGTCGTGAGCCTCCCAGAGCCCTCCGACCTTCCTGAACACTTCCTTGTGCCCCCCAGATGAAGGGAGACGACGGCCTGGCTTGTGTGCAGATGCATTTGCCTGGCATCCTCGTGGCCTCGTCCCTGCACCCAGATCAATGCTGCACTGAAAATGTGTTCTCGACAGCCACTGTGCACCTCTCCAGGGGAGCCATGCCCCGCGGCGTCTGAAAAACCCACCAAAGCCTCAAAATGCGTGAGAAGCAGTGCAGCATGAGCAGGACAAATAAGGGACAGTGGCTTGATGGCCACTGAGCATCCTTTTTCAGTTTGGCTGTCTTGTGGACAAAGCATGTCTTCTTTAGCACCACTGTGCGAATGTAACGGAGGGAATGGCCTGAACAAATGGCAAAAATATTTTCTGTCTTTTTAAAGCATCCTCTGCTCCTTTTTGAGAACTAACGCCTGCATCCCTGCCCAGGCCAGTGGTTGGGAGGGGCAGGAGCAGTCTTTTGTCATTTGTGCTAAAGGAAATGGCTCGGCCCAGACCTGGTAAAGGGAGGTCCTGGGTGGAGGTCAGAGAGTTGTCTTCAGCGGAGATGGGATGATCAGAATCATCAACTGTGGCTGAACAGTAGTTGCCTGAAGCTGAGAACCCATCCTTTAAAAGCTCTGTGTTTCTGCTTATCATAGGACGATAGCATTTCAGAAAGGAGTCTCCATCCTCTTCTGCTGGCAAAGTAATAAAACTTCTTGTTTCTCTTCCCCAAACCGCTTGTTCTCGTTTTTCTGATGTGGCCTCAAGGACAAGTGCCAAGCTTTCAGTAACACAAAGTCCTGAGAAGTGTAGCACAGTAGCTCCCACGCACTGGCATGGAGGAGGGTGCGGCCTTCCTGGGAGTTGCTTTCCAGAGAGGTAAAGGAACCCAGCTGTGCTCTAGCTTTTTTTTTTTTTTTTGCACTGATTCAGATATACTTCAGGGAAATGGAGTTTGAGCAGTGGCACGGAGTAGCAAGTGCGTCAATAATAAGGGACCTAAGACGTGGGTGCTATAAATACACCACGTGCCCCTTCACCCCTAGTGACTTACGGGCTTTTCTGCCTGTCTTGGTAACTCCACTTGATGAGCAGGCCCTGAGGAGGGCCGCTGTTTTGCTTTCCTGCTAGGGGCGGCTGCGTGGTGTCACACACATGCTGTAACCATCAAGCACCCTGATCACAACGTAGTGGTGCAGCAGGAATATTCATGTTCCACTCAGCGAGCACCCTGAAAACCACTGCACTGCTAATTATAAACGTAGGCCGCCAAAACCCCCGCTTCCTTCCATTCTTCTTACATCCTGCAGATGGCCAAACTTAGGAGCTAGTCATCAGATTCCCCTGCAAAGGCAGCTGGTGGCTTGATAAGCCAGTGTTTGGGGTCTGGGCTGTGGTAGAATCTGTGAGAGACTGATTCCCTAATCACAGCGTGGGTTTTATCTCTAAGTGGTCAGGGCAACACGGCACGTCCCTGTGGCCTTGGCAAGAAAAAGAGCACGTCTCCGCGTTTTGTCATGGAGCCCCAGTCTGGAGCAGGTAGATGAATACGTAGCCCTTTTTGCTCTTGCAGATCCCTAGCTCTGCTTTGGTTTTGTCCCAAAAGACTGGCCCTCCTTTAGATGTGACCCCCCAGGGTTGGGAGGGCTGTTTAGAAATTGTATGAGCTTATCATTTCATCAACCCAGAGGCAAGAAATAAGCATGTGGATTTGATCCGGAGCAGTCCTTTTTAAAAGTAGAGCTTGAGATCAACTTTTAAGAAATATGGCGATTGGCTCCCTCTAACGTACACAGTGACAGCTCAGCCTCTCCCCTCTGGGTACAAGGCATTGAAACTGTGTCCTTCCCAGCCCCGGGGAACATAGGTGGTTAATGGGCCTGGAGTTTTTTTCATTATTATTTTTAATATGGCTGGAAATCTGGCAGGCTGTATGTATCCAGCAGAGAATCAAAATGAGAAAACGTATAACACTATTGGTCCAGGTGCCTGAGAGCAGGGGGAAGGTCAGGGACTTGGAGTCAAGGACATGCATCAGAAGTCGCCTGCCCCCCTTGGCTGTGCGGCCTTGGGCAGGTCCCTCAATCCCTCTGGGCTTAGCTCTTACATCCTGTAAAATGAGGCACATATTTGGTGCTTTTCCAACCACTGATATTAAATATTAAATCATTTAACAGCTATCGGTTGTCCACTCACGGCAGGCGACCTGCCAGTTGTTGAAGATAACGCAGCGGGGTCCCTGCCCTGGTGGGCTTACGCTGCAGGCCGGCGCACAGACGGGACCGTGAGCAGACAGCGCCGTCCTGAAGTGTGGCAGATGCGGGGATGAGCCGCCCAGGTCCCCTCGGGAGAGAGCTCGCAGACGGCCGGGAGACCGCCACTCAGCCAGGGAGGCAGAAAGGCCCGGCCGTCTCACCGTTTCGGCCCCACACAGGACAACTCAAAGGCAGTGTTTGCTCCAGAGCGTCCCACGTCTGGGCTGAGGCTTTGCAGGGCCTGAACTGCATCTGGACTTCCTCTCCCCAACCCTGCTGTGCCTTCTCCTTTTGAAAACAGGTGCCCATTGGTAATCCGTAAATGTCCTCCAAACACTGAATCAGCATGTCCTTCCAGAAGGGTCTGAGCAGGTGGAGGTGTGGATTATCCCCGCGGGTGCTGCTCCGGGCTGGGGGTGGCCACACCGTGAATTACCCTGTCTTCGTTTGGTTCCCCCACAGGAAACGAGGCCTTGAGCGCAGGCAGGTCATTTGGCAGGTACGACCAGGGAGCGAGGCTAAGGGGAGGACCGAGGGAAGCCACCCATTGCCTGGGCTCCTGCCAAGGGACCTGCGGAAAGTGCCTCTGGGTTTTCCTCTATTTCCTTCTATCTGCTGGCTCCCAGCCCTTAGTGGCGGAGGGTACCTCCCCTGTCCCCTCCACTTCCAGGCTGAGCGAGCTCCGGGGACGTGGGGCAAAGACCTGAGACTCAAGAGAGTAAAAGATGCAGCAGATGGGCCGGGCGCGGTGGCTCACGCCTGTAATCCTAGCATTCTGGGAGGCTGAGGCGGGCGGATTGTTCGAGCTCAGGAGTTCGAGACCAGCCTGAGCAAAAGTGAGACCCCCGTCTCTACTAAAACATGGAAAGAAATTATCTGGACAATTAAAAATATATAGGAAAAAAAATTAGCCGGGCATGGTGACACATGCCTTCAGTCTCAGCTACCCAGGAGGCTGAGGCAGGAGGATCGCTTGAGCCCAGGAGTCTGAGGTTGCTGTGAGCGAGGCTGACGCCACGGCACTCACTCTAGCCTGGGCCACAGAACGAGACTCTGTCTCAAAAAAAAAAAAAAAAAAAGATGCAGGAGATGCAGCGGGCAGTTGCAGTGGCCCCGCTGGCAGCACGACAAGGGCTGTCTCCCACAGCAGCAGCTGAAATGAGGGGCCCACGAGTCCCCACGGCCTGTTGGGTCTTGCCCCTTCCTTCGGCTGCTGCCGAGAACTGCCCTGCTCTGCGGCTCCCTGATCGTCCCATGGGACGCGATGGCCGGCCTGGCTGGCACCTCACCCTGGCCTTAGGGTTTGCAGGCTCAGGCCCCTGGCGCAGGGGTCCAGGCCTGGCCATGCTGCGGCCCTGTGCGCAGACCCGGGGACTACCTGTGGGTTCAGATCCTGGCCTGGCAGCTCGCTAGCTCTGAGCCCTCCGGTTAGTCACTCGCCGCGTCTCCTCATCTGTGGGGACAGTCACAGGGCTGACCCTGGAGGGGGCTGCGAGGCTCCCATGAAGTCATACCCAGAAAGCAGGGCCAGCAGGGAGACTGAGGCAAGACTTGGCAGTGGTCAGAATTATTAAATGTTACATGTTTCACTGAGAATTTTTCTCGTAAAGTGTGAACACCGCGCTTCCTTCCCCCACACTACAGCTGCGCAGATCGCTCTATTGTCCATTTTAATACCCACAATGCAAGCACGGGAATGCAGGGCAGTTGTGAGAAGTCGCTCTGGAGGTATTTCCCTCTCTATTGTGTGAAGGGCAAAAGAGGCATTGTTGACATGAAGAATAGCCGGCACCCCTTCCCCACTGCAAGCTTCTCTGGCAGGGCCCGTGGCTAACTCAGTGCCTCTCTGAGGTCACTTACATCTATAATTGCTTCAGGATAACTGTTTTAATGCTTGCACCAAAATCACCCTTTATGCTCCATGAAACAAACTGCTTTAAAGTCATCTTTCAGCAGCTTTATTTTGTGTTTACTAAATTACTTATTCTACAATAAACCTGATGAGAGGCATGCTTCATTATTCTTGAGTTCTACTCTAGCAGAAATATAATAAATGTGGATTCAAGCACTTCTGGGTTGCTTGTACATTTCATTCATCCTTTAATTCCTTCCCTGCCTCTCAGCATCTTGCATTTCCCCAGATGCTGGCACCTCTGGTCCTGTTGTGACGGGGGTCGGTTTGTAGGAGGAGGTAACACTCCCTAGTCTGGGAGGCTTTCATCAACGCTCCAAAGGATACAAAATCAGGACAATAGAAAAGCAAACGGTAGTATAAAACAGTTAATACGAAGGACTCTGAACTCAGGCTACGGTTCAAGGACTGACTATGCCACTCGAGAAGGAATGTTATTATCCATCCACTGTACAAAGCACCTACCACAATGCCCAGCACAGACCAAGCTAAAACACAAGTCGTGTTTCAACTATAGCATGGCGTACTGGAACTAACAAAGGTTTTGAGTTTAGACACACGTGGTTGAAATCCCAGATAGAACATGTATAGCATGTCTTGGCTTTGAATTTCAAAACCCAAATTAAAGATTTTAAACTTTTCTTCATCACAGGTATCAGCCCCAACCCAAGGATACTTAAGGGTGAATCTAGAACACGATCAAAGGCCATGGCCTTTTAAAGTATTGTTCAGTATTTATTGCTCTTATTGTTAATTACTATGTCCAGGCACAATAAGGGGGAGCAGAAGAGAATTGTATGTGCTGGGTGGGGGGTGGGGTGGCCTGGAGGGAGGTGCCCACAGCTCTTCTACTATCTCAGGCTCAGTGTTGGTCATGGAAAGAACCTTCCCCGGGAGAATCGACAACCTGAGCAGCTCTCTGAGCACAGACCAGATGAACAGAGATGCTCCGCAAAAACAAAGCAAAACAGGCAAAGAAAAAGTGAATCTGGAAGTAGTTTGTGAAGGCACTCCAGCGTAGAGTGGCTTGCTCGAGGGTGGTATCCACTCAGCTGAGTTTAGCCATCATCGATTAAGTAAAAGCCAGATGCTCGGATTCCTGGCTTTAGGAGTCCAAGACCCTCGGGCTGTGATGGTAGCTCTGTGCTCCCCATTTGTTCACGGAACTGCCCAATATGCTTCTCTGAGCTCGGAACTGCTGCCTTGACATGTTTCTGACGTGGAGCATCATTTAGGTTAGGTGAGGTTACAGTGTGTGAGCCAGGTGGTTTTCAAGGACAGCAACCCTCCCAAGTTCATCCGTGAATGACAATTCAGGGGGTGGGCTCCTGTCATTGTGTGCCCCGTCATCACCGAGTCCTTTGCTTTTAGCTTCTCAAATGGGGAAGAGAACAGAAAGCAAGGAAGATATCTTATGTCCAGCCTGGAAGGCGAAGATCTCATTCTGCCCACGTCTGTCAGCCAGAACTCAGTCTCACATGGTCCTGTCCCCACTGGGAAATGGAGTTTTCCTGAGTACAGGACAGGTGAGGACTGGTACTGGTGTGCATCTGGCCAGTCTCTGACACCCTTCCTATCACAGAAAACTAATTTTCTTCACTGATTCTCTGCAATGATCTCAGGCAGCTTACAAAGGTAAATTTATGCTTAGAGGAATTAAGGGAAATATTCAAGCTGACAGAGTTCATTGGAAAGGTAGAACGCTATAGTTTTTCCAATGCCCAATCGTATTAGTCAGAATAGGCTAGGTTATGCTACAGCAACAACCTCCAAATGGCAGTGGCCTAAGATGCGAAGTTTTACGATTTCTCAGACCAAATCCCACCACAATTGGGCTCCTCACTTCAGGCTGCTTTGCTCTTTGGGCCCCACACTGTCACCGTAGGAGTCCTTCGTGATTGTGGCAGGGGGAAGGGAGTGTGGGAAATGGCACGCCGACCCTCAAATTCTTTCACTCCACATCTCACTCAAGGGGCAGGGAGTGTGATCTTCCAGATGTCCAGGAAGGGGAGGAGGGACTGGGTGAGCACTAATGTCGCCTGTCCTTGCCGTGGTGGAGAGAAGAGGCTCATGAACACAGTCAGGCCTGATTGCAGACGACAACTCGCACTGCTTCTGATTCCTGTCACCATTTTTTTTCAGCATACAGAACCTTGAAAGCCTCTCGAGCCCTGGGATATCTAATGCTCTTCATCCACTGGTACCTTCTTTTTGTTTTAGACCCCCTTCTTCTCTCACCCACGGTGGTTCTGGTGCAATTGTCCATTGTCAGATCTTGCATTTTTGCAAAATGCAAAGCGCCTTTAGATTTTAAGGCAGGGCAGGAATTAGTTCCTATAGGATTATGAACGGAGAGGAGAAGGGCTTGGGCTGACCAGGGCCACTTTCCCCATCCTGTGGAGTCAGCTTGTCCATGGTGGGACAGAATGAGGACCAAGGGCAGGGGGAGGAGGACAAAGCTAAGATAGAGAGACATACATGTGTGTGCACAAACACACAGGAGCACACACGGGGCGCTAGTTGGGACCCTGGATCCAACCACATCTGATCCAGCCTAGCCTTGGCCATCAGAGTGACAGGACCCAACAAAGCCCCAGCCTGTACCAGTTTATCCTTGAGCTGGTTTGAGTCAAGCTTCCTTTGCTTACAAATGAAAAAACAAATCTGATTAATGTACTCATATCTGTGAAATACTTCTGGTGAAATGCAGCTCTGGCCCCTGGAGGCAGGAGCAAGCAGGTGCACTGCTGTACACAGGAGAGAGAAGCTGGAGCTCTGGTCCGGGCCTCCAGAGACATCCAGAAATGGACTCCATCTGGATCTTTGGCTAAGAGCCTGGGTGGGATTAGGAGCTGGAGGTCTGGGTGCTGTAGTTCTCTGGGGAGGCTACAAATGATTAGGGAGGGGCAGATGAGGGGATGCACCCAGGAGTCTCAAGTTAAAGCAGTTAGAGATGACTTAAGGAGCTTGGCATCAGAAGGATTATTTTCTATGCCATCTTGGGCAGGAGGCATCATTTAGAATATTTCTATCCTACGTAACTAAATCTGTACAGTGCATTAATCTTAATTTAGTTTTTATTCTGATTTTTATACTCAATTTTTTAAAAAACCAAGGAGATTCTTTCTGAAAATAGGTGTTAGGATGCAATCATGCACTCCTCCCTGCCCCTCTGACGCTGGGGTGGGGAAGTAATCAGTCTTATCTGTGTGTGAACGGGACTCCCACAAGGAGCAATCAGAGGAACAAAGGAAACAAGGAAACTGAATGTGTATTTGGTATCTACTCTGCCCTGGCTGTCTGCTTTCTGCATGTGTAATAGTGTTAATCCTGCAAGATCCTGAGAGAAGTTCACTTTATAAAGGAGATTTAGGCTGAGAAGGGGTAAGTCCTGTCTTACCACGAACACGAAGCAGAGCTGGGATGGAGCTGGCATTGTCCGATTCCACATCCCTGAACTTTTCACGGCACAACATTGTCAGGCCAAAGACACCCTCCTCCCACCCCCACTCCCACTGGCAGACATCTGAAGATTTGGGATAGAAATTTAAACACTAAAAGCTTTAATTTCTGTTAAAAAGCAAAACTCTTTTAGATTATGAGTGAAAGAGTCCAAACGCTGGGAAAGCTTGTGTTCCTGGTGACAAACTTCATTCATTCCATTACTTTGTGGCTGGCGACAGCAGGTCACAAGGTCAAGGGCCAGGAACCAGTGCGGCTGGGAGCTCAGCAGCCCTGCTGGTAGGTACAGACTGAACTGAATGCAAATGAGCAAACCACAATAGGAATCAGGGCTTCTAGAGAAAACCCTTTTCATTTCATTTCTACCTTTATGTATAGCGTGATATAGACTGAGGAGGAGATAATAGCAGATAAAGAAAAAGATAATATACCACCACAGAGACAATATGCACTGAACAATATTTTGGAAAGTTAACATTCAAGAAGGTATTTCCTCTCTTGAAATGCTCCAGAATTATGAGAGTGGAAATGTGTGGTGGAAACCGAACACCTACTGGCTTCATTCAGGAAAATAAATGTGAGAAATGAATTTCAGGGAGAGCAAGTTGGATGGGACTCATACAACGGAAATACTATACAGCAGTAAAAAAAAATGACTAGAGCTACAAGTGCCCGCGTGGATAAATCTCAAAAATACAATGTTTTCATATTTTGGAGGAAGGGGCAGAGCAAGATGGCTGGATGCAAATCTCCAGCCATCGTCCCTCCGTAGGAACCCCAAATTCAATAACTATCCATGCAAGCAAGCACCTTCAGGAGAACCAAAAATCAGGTGAGTGATCATAATACCCGGTTTTAACATTATATCAAGGAAAACGCACTGAAGCGGGCAGAAAAGACACTCTAGCATTGCCTGCGCCACCCCTCCACCATACCCTGGCAGAGCAGAGCCCGCATGCTGAGTGGAGAGAGACTCTGTGTGCCTAGGGGAGGGAAAGTGAAGTGATTGTGGGACTTTGCATTGAAACTCAGGGCTGCCCTGGCACAGGGGAACACAGCACAGGGCAGAATTCTGCCTGTGCCCATTGAAGGGGCACTTAGACCAGGCCAGCCAGGGGGAAATCCTCTGCCCCGAAACCTGAGTTCCAGCTGGCCCCACCACTGGCTGACAAAAAGCAGCCTGGGGCTGCTAAATTTGTAAGGCAGTCTGACCACATAGGTTGCAGGCCTTGGGCAATTCCTGCAGCTGTGCTAGCTTGGAGCTAGTGGACTTAGGGTGCACATGACCCAGTGAGACACCAGCAGGGGCAGCCAAGCCAGTGCCTGTGTCACCCCTCTCCCAACTCCAGGCAGTGTGGCTCAGGGATTATTTTCTTCCACTTGGGGAAAGGAAAGGGAAGAGTTCAGAGGACTTTATTTTGCAACTTGGGTACCAGCTGAGCCACAGTAAAATAAAGTTTCAAGAAGACTCCTGAAACCCCTGAGTCCAGGCCTTAGTTCCTGGAAGGCATTTCTAGACCCACCATGGGCCAGAAGGAAACATGCTGCCCTGAAGGAAAGGACCTAGTCCTGGCATCTGCTGACTAAAGAGCTCTTGGGCTTTGAATAAGCATCAGAGGTAGCCGGGTGATAGTCACCACGGGCTATCGGTGAGACTGGGCTGGTTTCCCGTGTGACCTGGTGCTTTTGACCACAAGGAAGTACCCGCGTCTCTCCTCCCTCAGCTCCAGTAGCACAGCACAGAAAGTGAGGGAAGAGAGTGAGAAACTTTGCCTGGTAATCCAGGGAGTTCTCCTGTATCTTTCCAAGCCCACCAACGCGGTACCAGCAGGAGTCTGAGGAGTCGCAGCATTACTGGGCTTGGGGCACCATCAGTGCTGAAAGGGTTGCAGTAACCAAAGACTTAGATCACAACACTCAATTCCCTTTGAATACCTGGAAAGCCCTCTAAAGAAAGATGGGTTCAAAGAAGCCCAGACTGCGAAGATGAAAATAAATATCTAACTCTTCAATGCCCAGACATTGACGATCATCCACAAACATCAAGAACATCTAGGAAAACATGACCTCACAAAATGAACTAATTAAAGTACCAGTGACCAATCCTGGAGTGAAGGAAATATGTGTCTTTCAGACAAAGAATTTAAATAGCTATCCTAAAAAACCTCAGTGAACTTCAAGATGATACAGAGAAAGAATTCAGAAGCCTCTCAGAGAAATTTAACAAAAGAGATTGAAATAATAAAAAAAATCAAGCAGAAATTGTGGAGCTTAAGAATTCAATTGACAGACTGAGAAACGCATCAGAGTCTCTCAACAACAGAATTGACCAAGCAGAAGAAAGGATTGATGAGCTTGAAGACAGGATATTTGAAAATACACAGAAGAGGAAAAAGAATAAAAAAAGAATGAAACATGCCTACAAGAGCTGTACAACAGGCTCAAAAGGGCAAATCGAAGAGTTATTGTCCTTAAAGATGATGTAGAGAGATTGGGTTAGAAAGTTTATTCAAAGAAATAATAACAGACAACTTTGCAAAGCTAGAGAAAGATATCAATATTCAGGTACAAGAGGGTCATAGAACACTAAGGAAATTTAACTCAAACAAGACTATCTCAAAGTATTTAATAATCAAATTCTAAAGTTCCCAGATAAAGAAAAGGTCCTAAGGGAAGCAAGAAAAAGGAAAAAAATAACATATAAAGGAGCTCCAATTCATCTGGCAGCACACTTCTCAGTGGAAACCCTATAGACCAGAAGAGAGTGGCGTGACATATTCCAAGTGCTGAAGGAAAAGAATCTTAACCCTAGAATATTATATTCAGTAAAAATATCCTTCAAACATGAAGCAGAAATAAAGATTTTCACAAACAAAAGCTGAGGGATTTCATCAACACCAGTCCTGTTCTACAGGAAATGCTGAAAGGAGTTCTTCAATCTGAAATAAAAGGATGTTAATGAGCAATAGTAAGAAATCATTTGAAGGTATACAATTCACTGGTAATAGTAGGTATACAAATACAGAATACTCTATTGCTGTAATTGCGGTGCATAAACCACTTATATCTTGAGTAGGAAGACAAAAAGACAAACCTACAAAAAATAACAACAACTTTTTGAGAGATAGTATACAAAGATGTGGATGGAAATAACAAAAAGTTAAAAAGGGGGGAGGAGGGTGGCAATAAAGGGTAGAATTTCTGTTAGATTTCTCTGCTTGTTTGTTTGTAGGCAGAGTTGTCATATGTTTAAAACAATAGGTTATAAAATTTTTTGCAAGCTTCATAGTAACCTCAAATCAAAAAACGTATAACAGATATACAAAAAATGAAAAACAAGAAATTAAAACACACTACCAGAGAAAATCACTTTTAACAACAGAAGACAGGAAGGAAGGAAGAAAGAAAGACGGGACCACAAAACAACCAGAAATCAAACAACATGGCATTAGTAAGTCCTTACTTATCAATAATAACATAGAATGTGAATGTACTAAACTCTCCAATCAAAAGACATAGAGTAGTTTAATAGATTAAAAACAAAAAACAGCTATCTGTTGTCTGTAGGAAACCCACTTAACCTATAAAGACACACATAGACTAAAAATAAAGAAATGGAAAAAGATATTCCATGCAAATGGAAACCAAAAAATAGTGAGAATAGCTATACGAGGAAAGTATCCAGCCATGTAACATGAAAAATGTAATATGACATGGCTGGATACTTTCTGAACAGATCTTATACTTCTATCAGATAAAATTGATTTCAAGACAAAAACTGTAAAAAGAGACAAAGAAGGTCATTATATAATCATAAAAGGGTCAACTCAGCAAGAGGATATAACAATTCTAAATATATATGCACCCAACACTGGAGCACCCAGATATATAAAGCAAATATTATCAGAGTTAAAGAGAAAGATAGACCCCAATACAATAATCACTGGAGACCTCAACACCCCACTTTCAGCCCTGGACAGATTATCCAGACAGAAAATCAACAAAGAAACTTTGGACTTAATATGCACTATAGGCCAAATGGACCTACTAGGTATTTACAGATCCAAAGTTGCTGTTCTGTTCTTTTTGCTCAGGATGGTTTTGACTGTTCTGGGTCTTTTCTGGTTCCATATAAATTTTAGAATTATTTTTTCTATTGCTCTGAAGAATGTCATTGGTGTTTTGATGGGGATTGCATTGACTCTGTAGATTGCTTTGGGTAGTATGAACATTTTAGCAATATTGATTCTTCTATTCCATGAGCATGGCATATCTTTCCATTTTTTTGTGTCTTCTTCAACCTGTTTCATTCACATTACCTGACTTCAAATTATACTAAAGAGCTGCAGTAACCAAAACAGCATGGTACTGACATAAAAACAGACACACAGACCAATGGAATAGAATAGAGAACCCAGAAATAAATACACACATCTGTAGTGAATTTATCTTGGACAAAGGTGCCAAGAACAGCAGGGGGAAAGGACAGTCTCTTCAATAAATGGTGGTGGGAAAACTAGATAGCCATATGCAGAAGAATGAAACTAGACCCTTATCTCTCACCATATACAAAAATCAAATCAAAGTGGCTTAAAAATTTAAATCTAAGACCTGAAACTATTAAAATACTAAAAGAAAACATTGGGGAAATGCTTCAGGACATTGTTCTGGACAAGGATTTCTTGAGTAATACCCCCAAAGCACAGGCAACCAAAGCAAAATCAGACAAATGGGATCACATCAAGCTGAAAAGCTTCTGCCCAGCAAAGGAGCAAAGAAAACAATCAACAAAGTGAAGGGACAACCCACCAAATCGGAGAAAATATTTGCAAACTACCGGTCTGACAAGGGGCTAATAACTAGTATATATAAGGAACTCCAACAACTCAATAGGAATTAGAAAATCCAATTTAAAATGGGCAAGGATCTGAATAGACATTTCTCAAAAAAAGACATGCAAATGGCTAACAGTTATGTGAAAAATGCTCAACATCATTAGTCATCAGAGAAATGCAAATCAAAGCTACAATGAAATGTCATCTCACCCCAGTTAAAATGGCTTTTATCAAAAAGACAGGCAATAACCAATGCTGGTGAGGATATGGACAAAGAGGAACCCTTGTACGCTGTTGCTGGGAATGTACATTAGTACAATCACTATGGAGAACAGTATGGAGGTTCCTCAAAAAACTAAAAATAGAACTGCCACATGACCCAGCAATCCCACTGCTGTGTATATAGCCAAAGGATGGGAATTCAGTATGTTGAAAGGATATCTGCACTCCCATGTTTATTGTAGCACTATTCACAATAGGCAAGATTTGGAATCAACCTAAGTGTCCATCAGTGGATGAATGGATAAAGAAATTGTGGTACATATACACAATGGAATATTATATAGCCACAAAAAAGAATGCAGTTCTGCCATTTGCAACAACATGGATGGAACTGAAGAACATTATGTTAAGTGAAATAAACCAAGCACAGAAAGACAAATCCTGCAAGACAAATCCTCACTCATATGTTGGAGCTAAATATTAAAAACAATTGATCTCATGGAGACAGAAAGTAGAATGATGGTTACCAGAGGCTCAGAAGGGTAGCAGGGAGGGGGAATAAAGCATGGATGGTTAATAGGTGCAAAAATATAGTTAGACAGAATGAACGATATTTGATAGTATAACAAAGTGACTATAATCAACAATAAGTTAGGGTATACTTTAAAATAACTAAAAGAGTGGACCTGGAATGTTCCTAACACAAAGATACGATAAATGCCCAAGGTGATGGATGCCCCAATTACCCTGATTTGATTAATTCACATTGTATGCCTGTATCAATGTACACTATAAAGACATGTACCCTATAAAGACATACAACTATTATGTACCCACAGCTGAAAATTTTAAAAAAGAAAACAAACATAATGTTGAGCAAAAGTTATATGTTGTATTATATCATTTACATAAACTTAAACATGCAAACCAGTTAGTTCTATATATTGTTAAGAGGTGTGTGCTCACATAACATAAGAATGAAGTTATGCGTAAGACCAATAAATACCAAATCCATGACTGCAGTTATCTCCGGACCAGAAGGGAACAGTATATATAGGACAGGGAACAACGCATGAAGTTTCCACTGCTTTTGTAATATACAGTGGTTAAGCTAGATAGGGAAAAATTGATATTGGCTAAATTCTTCTCTACATTTTGTGGTGTCTGAAATATTTCCTAACAAAGGAAATCAAGTTGGCAATAAAGACTAATTTAGCAGAGAAAACAATCTGGCAACGGAATGTAAGGGGACAGGAGCCGAGGGGCTGAGGAAGGATTTTAAGTTTCTCTTAGAATGGTTTGTCCAAAGTGTGGGTCCTGCTGAAGTGCATATTTGGCTAACAGTAAACAACAGCTTAAATGTGACATTTAGAAATTGTTTTTGCTGATGAATCAAACCACCATATGTCTTAACCTTCACTTTATGCAAATACAATACCAGTCACACAGTAGAAAAATCTCCTGTGAGTGATTCATTATAAGAAACCGATATGTTTTCTTTTCTAGTCTTTTTAACTTGGCCAAATTATAAATATTTTAAATGTCAAAAAAGAGAAAGAAGAATGCCACATGCAATCCTTTAGGGGGAAATAGCAAATTCAGCAACAGAGAACAGCATTCAGGATGAGCAGAAAGAGGTGTTGCATTCCGTTGCAGCCAATCTCTATCCTCACAAATTCACAAAATAAGAAACTTGCGTTATTATAAAATAAGAAAAATGATCCCCTCTTACTTATTTCTTTGGACTTTTTATTGATTAAAATGTTATTATATCTTTTACTACATAAAGAGCTTTTAGCCAGGCGCGGTGGCTCATGTCTATAATCCCAGCACTCTGGGAGGTTGACGTGGAAGGATCACTTGAGCTCAGAAGTTCAAGACCAGCCTGAGCAAGAGTGAGACCTCTGTCTCTACCAAAAAAATAGAAAAAATTAGCTCAGTGTGGTGGTGCACACCTGTAGTCCCAGCTACTAGGGAGGCTGAGACAGGAGGATCACTGGAGTCCAAGCATTTGAGGTTGCAGTGAACTGTGTTGATACAACTGCACTCTAGCCAGGGCGACAGAGCAAGACTCTGTCTCAGAAAGCAAAACAAAACAAAACAAAAAAAGAAACCTAAACTTTCATAAATCCAAAGGAAGGCAAAACCTGAAAAGAAAAGTGGACAATTTACAAAAAAAAAAGACATGACCAAAGACATATTAAAATGTTTAATTCTATTAATGGTCAAAGATATACAAGGTAAAAAGATTAAGGTCCCATTTCCATTTTTAATCTATCAAATAGCAAAGATTAGAAAAATTTATAAGTACACTTTCATATCATATGGTTAGTGGGTGCTGTAATATACTGTTTTCCTTGGGACAAGAACCAGTTCCATGTGGAGAGGGAAATATATCTGCCTTCTCAGTTGTCTTTGTAGTATGACTTAAAATATACCATAAAATCTATGCAAAATATCTCCAATTAGCCTAATACTGTATAGGTAATTACATTTCTTCCCTTGCTCGGTCTTAAGAGAAGATGTTCAAGGAATTTGTTAATGTAGCATGTTATCTGGGTGTGGCAAGCCCTTAGCCATTATCAACTATTATGTCCATTTCTAAAATTAGTTTATCAGGTTAGCTACTGGAGTAGCCACTAAAAAACTCTATTTCTCCTAATTTTTTTATGGTTTTGAGCAGAAAATACAACTGCAATAGCAGAGACTCATAATACATATACAACAAATTATGACATACATATATTATATACAGATAATGCAACATTGTAGAAATTTATTAACTTTACATCTCTCTCCATAATAAATACTGTTTTATTTTCTTTTGTAATGACATGAAACTTTTAACAAAGTCAATTTGGCATAGTCAATGAGCTATATGGTTATTATTGTACCATATAGTTATCAGGCATAAATGATGAGAAGCCCTAAAACAAGACAAATAAAAATTTTGGTTTCTTCCTTTCTTAGTTTGTTAGTTTCATATATCTATAATCAGCACCAAGTCAACATATTTCCCTAATGCAATTAATGAGAGAATATTTGTTCTTCATACACATAACGTCACTCATTCTTGCTGAGGAACAAAGATTTTCAATGAGACATCCCAACGCTGCCCAGTTCCCTGGCTTTTGACAAAGGCCTGGAAGCAGGTACTCAACGTTCCTAGGTGTTGGGGTGTGGGAGAGCTTGACACACAGGTAATCTTGGCTTGCAAAGCCATGGATTGTAGAATTAGGGGTGCAAGGAAGATCTAAATAAGGATTGGCGGCTTGGAAGAGAAAAGACACAGGGAGAAGAAAGGCTGAAGCCTCTAAAAGAATGAATCCACAGGTATGACAGATGGGAAGGATGGACTAGAAAGGGGAAGAGGAGCTGATGGACTGACAGTGGCAGCCTCCTGCTCCTGCTGGCTCAGCCTGGGAAGCTGCAACACATGCACATCCAAGGCTGGGTTTAGGAGTCACGTGGTTCCAGCACAAGCCAAAGCCACACCACTCCATACCGCCTGCCCACGGGCCAGATGTGCCTTAGCTTTAGGCAAAGCCTTCCATTCCACAAGTAAAGTGAAGAGAATTAAATCTGCAAGTAAATAAAAGAGTATCCACTTTGTGAGAATGACACAGAGTCAAAGTATAATCCGTGCACTGTCATAGTCTTTCTGGAGGACAGATGGGAGGATATAAAAAGTGGTGGGAAGGTGATCAAGAAGGCAGAGTAAATTCCTGCAGAAATACCCATGTCCCACTTCACACCCAGACCTATGATGAATAAAATACATTTTAAATATACATTTGCTTAAAAAATTTAAAGAAAATTAAAAAACACTCAGTATTCAAAAAACAACATAATCATCTACACAGACCAGAAATAGAACGGGAACATAGATCGGTAACCAGGGACCCAGTGTCAGGCCTGCTGGAAACTGGGATCAAAAAGAGGCAGGAAAGGCCAGGGGTTCTACTGTACAGAGAGAAAGGATGAAAAGGTTCCCAGGGACAACCAGGTGGGGATGCTCTGGGCTCTCTGCAAAAGAACATAGGCTGAAATTAGTAACAGCTGTGGTAGAAAGACAGCTTCTTGCTTGGGTGGAAGAAAAGAGCAGAAGTAGCCCTGCAATATGGAGCTAGGCCTACTGTGTGCTGGCAAAGGGACTGGGTTTGTATGGGTGGGTTTATGCTGTCAACAAAATGCTCGATTCCAGCTGCAGACCGCAGTGCTGGTAGGTGCAACCTCAAAAGACCAGACATGAAAAGCTGGAGGAGAAGGAATGAAAGACAAAGAGCTCACACTCACAATTTCAAAACACCTGAGAAAAATTCGTCCTAAAAAGTAGCCGAAACCCCTCAACAACTGAAGAATTCATTCCTTAAGAAATGAAAATAATAGAGTAATCTGGAATGATTTAAAATAGGGATGGCAGTATGTTCAAAAGGATAAAGAAAGGAAAAACTGTATTCAACAAATCACACAATTGGCAGACATTAATCGCTCATAAGTAGATATGAAAAAATGTCAATTAGGAGCCTGGGGAGGAAAAATACAGTTACTGAAATAAAAAATAGTAACTCCTAGATGTTATCAAATCGATATAAGACACAGTCACAGAGAAGATGTAGTAAAGCGAATCATGTGTTGAGGAATCCACCCAAAATATAACATTAAGACTTCAAGAGAAGAAAGAAAATGTAAAACACTGAGAGATATGGAAGAGAGAGGAGTTTCCATCATACATCTGTCAGGATTTTCAGAAGTAGAGGAGAGAAGAAATGGTGGTGAGACAATATTTAAAGAGACAGTGGCTGAGAACTTTCAGAATAAAGAAAGATACAAGTCCTCAGACTGCAAAAGTGCACTGAGCACACACAGTTTTCATCAGGAACAACAGGAACCAGAAGACAATAGAATAATATCATCCACATGTTGACGGAAAACATTGTCAACCCAGAATTCCACATAGGACCAAATTATCATTCAAGAGTGAGGGAAAAATAACTTCAACACTACAAAGACAAAGGATGTACATCATCAAAAAGACAAACAAGTCCGCAAGGAAGCAGCAAGATGCACTGAGCAATGGTCACTATAAATAATGCAACAAAAGCCAAATTTTAATGCTGAACTGCCAATATCCCAGGAAAAAGCTCAACATGTGACATGACCCACTGGGACTAAATTAAACATTAGAAACATGGTAATCGAAAATAAAAATCAACGTCCAATTAAGCAAACTTTATTACTCTGGAAGGAATGAAGTGGGCAGGAAGAGATGGAGGAAAGGAAAGATGGCAGCAGAGAGGAAGGAAGGAAGGAAGGGAGGGATGCTTGCCTGCGTGCCCCTAGATTTCTCAGGAAGTGGAGAAGTGAGACGCCCTAGAAGAGATGTAATTGGATGTGTGAGCCAGAGGGAGGTGGGGCCTGCCGAGTTTACTTCCATGCCTGGGGTGTGGGCAGGATGGAGCTGGGGAACACGTGGAAAGTGGGAACCAAGGTGTTTCTGACCACGAAGGCAGGTATTTATCCCCTTGAGGGGAACTCTGCTGAGAGAGGACAGCAGCAGGGTGGCTCCCTGAGAAGGACAGCCTGGAGCATGGGGCAGGGCTGGCACCTCGGTGGGGATCAGATAGCGATTCCCCAGAGGAGGAGGAGGGCACAGAAGTCAGAGGCCTTATTCTGCACCAAGCCAGGTCGCATTAGTGGGCACTCTTTAGCTTTGGTGTCTTAGTTCATTTGTGCTGCTGTAACAAACTACCTGAGACTGGCTCATTTATGAAGAACAGAAATTTATTTCTTACAGTTCTAGAGGCCAAGAAGTCCAAGACTAAGGCACCAGCAGATTCAGTGTCTGGTGAGGGCTCTGTCTGCTTCCAAGATGGTGCCTTGTGCTATGTCCTCACATGGTAGAAGGGCAACAAGGGACTAGCTAGTTCCTTGGAGCCCTTTCATAAGGACACTAATCTCTTCGTGAGGACAGAAGCCTTACCACCCAATCACCTCCTAAAGGCCCCACCTCCTGTACTATCACCTTGGTGCTTAAGTTCCAACATATGAATTTTGGAGGGGCACAGACATTCAGTCCACAGCACTTGGTAAGAAGTTCAAGTGTAGCTCTCTGTCCCAACCCCATCCCTGTTAGACCTTGAGAAGCCAACTGGGGCAGCTGCTGCACTATAATGAGCCAGGTTTTGGGGAGAGACATGGTAAAGAGAATTTTAAAACTTACTCAAATTTGTGAATGAAACCTCTTCTTGGTCCTTTTCGAAATTTTATTAATATTTTAAAAATTGCTTTCAATTGCTTCCTTTGATATCTTAATGGTGTTTCTTTTGACTGTGATGCTATACTGAGAACTTGAAGGTTTGGCTTCATTTGGATTGCACATATCAATTGTTATTCCTTCCTCTTTGGTGGGGGAGAAATAAGCCTGCATTCTTGGTGTTGGCCTGCCCATCTGCAGAGGCTGGAAGCTGCCATCCCAGGACCACTGGGCTTAGAGGGCCAGGTGCAGAGACAACCATAGTCAGAGAGCTGTTACAGCGCCCATCATTTCACATATTCTGGACTTTCTCCTCAGGCTTCTCCAGTGCACCAGAATTTTCCCCGTGGGGACCACACTCCCCAGTGGGAAAGAGCACAGCACACAGCTGAACTGGGTTGGAGACCTGTCCTCACAAGGGCCTGAGCACTCACCTCTCATGTAGTACTAAAATTCAGTCTCCACCATGGGAAGGGCTCTTTCGTGGGGCCGTATTCCCAACACCCGGAATCGTGCCTGCATAACCATTGAATGAAAGCACATGGACAGGGAGCTGTCCCTTGAAATGACCAGTTTTTATATAGGCCTTTTATAACCACATTGCAAAATGTGCATTACTTCATAATAGAGACAAAAAGTTGGGGTCAACAAACCTGAATGTTGCATAGGACATAGGATGGAATACAAATGACTTAGAGAAAAAACAGGTTCCTAAGTGCATTCGAAGTGGAAGAAGAAAGGAATCAGCGCTGCCTGCTGCCTGAGAGATTTGGTCTAAGAATATTGTCGTGCTATGAAATTAATTACTATCAGAAAAGAAAGCCTCCAGTGATTTAAATTATATTGCATGTATCTATGTAGTATATTACAGTACATTAAAAAAGGTAAAGTAAATTAAAAGCCCTGAAAATAATCTACACATTATTTAAAGATCCCCGTGGCGTATTAATCATGCTGCCTTCTCTATTCATTTTGTCTCTTTTTGTAAACAGAAGCAGTCTCAGACTGAAGCCACTTGACTAATAAGTGGTCCTGGTGTAGAAATAACATTGACCCTCTGTCCCCTTACCCCACCACAGGAAAGGCTGTCACCAAAGGTCCTGGCTGCCTGTCACCCTGCCAATGCCCCAGCATCACTGCTCATGGACGCCCCAGTGAATTTCCGGTTTCAACTTCTCCACTTTATCCCTTCAGCCTTCCAGAACTCACGTTTGGGGACACCCTTAGTAGAATTCCAACTGTGCTATGATGAATTAGGCTTCTGGGACTAGCCTGAGAACCTGACCACCACTGAGAACATATGGGTCGGTGGTGAGTCAATACAGCGTGATTATTAAGAATGTGGATTCGGGAATGGGCAGACCCTGACATTTATTAAGGGTGGACTTTGGACAGTTTGGCCACTCTGACTCAGTTTGCTCATCTGTAAAATGAGAACAACAATTATAACCAACCTTATAGGTACTATTATGGGCTACATTGTGCTCCCCACATCCAAAATTCAAGTGTTGAAGTCTTAACCCCAAGGACCTCAGAATGTGACTGTTTTGGAGACAGGGCCTTTAAAGAAGCAGCTGAGTTAAAATGAGGTCATTAGTGTGGGCCCTAATCCAGCATGCCTGGTGTCCTTATAAGAAGAGGGGATTAGGACACACACCCAGAGATAAGATCATGTGAAGATGCCAGGAGAAGACAGGGCAAGGAGAGAGGCCTCAGTAGAAACCAACACCTTGATCTCAGACTTCTAGCCTTCAAAATTGTGAGAAAATACATTTTGTTGTGTAAGTCACCCACTTTGTGGTACTTTATGGCACCCCTAGCAAACTAATACAGGCACTTTTGAAGATTCCATGAGATGCTGCATGCCAAGTACAGTAAGCATGCAATCAGCTTTCGCTATCATTATTAGGTAGGAAAATATGTTGCTAATTCTAAATAATTTTCTTAAGAATTAAAATTTAGACTGCAACTTGTTCATAATGTGGGTGCTATTAGGTATTAGGATTACCTTGAACGTTGTCGTCTTTACATTAACCATTCATTTGTCCATTCATTCATAAAATAAACGTGTATTCACTGCCGACATGGAGCCAGGGAACTGCGTTTGGTGCCAGGAGTACGGGGTGGCTAGCACACAGATTGCAGCTTCCTTGAGGAGCTTGGAGTGTCTGGAAATGGTCCAATGTGGTTCTTGGCATCATTAGAGAGACAGAGTGGTGGCTGGAGGCTGGGAGGGTTAAACATGGCAATAAAGTAGAACAACTGTCTGCAGGGCAGGCAGATGAAGGACTCTCTGGACACACTGAAACCCAGGCCAGCTCCTATGTGGTGTGGGTTTTCTAGGGAAGTTCCGCAGTCACCTGGTGCGGACCTGCAACATCCAGAGAAAGATGGCTCTGTCTGAGCACGACATTCGCGCTGGGCTTGAGGTTAAAAGGTTGCAGACAAAGACTATCTCTGCTCATGAAATTATAGGCCGTGCACGAGGTTCTGGCAGGTGTGGAATCTAACGGGACAAAGTGCTGATGCAGACCCGTCTGCCTGCCATGCTCTGTAGAAGAGAAGTGGAGTTGTCACTAATGGTCCGTAGGGAGGCTGCTGGCATAGCTAGGTCAGATTTCTTTGAAATTACAGTGCCCTTAGCGAGTTTTAAAATTTCTGTATGTTTTAAACCACTTTTTCAGGTATAATTGACATACAATAAAATATACATATACAAGTTGTAAAATTTGGCATGCTACACCAGTGAAACGTGTACCATAGTCAAGTTGGGAAACATGGCCATCGTCCCCAGTCTCTTGTCCCTTACTGATCCCTTTCTTGTGCCCCTCCCCCCGCCTGCAGGCAACCGCTGATCTGCTTTCTGTCACTCTAAGTTAGCTGGCATTTCCTAGAATGTTCTATACATTGACTCATATAATATGTACTCTTTTTCATCTGGCTTGTTTTTTTCAATTTTGAGATTCACTCATGTTGTTGCTGTGTAGTTTCTTCCCTTTTGTTGCTGAGTATACTCCACTGTATGAATATACTGCAGTGTGTTTATCCACTCACCTGTTGATACATATGTGGGTTGTTTCCTGTCGGGGCTTTTGCGAATAAAGCTGCTACAAACATTTGTGTACAGGTCTCTGTATGGAAATATATGCTTTCTTTTCTCTTGGGTAAATACCTAGGAGTGGAATGGTTGAATCATATAGTGGGTATATGCATACATTTTTAAGAAACTACAAACTATTTTCCAAAGTGGTTATATCATTTTACATTCCTAGAAATGAATGAGATTTCTAGTTCCTTCACATCCTCATCCATATGTTCAGTCTTTTCTAATTTTAGTCATTTTAATAGGTGTGTAGTGGTATACCATTGTGGTTTTTAATTGCATTTCTCTGATGACTAATGATGAAATGGTTGTTCAAATCTTTTGCTGATTTTTATGGGTTGCTGGTTTTCTTACTATGTTTGGCGGGGTAAAAATATTTACTGGATATAAGTCCTTTATCAGACATATGCTTTGCACATATTTTCTCTCAGTTTGTGGCTTGCCTTTTCATTCTCTAAACGGTGTAATTTGATGAACAGATTTTTAAATTTTAATGAAGTCTAATTTATCAGTTTGTTCTTTTATGGCTCATGCTTTTGGGTCATAGCTAAGAAATCTTTGCCTTGCTCAAGTCTACAATTTTTCTCCTATTCTTTTTATAGAAGTTGTATAGCCTTAGCTTTTACACTTAGACATACAATGCACTTTGACTTAATATCAGTTAGGCCAAGTCGGTGCATAGTTGTATTCAGGTCTTCTATCTCCTTACTGATTTTCTATTTAATTGTCCTATCAATTAGAGAGAGGTGTTCTGAAATCTTTAACTATGCTTGTGGATTTGTCTATTTTTCCCTGCACTTCTATCAGTTGTTGTATTATGTATTTTGAAGGCCTATTATTAGATGCATATTGAGGATTGTTCTGTCTTATTCATGACTTGACCACTTTATCATTATGAAATGACCTTCTTTATCCCTGGTAATATTCCTTGCTCTGAAATCTACTTTATCTGAAATTAATACAGCCACTATGACTTTCTTTTGATTGCTCTTAGCATGGAATATATTTTTCATTCATTTATTTATAATCTACTTGTGTGTTTATACTTAAATTTGTGGTTTTTATAGGCAGCATATAATCCTCTTGCTTTGTTATCCAATCTGACAATTTCAAACTTTTAATTGAAATTTTTAGACCATTAACATTTACCATGAATATGGACATGCTTAGGTTTAAATCTATCGGTCTTGCTATTTATTTTCTATTAATATTTGTCCTTTGCAAGAACCTGTGGCCTCCAGGCCATATGTGGCCCTCCAGATTCCCAAGCACAGACCCTTGACTGAATCCAAAGAATTTATTCTGTAAAATTTGGATTCAGTCAAAGGTCTGCACTCAATGATCCAGAAGGCCACATGAGGCCCCAAGGCTGCAGGTTCCCCACCTCTTCTCCCTGCCAGCCTTTGTGCTATTGTTATCATATATTTTACTTTTACATATGTTGTAAACCCCACAATATATTATTATTATGTTCGTTTAAACAGTCAATTATCTTTTAAGCATATTTAAATAATAAAAAGCAATCATATATTTAATCATTAGTTATCACGTTTGGTGCTCATCGTTTCTTTGTGTAGATCCAGATTTGACTTCCTTGAACATGTTTTTATAATACAAGTGTGCCGGGGCGATCAATTCTTACAGATTTTATATGTCTAAAAATATTTTTATTTTGCTTTCATTTTCGAAAGATATTTTCACTGGATATAGAGCTAGGTTGATTTTCTTTTTCCTTTAATGATGTTTGCCCATTGTCTTCTCTCTTACATTGCTTCTTATGAGAAATATGCTGTCATCCTTAACTATGGTCCTCTGTACGTATGTCTTTTTCTCTAACTGATTTTTAAATTTTATTTATCATTGGTTTGAGCTGCTTTAGTTTAATTTTCCTTAGTCTAGTTTTATGATGGTTTCTTGTGCTTAAAGCTCAGTGAACTTCTTGGGACTCTGGATTTATTGTTTTCATAAATTTTGGAAAATTGTTGGCCATTATTTCCTTCAATATTTTTTTCTTCCCTTCTCTCCTGTGGGGACTCCAATGTCATGTATATTAAGGTGTCTAAAATTGTCTCACAGCTCACTGATGCTCTTTTCATTTTAAAAAAATATTTGTTTGTGTGAATAGTTTCTATTGCTATGTCTTCAAGTTCACTGATCTCTTTTGCAATGTCCAAGCTGCCATTAATCCTATTTAGTGTATTTGCATTGCTGATATTTTAGTTTTCATCTCTAGAAGCTGGAATTGGTTATTTCATACTTCTATGTCTCTACTTAAATTTATGAGCATATGGAATAAATTTATAATAATAACCGTATTAATGCCTTGCCTTCTAATTCTCACATGTGTCATTCCTGGGTCAATTTCAATTTGAATAATTTTTCTTTTCATCATGAGTCATATTTTTATGCTATTTTGAATGCCTGGTAAATTTTTATTGGATGCATGATATTGTAAAATTTTACCTTTTTGGGTGCTGAATAGTTTTGAATTGCTATAAGTATTCTTGAGCTTTGTTCTGGGACATAATTAAGTTTTTTCAAAACAGTTTGGTCCTTCAAGTATTGCATTTAAGATTTTTTAGGTAGGATAAGAACAGGGCCAATTGCCATCCACTGCTGAGATAAGATCCTCTGAATGCTCTGCCCAGTGCTCTGTGTCTGGCTGGTGGGAAGAGGCACTATTCCTGACTCTGTGAGTATTGGATGAGCATTTGGTACTATTTCTTCTTATTCTTTAAGATAAGAAATGGTGGTTCTATCCCCATATTTAGGTTGTTTTCCTCACACACTTGTACTGATCTGTACTCAGCTGAATACTGAGTGACTTTCTACAGATCTCTGGGGTCTCTCTCTCGGTGTAGCTCTTTCCTCTCTAATACTATGTCTTGCAAACTCCAGTCACTTTCTTCTTCCTGGACTCTCAGCCCTGTCTTCTCAACCCAGAGAGTCTGCTCCTGTTGGTCTCCCCTTCCTGTGCTGTGTTCTGGAAACTCTTCAAGGCGGTAAAGTCAGGTAGCTGTAGGGCTTACATCATTTACTTCCCATCTCTCAGCAATCACTGGTCTTCATGACTGACGTCCAGTGTCTTGAAAACCAGTATGTCGTATATTTTATTCACAGAAAGTACAATGTCTTTTATGACCTAGCCTCAGAAGTCACACTTTGTCATTTCTTTAAGATTCTACTAGTTAGAGAAGGTAGTCTTCTCCAGTGTGTGTGTTTGGGCATGGAGAGGATCTAGGAGAGATTACATAACAGCAAAAAGATCTGAAAACAAGAATCACTGGGGGCTGGCCACCACACACAGGCAGTAAATACACTAACATGGAGAATGGGAATTAGATTGGGCAGGCAGGGCGAAGTCAGATTATAGTGTATAAGAAAGAGTTGATAGCCACTAGAAAGAGTTGGGATGGAAATAATTCCTTACTACTCTTTGTACTGTATAAACACCTCCGTTTCAATTGAGTTCTCATCACACTATTTTGCTAATATTTAAGTGCTAGTCTCCTCTATAAATTGAGAACTCCTAGAAGGCAGAAACTATCTCTTATTCTTATTGGGTCTCCCAAGCTTCTAGTATCATGCCTGTATTATAGTAGGAGCTCAAGCATGATCTCCCAAATTGGATCAAATTAATTGGTCTGGAACAATAAGTTTACCAATATCTACCACATGGCACTAAACGCTGAGATGTGCTAAGCTGGTAGCAGTGTAATAAAATAATAGTGTTTTAGACAGGCTGACTAGAACCATGGGTTAGGGACAGAGGCCAAGAATGTCTCCTCCAAGGCTGAGGCTGATGTGCAAATTCAGGCATAAAATGGTAAAACTTGGAATACATAGAAGTAACAGGTAGGAATAAAGTGAAAAGCAAATCTAAGACCATATGAAGAAAATAATCGATAGGACTTTATCGACAATTGAGCTTAAAGGGAAGGAAGAGCCAAGATGACTCTATGGTTTCAAGCTAAGGAGACCCCAAAATTGTGGTGTCATCAACAAATTAAGACAATGCTCAGACTGGATACATCGCTTCTCTTCCAAAGTTGTTCTTCCTTTATTTCCTGTCTTAGTGACCTAAGCTAGAAATCTTGGAACATGAATTTTTCCTCTTCCTTATCTATGAATCAAGTTGGTTATTCTAGCAGCTTGGGGTTCCCAAGAAGCTGACTCAGACGGAATTTGGTGTGCAGCATGTTTATTAGGGTGTGCTCCTGGCATTGACCCTGTGGCAGGGAGGAAATTGAGGCAGGATTAGACAGAGGGAGAAGTCAAACTCATGCAGACACAATGACAGCCTTGGGTGGCTTCACAGGGAGCACTGGAGCTAGACAGAACCTTCAGAGTGTCCCCACATTGGACCAGGCTGGCCAAGTATTCATGCCCTCATATCACTGTTGTTGGGCCACCTTGGGGTGGGAAGTGGCCTTCGGCAAACAGCTCTGTGAAATCCTGATGGGGCTGGCAGCCGAAGACTCTCTGCTCACAGCATTCCCAGGAACTGGGGCAACGAGCCCTTCACTGACGGGCATCTGGGTGACAGGTTATGGTGTGCACATCATTACCATCCTCAAGTCTCACCAGGTTAGTTATTTGGGGTTCTCATCACTTCTTTCCTGAATTGCTGCAACAAGGTCCTAGCTTGTCTCTCTACTTACTGTCTTTACCGTTCTTTAATCCATTTCCCACTCTGCTGCTGTGACAATCTTTCTAAACACAGATATAATCATACCATTCTTCTCTTTAAAACCATTCAAGGGCTTCTCATTGCCCACGGGATTTGCAATCCGGACCCCACCCCCGCTGCACTCTGGCCCTGACAAACTACTGCAGTTGGTGCTGGACTTCCACATGTCTTCTGGCTCTTTAGCTGACGGATGTCGTCTCTCTTCCACCTGACTGCTTGCTTAGCTGACTCTTCCTGCCTTGTCCTTCCACACTCCCCTCCTTTGTGAAATCTCCATGACTCTGCTAACCCAGGTTAAGTGGCATTTCAATATGCTGTTATAGCCTCTGTCATGCGACTTTTTGTAGCATTTCTTACATGATGCTCCAGATGTCTACTACCAGAGATTCATCTTATTGGGAGGACAGACAGGCAGCCTTCTCTCTTTAACCCAGAGCAGTAACATGTGGCCTTGGCACATAGGGGCTTTAAAATGTTTTGACAGTAAATGAGTTAGTCAAATAATAGTTTAAAAACTATATTTGGCCAATTTTATTCTCCTGATTCCCAACCACCCTTTTTGGACATCTGGAACAGAGTTTTCAGAAGCAGGAATCAGTCTTTGAAATGAGCCTTACTTATGGATCAGCTCTGAACTTTTCAGTAAAAATATTGCAGTCTACAAAGTTTAGCTTAGGAGCTACTTTGGCTCATTATTGAAGATCTTCTCTGTGGTTGCCGTTAAGGTACTCAGGGAAGGAAATTGCTGACTGTTTGGATTAGCTCTCTGCCCTCTTCCTCTCACACTCCATGGGGCAAATCCCAGGAGCAGGAGTGGAGGGGTACGCGCACTCTCCCCGACAGGGGATGCAGAGCTGTGTGCATGTCCTCTTCTGCCACTGCTTTCTGTGTTCCAGATGTCCAGATTGGGTGAGGAGAGATGGTTACACTTGGAGGATCCTCCCTACCCGCAGCCCAGCCCAGTGTTGCCAGACCCCACCCCTTACCTGGCTTCCTCCCGGAAGTGAGAAAGAATCTAGCAGCAAGACAGAGACTCCTCCGAGCCACTCATTGTTGACAGACACTCAGTGTCCACCTCACCTGCAAACCACAGGTTCTAGATGGAGGTTTACCCTGTTCACCAGAGGAAATCCTGCCCACATGGAGCCTTCTAGCTTTCCTCAGACACCTACACGCAGAAGTGTAGAATCAGTTGTGTGGATGACAATAATCTTCCAGTAAGTTCCCACACCTTATTCATCGGTATTCACTTAGGATCACTTCTAAGAGAAGCCTTAAACAGAATCTCATACTGCGTCAGATACCATTGGCTTTTTGGAAGTCACGGAGACTCTTTGGGAAACTTTAAATAATTTATTTTACAAGGCCATCTCCTGTCCTGGGAGGTTTTCATGTTGAATTCTATTAACAGCTTTTGTCTTCTGTTATAATGCATATATTAACAATTAAAAGCCATTTAAAATAATTGATTCAATTCACTGAAGCCAACAAATTAATTAACTGATGCATAATTAATCAGAGCAGCAAGGCATCCATTCTTCAGGGACCAGATAGGAAAGCTGTGATTTGTGTGCTCATGAATAGCATGGATACAGTCAGCTGTGCTCTTGAACCAGACACTGATACAATCGGGGTGGTAATTTAAGGGTCGAAGGCTGGTCAGCCCACAGAAGGAGTTCTTGGCCTTGGCTACTCTGCTAGTCATGAGGGAGTATTATACTAATATATTAGACAGCTTGGGCTGCCATGGCAAACAAAATACCTGGCTTAAATGACAGACATTTATTTCTCATAGTTCTGAAGGCTGAAAAATCCAGTATCTATGTGCTGGAAGATTCAGTTCCTGGTGAAGTCTCTCTTCCTGGGTTGCAGATGGCCACCTTCTTGCTGTGTCCTCACAGGCCGGGGGAGAGAGGAGAGAGAAAGAGAGGCACTCTGGTCTCTCTTCTTCTTGTAAGGATACTACTCCCATCACGGAGCCCCACCCTTATGACCTCATCTATCTCCCAAAGATCTTATCTCCAAATACTATCACACTGGGGGTTAAGGTTTCAACATACGAGTTTTGCAGGGACACAAACATCAAGTTCATACCAATTATGCTCCAGCCAGGTCTTAAGATAGACACAGAATTATTGGATGTCAGAGCTGGAGGATCCATAGAGACCATCCTGTTCCATTGCTCAACACATACAGGTTGAGAGTTCCTTATCCAAAATGCCTGGGAACAGAAGAGTTTTGGATTTTTTCAGATTTTGGAATCTTTGCATATACATAATGAGAAACCTTGGAGATGGGAGCCAAGTCTAAACATGAAATTCATTTATGTTTCATAGACACCTTATACATGTAGCTTGAAGATAATTTTACATATTTTTAATAATTTTGTGCACGAAACAAAATTTTGTCTCCATTTTGACTGTGACCTCGCACATGAGGTCAGCTGTGGAATTTTCCACTTGTTGTGTCACGTCACTGCTCAAAAAGTTTCAGATTTTAGATTTCCAGATTAGGGATGCTCAACCTGAACCAGTATACTCCAACTGTGGTCTGTGAAATGTGCCAGTCTGCAGTTTGTTCCTGGTCCATGAGGAGATGAGTCCAGAAATTGACAATAAGCATTTAGAAACTTTGATAGCAATTTGACAGAGTAATTTCATGTCTACTGAATCTCATATTCAAAATTTGGGGCTCATATTTTTATGCTCTTTTTATGAAATCATTCTCATAATTCATTTTTGTTATATTTAAAATAAGTATCAGTATGTAATAGATTATAAATTATAAAAAACAGAAGCAAAGCAAAAACAAACTGGTCCTTTACCACAGATATTTCTTGGATTATTCCTGAAATCTTTAAGCCCAAACCTTGCAAAATACTGTCTTAGCCTGAGCATGTTCTAGGGGAGATAACATGAGCTCTAATATCCCTGTGCAGCTGTGTCAGAAAAGGGGATTTGAGAAGCTTCGCGTTTGCCTCTGGAGGTGCTACTGTGCTCCGCAGAGTTCAATGCTATCTAGAGAATAAGATGAACAAAGTCTTATCAAAGACATGTAAGCTGTAAATAACATAGCGGCACTTAGACTCATTTTGAACATGTGCCTACCGAGAGGGTCACGAATTAGCTGTGAAAAGTCACGTTATTGTACAATCACCAGCCACAGCTACACGTTAGAGTGCATTAGAGTACACCACGGTGAATTAATGTACTAACTCAGGTAACAAGAGTGGCGGGCACTGAGGACATACACCTTGGGGTTTTTAGTGAGAAAACAACAGAAAAGAAACCTGAGTCATTGTTTGGGATAGTGAGATGTTGATGAACAGGTTAGGATGGAGATAGTTAGCCCTCTCTAGCACTTTACTAATAACAATGGGAGAGTTCAGCCATTGTTCTGACTTGAAGTGGAATGGGCAGTCGCCTGATTATAAGTTGTCCTTGGGTGTGGTGATGATATTATTATACCTTCCAGCAAATTTGCATGAAGATTTTTTGTGCTGTAGGAGCTGTAATAGCTTTTGTAGCCCCTTGGATGGGATTTAGGTAGGCCTATCTTAGAGATTTATAGGTTATCATATATGCACAGATAGACCACATGGGATGACTCTGCACAAATCCATACATCACCTCTCTCCTTCCTTGAACTCTTACTATGTACAAGAGCCTTGACTTGGGAGTGAAAAGAGCTGTGATTCTACTTTTGTGCATGAGTGATCTTAGAAATATGATCTCAAGATTTTAAAAAGTAAAACTGATATTCTGAAAATAAAAGTTGCTTATTGCGAAAGGGCTACCATATTGCCTTATCATAACAGAAGAGAAAATCACTCGCCTGAGATGGCACATGGAATCCATTTAGTTACATGAATAGGGACAAATCTAATGTGCTGCATCAGGAATATTGTATTTCCAAAACCCAAGTAAGCCGCCTGATTTAACATACCTGATACGTTTGAAGCGACCCAAACAGCAATGCAGAATATCAGTAGTGGAGAAGATCAGATAGCTCTGGGTTCAAATCCTAACTTCACCTCTTTCTAGCTATAAAATCTCAGACACTTTATATAGCCTCTCTGAGACTCAGTTTCCAATCTGTGAAGTGAAGAAAATAATACTTATCCTAAAAGGTTAAATGAATGGGGCTAACATTTATAGAATACTTCTTACGTACTAGTCCCTATGCTAAATATTTACAATATGTTCTCTCACTTAACCTCACAGCCAAAATTTAAAGTTATACACTATGATAACCTGATACCCAAACTCAAGCACTCAACCACTACAGCTTTAGAGATCTAGTATGTGAAGGACTTAGCGTAATGGCTGGCACTTAGTAGGCTCTTAATAAATGGAGTCATTGTTATTATCATTGCTACTATTATGCAGGGAGACAAAAGCAACACTGGAAGTGAAAATGCACACACGTGGCCTTTTCCCTGCACTGTCCCCTCTGCTGGAAGAGTCTGTAGCTGCTCGGCCTTAAGGGTGCAGGGAGGTGGCCCGAGCTCCAGATCCCTTGGGCTCCAGCCTAGCCCCAGGCACGGGCCAATAAGGAAAGCAGGTTCACTTTCAGGGCAAGCCTCAGGCAGAGAATAATTTTAGGGACAACTAGAAGGCTCTGTGACCTCCCAAATATCTCTTCTCAGGCCTGGATGTTACCCCAAACTCATTTCAGGGGAGCAATGCCACACATGTTGCTGGGAAGGCAGAAAAGCTCAAGTATGCAAATCCCAGGAAAGGGTACACAAAAATGTGAATGAATTTCAGGCAAACGGTATAAAATGGTATCAGATCTTAATAGCAGTATCAGAAGAGACTTTAAAATGTTGAAAAACAATGCTCACCTGGCATGAGTCAGAAAGAGATGCTCTTTTTTTTCTTTTATTTCAGCATATTATGGGGGTACAGATGTTTAGGTTACGTATATTGCCCTTGCTCCCCTCCCCAAGTCCGAGTTTCAAGTGTGTCCATCCCTCGGATGGTGTGCATTGCACTCTTTGTGTATGCAAATACCCGTCCCCTCCTCCCCCGTCCCTCCTCCCCTCTGCCCAACATCCAATAGATGTTATTCTTACATGTGCACTTATGTGTTGATCAGTTAACACCAATTTAATGGTGAGTACATGTGGTGCTTGTCTTTCCATTCTTGGGATACTTCACTTAGTAGAATGCGTTCCAGCTCTATCCAGGGAAGAGACGCTCTTGAAAGAAAAGAGGGGATGGAAAAAATTTTAGGAGGTATCTCAGTTTTATATCTGGCTGGCATCACTTGTCTCCATCTGTGTGCTGCCAGATTACATAACATGAGCAAAGAGAAGAAGCTTCTGGAGGAAGTGATCTGCACCTCAGTGTACCTCCATGGGAACGGTGCTTTCAGCCTTCTGCAGCCACAATCTCCTCCTGGGCGGGGCCTGGGTGTGGTCACATCACCTCTGCTCCCCCCTCTCCTGTTTGACTTGTTACGTGGCATAGTGGCTATTAAAGGTGGGCTGCCTGGCTTCTGATCCCAGCTCCCCGCTCTCCAGCTGCCTGACTTCGGGCAAGTGCTTAATCTCCATGACCAGGGAGCCCGTGTGGGTGTGCGGGGATTAGAGGAGACCTGACCAGCATCCCACTCTGCCTGGTGGGTAGTCAGCAAGTTCTCATCAGTCTTCCCTCCAGGCCCTCCCAGCCTCCAAGCCGTCAGGAAAGTCAGAAAGAACGTGTCTGAGATTTGATGAGAGCAAAAATAAAAACAGCAACCAGAATCACTCTCCCTGTGTTCCCTACCCCCGGCTCCCACTTGTTCCCCTGCCCAGGAGGCAGCCAGGCAGGCGCTGGGGACACTGGGGGGCCTGGTGAGGCTGAGAGGGACTCAGAGAAAAGAACCGGGCAGAGCCCTTGTCATCAGCCCTGCCCCAGTGCCATGCCACGGAAGCCTTCCAAAGGAAGCCCAAATGCCATTCCTGTCCCTTCCCATCTCCTGGCGAGCCTAATGGTCCTCAGATTCGGGGGCCACAGAGTGGTTGCAGGGGTGACCATCAGGCCTGTGAGCCACAGAAAACAGCCACACAGCCAGGCCAGCATCCTAAGCTGCAGCCACCCTGCACAGAGGCCCGCCGTCCTGCTCTGCCCTCTGCCCTTCTCATCCCGGCTGTTCCTGTCTTCCCCCACCGACCATAGCATTTTCCACCGGGCATGTTTTGCCCACAAGGGAAATGGTCATTCCTTTACAGAGATTACACAGTTTCAAAGTGTTTCCTTTCTGCTTAGCACAGATTCAAATCAGGAACTCATCTCTTTTACACGGACCTGGGTCTTTTCAGATACAAACCAGCGGAGCAGGGGAGAGGTTCCCTTTGTCACACACCCTCCGTGACCTCGGGAGTCACTTCCTCAGCGGAATTAGATTTCCTGAGCCTCGGTTTGCCTATCCGCACCCTGGACTATCACTGCCTATGACAATTTACTTAATACGAATATTAATGAGCTGGCCATTCTTTTTCCAGGTCTCTCTAGGCATCCCTCACATCATGTCTCCCCAACACACTCCAAGAAAAAAGGAAACTGAGAGCTTTAACTAGCTTCTGGGGCCACAGATAGGCTGAACTATCTGACGGCAAAACCAGTGTAAGGTAATTCAATAAATACATTTTTACATGCAGTCAATAAAAATATTTTTAAAAGCCTGTGGAAGCATCACACAGCCAACAGATGCCTGCCGAGCACCCAGCACGTGCTCAGGCCCCCTGGAGAAACTGAGTTCTTGTCCTGGCTCTGAAGGAATTCGCAGTACTTTACAGGGAGACATGCAAGAATCCAAGTCATTCTAATTCAAGGTTGGAGGCGGGTTAGTGCCACGAAAGAGAAACATGTTAAGTATCACATGAGCTCCAAGGACAGAAAGTTACTTGTAGCCAGGAAATCTGTCCACTTTTGCACCCGAAATGCTTGTGGCAGGCGTGGCTTCGTGGGGAAGGAGGTGTAGGAGCTGAGCTCTCAGGGTGGGCAGGCTGCAGATCTGTGAAGATGGGCTGGGTGTGGAGAAAGGGGAGGGAGGGACCAGCCCAGGGTGCAGGCGTGGAGGGCGGAGGGGAGAGTCCAGATCCGTGGGCAGTGAGTGGGGCCATTAGATGTGCTCCTGAGCGTGGGGTTCTAGATGCTAGCTGGGATCTTAGAAGAAATAGCACGTGCCCTATTCCTCAGTCATTAGAAAACACGGGAAGTTTTGTGCTAACTCAAATTAGCATGGATGGTGGTACAGACTAAGGTCCCACTGGTGAAGGGGTTAAAGCAGCAGGACCACACATTCCCCCAGAGCCCTGGCTTGTGTCTGCTGCTCTGGTCTGATGATGAGTAATGCTGTCTTTATTCTAAGAGTGCACCCGCTTGGGCAGCTGACTCTACGATCACCGTAGTTAAAGGTGGAGCTGAGATGACTATGCACAAGGCTGGAGCAGAGAAAAGGAAACAGGCTTTGGAGGAAAAACCTGGTTGTGGATATACAAAGTTCGAAGTAGTGTTCGGGCTTCTAAGTTGAAAAAAGAAACAGTAATAATAATAGCCAATGTATTAATATATCGAGCACTTACTCTGTGCCAAGCAGAGTATTGACTCATTTATTCTTCACCCTAACTTTATGAGGTGGGTACTGTTATTATCCTCATTTTATAGGTGATGATGCTGGGTGCGGAGAGTGTCGTGTGATCGACAAACAGCTGAAAATTCAGGCCTTGCCCTGGATTGAGAATTCACAGTAGAGCCAGGGATCAGGGAACGACCTACCAAGAAGAGGTGGCCGAAGCCAAGAGGCCCAGGTGGGTGGCTGAAATGCAGAGTGAAGTACATTATGAGAATCAGGAACCACAGTGGAAACAGCAGAAGGAGGTCAGGAGCCCCAGCGAGAACATTCGACCAGAGACGGAGACACCCACGTAACAGTAGCGGGAGAACCCGGCAGGAGACAAGCAAGCGACTCTCACCAAACGTACGTAGGAGGGTTTATTGAGCGCGCCAGGTGGTGATGAATTGAAATCCTGGTGCTTTTGTAATATTGTGTGCCTGTTAGTGTTTCGAGTACTTCTTTTGTGGACTGTAGGAAAGCAGGATGCAATTAGCTGTAAAGGTCTTTCTCTCGTGAGATGTAACAAGTTGCCGTGCTGTAACTACTGGTACTTCAAAATGCAGAGGGGGTTAGAAGTTATCGTCTCTCTCAGTTCCAATTTATGTTCTCCGGTATTTCACCACCTTCCTCCCTGAACAATTTCCTCCTATTATGCTGAACTTACTTTTTGATTCAGGAAAGAAATCAAGGATTTCCCCATCTTGGCATCATTGACACTTTGGGCCAAAAAATTCTTTGTTGTGGAGGCCTGTCCTGTGCGTTGCAGGCGTTCAGCAGCGTCCCGGCCTCCAGCCACTAGGTGGCAGTAGCAACTCTCCTGCCCCAGCTGCGACGATCGAAATTGTCTCCAGACATTGCCTTACGTCCCCCGGGAGCAAAATATCCCCCATTTGAGGTCCACTGTGATAAGCCCCTTCACACTAAGGTTCTAGTGACTTAATAGTTTCTCAACAAATGTTTCCATTTTGCAAGTGGAACTAAGGGGAAGCCACGCAGGCATGCAGGAATACCAATTTCTCTATTTTTCTGCAGCCCAGTGATCTCTACTTTAAGCTTCCTGGTGGCAGAAATATGATCCATGTAATGGATAGACTTGCTCATGTTCAGGATTGGATTTGACCAGTTCAATTCAGGGTTTCTCCCTTACTGCTGGGACATTTGCATTGGTCTGGACTTTGCCTTATCACCACTTCCTCTATAGCTGGGCAGGGGCAGGAAGCCAGCAAAACCCCTCCTTGCTGTCCCTCTTCCCAAGTTCAGAGGAGGCAGGAGGAAACAGAGGCTGCTGAACTTAAAAGCCAAGAGTTTGCTGTCTTTGTTCTCTGGTTCCGCGATGGCAACTTCCCTCTAAGACAGCGATGAATCATTGCTGGCCGCCTGGCTGGAGGAAGGCCCTGGGGCCCAGCAGAGAAATTGAGTGGAAAGAGAACACATGGCTTAATATCCTCCTGCCCTCCTGGCTTGGCACTCCTCCATCTGCAGGTACCACCGCTCCAGGGATACAGCAAAAGCAGCATTTCCAGGCACAGCCTCCATCAGCCACATGACACTGCATAGGGGACTTCATTTGTCTCATTCCACCAGGCTCTTGGATGGGTAAATATGGGCCATGGGTATGGAACTTTCAAAAATCCATTTCTCATCATCGGTCTTCGAAATTACATTAAAATATACAGTATAAAGCAGCATCTCCTCCACCTCTCTGTAGACCTGTGGGTTACAGTGGGAAATCTGGAAAGGTGTCAGTGTGAAGAAGAATGTTATCAAACGTGTGTGTTCGACCTGTAGAGAACAATAATCCCCTTTATACTGGGACACAATAAGACACAGTGAAAAATAGCATTGCTTTCCCACACCTATATTTAGGAGTAAACAGCACGGAGCATTTACCCACCACTCATGTGGTCTTGTAATTGCCAAGATAACGATCTCTCTTTAGCCCTCTGTCACCTCCTACCCTGTCCTTACAGTGAAGAATTTGCTTCCTGTCCCGCTGGGGAAACAGCAGCAGTGAGAACAGAGCTTGCACGAGCTCGCCCTGCCTGCGCCCTGTCCTCCGTGCCCTTCCTGTTACCCTGGAGCAGCTGCCCCGGCCGCACCAGACCCCGTCCCCCCCCCTCCGCAACGATTCCCTCATGCAATCGGTTCTCCCGGCAGTTAATTCTCTCTTTCCTGTCTCGTCAAAGTCTACCTTTCTACTGTTTCTTCCTCATCAGAAGAGTAAATACGATTTTCTCCTTCCATGTCAAAGGGGGCGAAGAAACCCTCTGTGGACTTTGCTTTTCCTCCACGACTGCTTCTTTTCTCTCCCCCCTAATCAGCAAAACCTCTGCAGAGAGTGGCCTGTCCTCACCTCCTCTGTTCTCCCGTTAACTGGCTCCAGTCAGCTTTGTGACACAGGCGCCAGGAAGCCCCAGCTGCGGAAGCTCCCAGCCAGCACCTGCTGCCCAGCGCTGTGCGTCACTCTGTCCTTCTTGACAGGCTTTCTCCACCTGGAATCCAGAATCCCACAAGCTCTTCTCTTCCTCCCATTCCTTCTCGGTCCCCTACCTCCGGACACGGCAGTGCCTTTGGATGTGTTCTTGTCTCTATCTTGGACAGCTCAGCCGCTTGCAGCACTTTAAATGCTCCTCTGTGCTGAGGACACCCCAAATGTACGTGTCCAGCCAGGTGGCTCCCCTGGACTTTAGACTTACGTGTATGTCTGCCTACTTGGCATCTCTCCCTGGACACCTGCAGACGCCTAAAACCGAAAAAGTCTAAAAGCAAGCTCCCGACCTCCCCCACTCCCTCACCACCTCGAGCCTGCTCCCTCCGCTTCACCCTGGCAAGTAGCAGTTCTATCCTGCTGGTTGATCAGGCCAGACATGGGGAGTAATTCTTGACTCTTTCTCTCATCATCTACCTGTGGTCCATCAGCAGTTTCCGTCAGTTTTACATTCAACATTTATCCAAAATCTGAACACTTCTCACTTTCCCCACCGCCACCGCCCTAGTGAGCCACCATCCTATTACTGGCATTGCCCCAGTGTCATCCCAACACGTGGGGCCCTTCCTAACCCTTGTTAGATAAATGGCTCTTGCACATTTGGTCTCAGAACACTTTATTTCCTTAGGAGTGATTGAGGACCCTGAAAAGCTCTTGCTTATGATTATAATATTAAATCCATTTAAAAATAACAATAAAAACCTATTGCATTTTAATGTAAATTAAATAATTTTATGTAAAATAGCTTTAGTTTCCAAAACCAAAAAAAAGTAAGAAAAGTAGCAGTATACATTTTGAAAAGTACATTTTGCAAATCTCTGTAACATCTGGCTTAATACAATATAGATGGATTCTCCCATCTGCTTCTGCTTTGAATCTGTTGCAATATATGTCATGGAGCCTCTAGAAAACTCCACTGTATAGCTGTGAGAGAATGAGAATGAAAAGGGTGAATTCTGTCTTACATTACTAGGGAAACAGTTTTGACCTCATGGGAGTCTCTGAAAAGGCCTCAGGAGCTCCTAGGAGTCCCTAGATCATACTTTGAAAAATGCTGGATTAGACCAAATCATGCCTCTGCTCAAAAACCCTGCAATGGCTTCCTGACATAGGACAAACCACAGCCAAAGTCCTGACAGTGGTCTTCAAGGACATGCATGGTCAGTCCCTTCCCTCACTCTGCCCTGCCAGTCTACTGGTCCTTGCTGGTCCTCAGACATTTCAGGCCTGCTCCTGGCCTCAGGACCTTTGCACTTTCTGTTTCCTCAGCCCAGACTGCTCTCCCTCTGATAGCGTCACCCCCTCATCTCATTTCAGGGCTCTACTCAAATGTCACCTTTTCGTCAGGTCTTACCTAGCTGCCTCTTTAAAATGGCAACGCTGGCCCCTGTCTCACAGCTCCTATGATGTTCCCTGTCTCTGCCCCCTGCCACCAACTTTATTTTTTGCCTTAGCCTTTATCTCCATCAGCTTACTACTTATTTTACAATTTATTTTTGTTTACTTCTCCTCCACCTCCAACCACAACCCCACGAGAATGGGCACTAGAACAGTATGTCACACATAGTAGGCACGCAATAAAATTTGAAGCATGATGAATGAATTAGAGAGTGAATGAATGAATAACCCTGTGATTGTGATACCTATATTCCATCTGAGGAAGCAGGAACTTAGTGAGGGTCAGACTGTCTCTGAGTCACAGAGTCGTCTTGAAGGCTGGTCTGCTGACCTGCCAACTCTACTGCCTGAGCTCTGTCAGCTACACGGCCGAAAACCTGCACATGCGTCACGCTCAATCCAACGACCAAGTTCAGGCCGCCTTGGAGGTCAGAGTGTTTTCAGGTTCTAAATGCGCGCTCCTCTCTGGATTGGCCCTGGCGTTGATGGAACCTAATGCCTTCATTCTGCAGGTGCTGACAGTGGCCCAGAGCTGTGACCGACCTGCCTAGAGTCCCAGGCCTCAGGGCAGGAATGAGAACCACTTGCGGCTTCCTAGCCCAGTGCTCCAAGGATGCAAGGATATTGGTCATGGGCGCCTCGATTTAACCAACAGTGGTTTGGTTAGACAGTCTGTCTTTGGATCAATTCATCGTTCATTTCCTCAGGTTTGCTTGGACTGGCGATGTCTACTCACACTGACTGGTGCGGTTTTGCTGCAGAGACATGCAAGAGGGTGTTTATTTTCGTGGCTTGGTGGCGAGTCAGGAGGCATACCGCAGTGATGCAGCGAGCCCAGCCGGTCTCCTCAGGGACGAGGCCCCGGGGCTCCGGGCTCAGGTGCAAAGCGTCTCTGTTCACCTGCGTAGCGCTTTAGACACGCAGGAGCTCCCGCGCTTCTCAGCGCAGCCCCGTGAGCTGGTTATGATGATTCCAACTCCCGGGCTCAGGAAGGCTAAGCAACTTGGTAAAATCTGGAAAGGTAGTAAGTAGGAAAGCCAAAGGGGGGACATACATCTTTCTGATTCTAAAGTTCTTCATAAAGTAGGTGTGGCCCGCCTGCCACTCCAAGTTCATAGGGAAAGCAGGGAGTGAGGGCTTGACCCGCCCCCACGCAGCACCCCTGGAGGGAGTCGGGGTTAGACAAAGGAGAGGAAGGGAGTCGGCCTTATCCGATGGCCTTTCTTCTACTTCTCTTCCTGTGCCTTAGAAAGAGTTTAGAAAGAAACAGATTTGCTTTAAAATACTCCAGGGGAACAAAAGGGTGTGTGTGTGTGTGTGTGTGTGTGTGTGTGTGTCGGGGAGGGCAGGTGGCTGAAACAAGATTAACAAAATATCGATGATTTTGAAGCTAGATAATGGAGATGTGAGGATTTCATTATCTTTATTTTGTGTATATTCAAAATTTTTTGTAATACAAAGAAAAAAGGAAAAAAGATTCAGCTAAAAGAATGCTCATCCTATGATTGTTTATGATCATGAGGTACAAGAACTATTCTAATATCTAACAATAGGGATAAGTCAAATAACAAATGTTGTGTCTGATCTATACATCTATGTGTCTGTAATGATGCAGATGTTATTTGTTGATGTGGAAAATATCCACCTATGTGCTAACTACAAACAATAACAATTTATAGAAAAAGATGTATATTAAAATTTCATTTTGATTTTAAGTGCATATTTCTGTTTTTGTGTTTCTGTTTATATTTGCATTGAAAGAAATCTGGAAATACCAGCTCTTTTGCTGAAGATAACTTTATATACTTAGCTAATATATAAATTTTCAAAATAAAGATGTATCACTATTGCAATTAAAATGTTTTACATTTTTAAAAGCAGGTCACAAAACAGCATTATAATATAATCACATGTTCATTTTTTTTTTAAAAAGAAAGACAAAAGGAAAGCATCTAGCCAGAGCATGGACATAAAATGTGGACCAGAGCAGATCAGCTGGGACAATGCTGGAAGGAAAACCTTGGACCCAGACATGTTGCTGGTCTTGCAGAACACAGAACAGGAGCTCGCCCCCATGCCCAGAACTGGGAAGGGAGTTTTAGGGCCCAGGGCAGCTCAGGGCTCAGCTAATACTTACTAAATTTAATAAGCTCCTCAATACTGTGCTCTGCGAATGTGCATTCCCAGAACAAAGGGGAGAATTGAGTTCATTATTTCTTAGATTGGAAAGTTCTGATGAAAGGAGATCGCCTTTGAAGACAGAAAGGCAGCAGTGAGCAGGACAGCAGGAGGACGGCGGCTCCTGAGAGCACAGCGAGCATCTGTCTAGTTGACAGCTCTACCGGGTAACGAGGTGCAGCACCTTCCAGGGGCGAGGGAGCCGGGCGCTGCCAATGCACTTTTACTCCCAGGCAAGGCCAGAGTATAAAGTAAACAACTGCATTAGAATGCCACGCGCACTCGAGGGGGTTGTAATTGTAGACATAATCGTAGCAGCAGATTCATGGTGTCCGGCTAAACGGAAAATCTGTAATTCAGACCATGAAGTAGGCAGCTGGGTTTGTTGCTTTAGATAACATAAATCTAAGGTCAGAAATCTTACCCTGGATGTGCTACAGCGCGAGGCTCCCAACCGTATCCTTTTGCCATCAAGCACGAAGATAAGCTAATATGTCAATGCAATCCTAATGGGACTCCATGGATTCTATTACTCAAGTGTCTCCAATCAATTAGGGGCTTTAACTTAGTCATGCCAACATAAATATCCTTTAATACCAATTAAGGCCACTGTTCATCATCATGATGGCTTTATCATGGCATACAGGCTTTCTTTTTTTTTCTCTTTTTCTTTTTTTGCTGCTGAAATTTTAACAGGGAGGAAGACAAGACATGCTGGACTAAGTCTAAGGTTTCCTGGTCCCTTGGCCCACACCGGTGTCAGGGAAGAATGATCACTCCTGTGCTGTGGGTGTTCCGTACTCACGTGCTCGCTGAGCTGGGGGAGGGGAGGCCTTCAAGGAGACAAGTATTTTTCAATAATCTATTTTGAGTGAGGAGCTCTGCTAGGACCTGGATTTTATTTGTTACAATGAATAAATAAATAAATTGAAAGCCCATCAGTTTCTGATAGAGTTTTCTAAGTTAAATGACATGTTGATCAGTATTGAAAGTTACAACCTCTGATTTAGGATCGAATTGAATTGATGACGAGAAAAACCAACTCCAAAATCACGTTCTCTTTGCTCCCACTGTCACAACCTTTCCCTTTTTTCCCATAAAAAATCCGCAGCAAGGACGTTTCTGTGCCAGCTGTCCTGCCATGACATAATCCTGCTACACGAACCAGCATAATCGGTAAATACGATTTGAAGTATAAAATGCTTCCAAGCACCTTGAATTACACTAGGTGATGAAACCTTCTCGAAAACATTTCCCCTGTATCTATTTAAGCCGTGGTTCTTTACCTCCTTGAGGTATGTGGTGTGCAGTTTTGGGGAGTTCTCAGAATCCCTGACACCCATTTGAGGACCCCAGACTAAAGTAAGTATAAGCAAGTACAGTCCACCTGTCCATCCCTCCATTCATCCATCCTCCCATCCACCTGCTCATCTGTGAAATTCATTTTTACCCATCCTATGAAGAGGAAATTGCTCTGAGACAAGGAAGAGCAGTTGGTAAATTGCAACTGACATCATACATGTATTTAAATATTTATTAATACTCATTCAAAAGTTATATACAATTCAGATGCTATATATAAATATTCAGGCCAGCGCTTTCCAAATATTTGTATTGTATACCCCACCGATAACATATTTTAAGCATCCTCAATATGTATAAATATATTCTACATATTTAGATATGCATATATTTACATGCTAATATGTTATACGCATTATAAAATATACATAAAACATAAATTTTTAAAGGATGACTTTAGGTGAAATAGAAAGTTCTTAAATTTTCTCCCCTCAATGCTGGAGAGTCCCCTGGGCTTGCCCCAGAGGACCAAGTGGGTTCTTGACTTCATGCAAGAAAGAACTTAAGAGCCAGCCAGCACCATAAAGCAAAAGCAGGTTCATTGAAACAACAGGAGCATAAAGAGGGGCTACTCTGTCGGCAGAGCCGCAGCCATAACTTGTTGACTGGCTGTGTTGATGGCTATTTCTTAATTGTATGCTAATCAAGGAGTGGATTATTCATGGTTTTCCAGGAAAGGGGTGGGGAGTTCCTGGAATTTGAGGGTTTCTCCTCTTTTTAAACCATATAAGGGAACTTCCAGTTGTTGTTGCCATGGCTATTGTAGACCGTCATGGCGCTGGTGGGAGTGCTTATGCTAATATATTATAATTAATACATAATAGGTTGTAAGGTCAGGCAGTGGTCGTTCTTCTCTCTGTCTTGGGCTCAGTTGGTTTCAACTGGTTCTTCCCTATCCTGTTGTTTGTTTCTAACTATGTCACTTTTGTCCTGGAAAACAGTCCTACTGAATCCCTATCTCACCCTCACCCTAATGACCTGTCATATGTCTGGTGTATACACATCCTGCCATAGAGGAACTGGGTTGGATGTTACTTTTAGCTGCCTGACTCTGAGGGTGGCAAATCTCATTCCACACTTGAGGAGATGTAAGAAATAAATAGCTCTATTTTCCCATGGACTCTTTTTGGGGAAATGATATTTGCTTTGTCCTTTCTTTCATATGAGCAGAGAGTGTTTTCTTGAAATGCACGGAGTGGTCAACCTCTTTGTCCTCATATGTTTAGTTTAACAGCACTGGAGACATTGTGGTCAATGGGTCAGTGTTGTCAACACTCAGGGAGCAGAGGATTATCAGGCAGACACACATGCAAACAGATAGTTACTGCAGTGTGCCGAGGGCTGACAGAGGAGGGTGCTGCAGGCCTTCCACTCCCACCCCGTCCTTCACGGAGGTTGATGAGACCCAACCTCCATGTGCAGTCAATCTGCCTCTACGAACTGTTGCTTCTTCATAAACCCCAGTGAAATTCCAAATTAGACTTCAACACCAGAACTCCTGTGTTGCATTCTTTGGCCATCTTGAGAGAAAAACAAGCATATACAAATAGAATGACACCTCCACTGCACTGTTCCTACGATCTTCTGTCCACACACTTAGCTGTTATCAACGCTGCAATCAACAGGCCACCTCTGTTCACAGTGGGTATCGCCAGCCTTACACTGTTGTATCAATCAAAAAAAGAGGAAGGGAGACCAACAGTGACTTGTGAGAAAGCAAAGGAGTGTGTGGGTGCTTTCGTTCTCTCCTGAAGAGGCACGAGTGGCTCGTTGTGTTCCCCGTCACCCTGCACGGTGCCTGGCACCTGATAGGGTTTCTCCGAATGCCGAATGAAGGTATGTGGATGCAGTGGGTCTCCTGGATGCAAATTAGCTTCTAGGGCAGAAGTGAAAAATTAGGCTGGGACTTCTAGAGTCAGTGAGAGAGGTTGGCATACTGCACTGAAGATAAGTCATGGGGGTAAATTTTTGAAGCAAATGTGGGAAATAATGAAAATTGCTTTTCAGAAAGATGATAACGGTAAGATTATCAGCTACCCCCACTGGGTGCTTACCATGCCCCAAGCACTGTGCTAACTGCTTCAGCTTGATTATTGCAATTGATCTTCACAGCCACCTTGCTAACTGGGCACTTTCATTTTCATTCCTTTGTAGGGGGGAAACCAAGGCACAATGAGGATGAGTGCGTAGCACACTAACAAAGGCAGACCACTCTGCTACCCCAGCTCCCAAACCCTACCCACTGTGTTAATCCTGGTATCTGGGATGGATCAAGGCAGCTAGAGCCTGTCTCCAAAACCACAAGGACAGAGACGGAGGACATTCATGGCCCCCAGGTCACCAGGATGCTGGGGAAACAGAGAATGTGAGGAGGGGAGTGGCGAGAAACCCCAAGAGAGCCCAGCAATTGCCCTTTCTGCCTGACAGTTTGCTGAAGCAGTCTTTGTGCAGGTTCTCGCGGATGCTCCGCGCATCGCCAGGGCGTCAGGACGGCATAAACACAGCAAATTCCACTCCGCGCCGCGTGCATGCAAAGTAAACCCACAATTCCGGGCCCACTGCATCTCCCTAGAAGGCTGCAGCCGCAGAACAGCCGGCCGTGTTGCTCCCGTACGACGTTTTGAATACAAAACAATCTGATCGTATCTAAGTATGTTTTATCCAATTTGACCTTAGCAGTGTTCAGTGGTAGAAACATTTGCGGGTGTTGAATGACAGAGCAAACAGTCTATTTGGAGAGCAAGCCAATCATTCCTGCTCTCAGGAGGTTTTATTTGCCTTCCGCGTTTCCGGAGTGGATCAACATGGATTTTTACAGCTGCTGATGGGTTGATTTGGAACCACCTTTGCATGTCAGTTTAAACATCAGTGGCAACTTTCTTTATTTTTGAAAAAATGAAAACAACCTAAATCTTTCTTTTTCCTTTCCAGGGGCTCTTAGGTCTGAAATTGGCTTCTTTTTGTTTTATTTCTTCACTTTGTATTTCCAGGGTGTGATTCCCATAAGAACATCATGGACGGCCGCGCTGAGTCTCCAGACCGTGGGTGAAAGTGCCGGTGCACGCCTAGAGGGCCGGGACCGGCCAGCCTTCCTCAAGCCCACGCCTGCAGCAACCCCAGGCTGGGGTATATATATTTGTAAAATAAATATATTGGAAAAATTATTGGAGATTTGTGACACTTTGAAAAAATAGATGAACTACATAGCCTAGAAACAGCAAAAAAAAAATCAAGAAAAAGTTGGGTATATTGTGAATGCATAAAATACATATAGATACTAGTCTATGTGATCATTCACTACCATAAAATATATACGAATCTGTTATAAGAAGTTTAAATTTATCAAAACGCATACACGCACAGGTCATATATGGTGCCATTTCCAGCCAAGAGAAGTGTAAACAGACGTAAAGATTAAACCATAACTGCATAAAATTAACTGTGGTACAGAATGTGCTACTGTGAGAATTCTGTGGACATATCCTGTTGCTACTGCAGTGAGCTCAAGCGATATGAGTTCCTCCTTAAAACACTACAGGACACTAATCATCACGTGAGCCGTGAGCAGTTCGTCTCTCCTGTAAGTTGTGTATTAATATCTCAGTAAAAAGTGGTCTCTCACGGTTCTTTCATATTTTCTATCATGTTTAGTGCAATGCCATAAACCTTGACTAACACCATGGGACCCATGCAAAGTGTCACTAGTGAGGCTGGAAGTGCTCCCAGGACATCGAGAAGTCATGACATTACAAGAAAAAGTTGAATTGCTTGTACCACAGGTTGAGGTCTGCAGCTGCAGTTGCCTGACATTTGGAGATAAACGAATCCAGTATAAGGGTCATTGTAAAAAAAGAAAAGGAAATTTGTGAATCCGTTGCTGCAGGTACAAAAAGCTTGTACTTTTTTATGAAATATCTTTTTATCCCATTGAAAATGCAGCTTTTAGCAGGTGGACGATTGCTGTAAGAAAGACATACCTATAGACTCTAACATGATTTGAGAAAAAATGAGGTCATTATATAACAATTTAAAGCAAAAGGAATGTGAAAGACCTAAAGCTAGAGAATTAATGCCAGCAAAGGATGGTTTGATAATTTTAGAAATAAGTTTGGCGTAAAAGATGTCAAGATAACAGGAGAAGCAGCTTCTCCTGTACAGGAGGCAGCAGACCAGTTCCAAGATGTCACTGAGAAAATTATTGAGGAGAAAGGATTTCTGCATGAACAGGTCTTTAATGCAGACAAAAGTATCCTATCCTGGGGGAAAAAGTGCCATCAAGGACATTTATTAATAAGGAAGAGAAGTGAGCCCTAGGATTTAATGCAGGAAGGGATAGGCTAACTCTAATGTTTTGTGCCAATGCATTTGGGCTTATGGTCAAGATTGCCCTTATCTATAAATCTGCTACACTCCGAGTCTTGAAGGGAAAAGATAAACACCAGCTTCCAGTCTTTTGTTTGTAGAACAAGAAGGCCTGGACAAGGAGAAACTATTTTCTGAAATGGTTCCATTGATATTTTTTTTCCTGAAGTCAGGAAGTAGCTTGCCAGTAAGAGATTGCCTTTTAAAGTTCCCTCAACACTGGGCAATGCCCCATGTCATAGGCCACTTTGAACCCTATGAGTTCAACACCAAAGGTATCAAAGTGGTTGACTTGCCTCCAAACACAACATCTCCAACTCAGCCTCTAGATCAGGAGGTCATAAGGACCTTTAAGGCTCATCACACACAGTACTCTATGGAAAGGATTGTCAACTCAATGGAAGAGAATCCCAATAGAGAGAACATCATGAAAGTCTGGGAGGATTATACCATTGAAGATGCCATTGTTGTTATAGAAAAAGCCGTAAAATATATCGAGCCCCAAACAATAAATTTCTACTGGAGAAAAACCGTGTCCAGATGTTGTACATGACTTCAGGGATTTACAACAGAGGCAGCAAAGGAAATCAGGAAAAAGACGGTGGAGATGGCAAAAAGGGTAGGGGTGGGGGTGGGGGTGGGGTGGTGAAGGGTTTCAAGATATGGAACTCGGAGAAATTCAAGAGCTAATAGACACCACACCAGAGGAATTCGCACAAGATGACTCGATGCAGATGAGTGCTTGCGAACCAGTGCCAACCCATAAGGAAGAAGACTCAGCAGAAACAGTGCCAGAAAACAAATTGGCGCAAGGCAGTCTGGCAGAAGTGTTCTGATTTTTCAAGACCGCTTTGACTTCTTTCATGACGTGGACCCTTCTATGATACGGGCACTGAAACTAAAGCAAATGGTGGAAGAAGGATCCGTACTGTATTGAAACATTTTTGTAGAAATAAAAAAGCAAAAAAATAAGGCAGAAATCATGATGTATTTCCATAAAGTTACTCCGAGTGTGCCTGCCTCTCCTGCCTCCCTCCACTTCCTCCACCGCTTCCTCCTCTGCCACCCCCAAGACAGCAAGACCAGCCCTCCTCTTCCTCCTCCTCGTCAGCCTGCTCAGTGTGAGAAAGAGGACAAGGATGAAGAACTTTATGATGATTCGCTTCCACTTACTGAATCGTAAATATATTTTCTCTTCCTTATGATTTTCTTAATAATGCTGTCTTTTCTCTAGCTTACTTTATTGTAAGAATACAGCATGCAATACATGTAACATACCAAATAATCTGTTAATCGGCTGTTTGTGTTATTGGTAAGGCTTCCGGTGAACGGTAGGCTATTAGTCGTTAAGTTTTGGGGGAGTCAAAAGTTACATGCAGATTTTTGACTGTGCAGAGGATTAGTGTCCCTAATGCTCACATTTTCAAGGGTCAATTGTAATTCTTTTTCCCTGGTCAGTTATTGGCTCAGAACAAGCCTAAACGGAACTGGGCTAACGAGAAGTGAGGGGACTTCAGCAGGGGAGCCCCTGGGAAGAGCTTCCTCCCTGCTAAGGGCGGGAGGTGGGTTCAGTAAGTCCCCTGGCAGCCATTTACCGCCTTGCAGGATTCCAGGCTCGGGATGAAATCAATGCTGAAACGGCCAAGTGTAAAGAGACCTCGTCGTGTAGTGGAGTTGCTGAATCAACGAGCCCCAACGCTGGGTGTATCTCTGGAATTCCTGTTACGTGAGATGATAAATTTCCTTATTGTTAAAGGCATATTATTTTCTCGAGTTGGGATGTTTTGCTTGTAACCAAAAGCGTCCTAAATGTTTGGTGCTGTTCTCTCTGCCTTCCCAGCACTTACCATCATGGTCAGAGTCCCTTTTGCAGCCGGGCCGTCTCCATCTGTCTTACCTAGAACAGCAGGCTGCCCCACCCATGAATCGCTCTGGACTTCTCTTTGTGTTCTTCTTAGTCCCTGTGATGGCTAATTTTAGGTGTCAACTGGAAAGATTAAGGAACACCCAGGGAATTGGTAAAGCATTACCTCTGGGCGTGTGCACGAGACTGGTACAGGAGTCAGTGAAGCGAGTGGGGAAGGTCTGCCCTCCATGTAGGAGGGCACCATCCACTCGGCTGGGAGCCCAGATGGAACAAAAAAGGAGAGAAAAAGATGGTCTTTTTCTCCCTCCTGGAGCAGGGACATGCTCCACCTCGTACCCTGGGACATCATAACTCCAGGCACTCCAGCGTTGGCACTCCAGGACTGGCACCAGCAGCCTCCTGGGATCTCAGACCTTGGACCGAGAGTTATACCATTGGCTTCCCCAATTCTGCTGCTGGGGAGTTAGACTGAGCCACGCTGCCAGCATCCCAGAGTCTCCAGCCTGCAAATGACCTGTCATGGAAGTTCTCAGCTCCATAATAGTGTGAACCAATTCCCTTACTAAATACCATCCCCTCGTCTGTCTGTCTGTCTATCCATCTATCATCTATCTATCTTATTCTATCATTTCCATCTCCCTGGAGAACCCTGACTAATACAGCACCTGTCACCATCTTCAATTACATTATTTGTTGCTTACTCAGTGTTGTCGCTCCCACTAGACATAAACTCCATAAGGATAGACACTGTCTCCTGTTCACCACTATATCTCGCCCACTAAAACAGTGACAGGCACGTAGTAGGTGCTCAATAAATATTGACTGGGTCTTTTCTAAATAAATACTCTTTGGTGAGCAGGGGAGTCTGTCAGGTACTCCATGTAGACCAGGGCATGAAGGAATACAGGAAACTTGGGAGGTATCTCTTACCGATTCTGGAGGACACTCAGAAGATTGATTGGATGCTTAATAAATATTTGCTAAAAACAAATACAGATATAGAGCAGTGGGCAATACAATGTCTTCAATGTACGTATTAATTAGTGTTTCTTAAACTTTAAACCCATGTTTCTTTTAATTAACATAGAAATCTCCCAGCACTGTCCACCTCTGGGAAGATTCTGCCAACCCCTGGGGGTTTGGGCCCTTCCTGAAACCTCTCCTGCACATTCCACCAGGAGCCAAGAAGGTCTCTCGAGGTTTACTTTTGTTTGTTTGCATTAGGAATCTAATAGGGACACCTTTCACTCTCTTTCCCTTCCCTGCTCCAGATGTATAATTGGATTAAGAACCACTGTTTTTCAAGCACGCAGAGGTTTGTGTATGTTTCAGGAATAATGTCATTTTCCAGTTTGGTTCAGGATCCAAATTGCCTTAGCCTCCCCAGAGAATGTTGTCGTCCAGTGCTAGAATGACTGACCTATTGTGGACAGCTCATGATGTGCCAGGCACTGTGCATGGCTCTTTAACTGCTTGATCCAATTTCATCCTTATCTTAGTCTGTTTGTGCTACTATAGCGAAGTATCATAGACAGAGCCTTATAAACAGCAGGAATCTATTTCCCACAGTTCTCGAGGCTGGAAGTCCAAGATCAAGAGCCTGTGTGCTCAGGTTCTGGTGAGGGCTCTCTTTTGGGGTGTAGACTGTTGTCTTCTTGCTGTATCTTCATATGGTGGAAAGAGGGCCAAAGAGCTCTCTGGGGTTCCTTTTATAAGGGCACTAGTCCCATCCTTGAGTGCTCTAGCCTCATGATCTAACTACCTCCCAAAGGCCCCGCCTCCTAAGACCATCGTGTTGGAGGTCAGGATTTCAACATACACATTTGCAGGGGGCATGAACATTCAGTTCATAACAAACCTCCAAAGAATCAGTGAAGTGGGTAACAATATTCTCCCTGAGGATGTCAGGCTTAGACAGATGCTAACTAACTTGGCCAAGGCCATGCCTGTCCAAGTCCTAAACTGGCATTCTGAATCATTTTTCTGTTGCCCAGGTGGCCTCCGCGTCCCCCTGGGACGGGGCAGAACCACTCTCTGGAGGGGAAGGAGC
>NW_012154029.1:334824-337484 GCF_000956105.1 Propithecus coquereli
GAGACCTGCATCTCTCCTGCATCCATTCTGGGCCCTGGCGCACCTGTCACAGCTCGCCCCAGAAATCAGCACCTGGGTCCCAGTCCCTACCCTCCTGTGGCACCTAGGTTCCCACGCACGGAGCATACAGACTCCTATGTGACGCTTTCCCTGTCCCCCAGCCCCCGAGCTCTCTCCAGCCTCTCCTTCTTCCCTAGTCTGCCCGGACCCCATGGTTAATTATATCCCCGCTCCTTCACCAAGACACTCCACCCCTTGCACCCTGCCTTGCAGAGCTCCAATCCTGGAGCAGCCCCACACTCTGTCTTCCCTGCTTTGTCGGTTGAAGTTGCACTTGGCTGACATCCATGGCTTAATCAAGTGGAGCTTTTATTTTTTTTACTCCATAAAAGAAATCTGCAGGGCTGATAAGTAAATGTAGAATGCCCCCAATGGGTTCTTTCTCTTCACTCAGTCTTTGTTAGCATGTGGCTTTTGTCTTCATGCTTCTTGCCTCATGGTCACCATATGGCTGCTCCAGCTCTAGCACCGCGTCTGCAGTCCAGAAGAAGGGGAAGGATAAAGGACAAAGGACATGTGCCAGTTGAGTGTGCCCACAAACAAACAAAGTTTTTTTAAAAAAATACTTTCCTGAAAGGACTACCTAGGGACTTCTGCTTCTACCTCATTGGCCAGAACTCAGTTCAAAGGCCACCCCTAGACACAAGGGAGGCTGATACACATAGATGTTTTTGTTAATGACATTGCGCCTCCGAACAGCACGGGGCTCTGTTAGTAAGGAAGGAGGGAGAGCTGAAGTGGGCTAGACGACAGGCCACCTCCGCGCTGCTTCCCTCCCAGCTGCTGCAGGGAGGAGCTGCTAAACACGCGCTGTCCCCTGCCCTCAGAGGCTGTCCCACACCGTCAATACTGGCCTCAGGCCCTCTGCCTAAGCCCACCCTCCTTGCTCCTCTTTAGACAAGAACATCCAACCACCAGGCAAGGCCCCACATGTGCGAACACACTGGCATCTTCTTTTCTTGAGTCTCAGCTGATGAGAGTTGCCACCGGCCCTGCCACCCAGCTCTGCTCCAGCTGTGCTTCCACACCCCACCTCCTCCTGCACTGTGCCCCGCTCCTGACCCACGGCACGCCCATCCTCACCTTCCTCCTCTTACTGGCTGTTTTCCCACAGCCTGTCAGCGTGATAGTAGAATCTGTATCTTGTCGTAAAGATGCCATGAGGATTACCTGAATTAACAGGTGTCAAATGCTTAGAATGGTGACTGACCCATAGAAACAGCTCTATAAGGATCTGTGTTACGATGATGGTAATTCTAAAAAAATAAAGCAAAACACTGCGGACACCCTGTGACTCTTTGTATGTTCATCTGCTTGTAGGATCCAGTCACACGAACATCCCAGAACACCCCAGCTTTAACACACCCTAAACCAAGGTCATCCTCCTCCTCAGGCTTGTCCACCGTCTTGGCAAATGGGACCAACAATGGTCCAGTTACTCAAACCAGGACCCAGGGCCTGTCCTCAGCTCCTTCCTGTCCCCTTCTGTCCCTGCCAGGAGCCATGAGCTAGTCCAGTAAATCTCCTAAAGATTCTGGAGCTTTCTCCTTCCCCTCCGTCTCTTTGCTCCCAGCTCAAGTGGGCCCGGCTGCTTCCTGAGTGATCTCTCTGGCCTGGGGCACATTCCCCTCAAAGCCCCTCTGCATCGCTGCCTGGGCACGAGTAAAACTCAGACCTGCTCAGGTCGCCCCGCACAGCAGCACCGAGGACTTGCGGTAGCAGGGCTGGCGGGCCTTCCTCCCAGAAAGCTTCCTTTCACAGTAGCTAACTAAGGTTTAAGTAAGAATTTTCATCTTTAAAACTGCTTTTTTGTTTACATGGAAAAGCATAAGAGCAGAACTCCCTTCTCCCCTGTGGTTCTAAAGGGCAGAATCTGGTTCTGGAATACAATACCTGGTCTATTTGGGGTGCGTGAGGGTGCACCTGGGAGCGGGCTGTGGTCCCCTCCCCGCTGTCTGTCCTTCCTCCCCCTGGCCGCAGCTAGCCCTCCCTTGTCTGCAAGGACAAGACGATGATAAGCACTGCACGGTCAGGGCAGAGCCACACGGTTCAGAACAGGAACTCAGGACAGTTGTAAATCTTTGTTAATCCAGGAATCATCCTCGTAAGGATAAGGAGAAAGCCTGTCTTTAAGTGGGAACTTTTTGTCAAGGAGCTTAAAGCTTTCTGATTTCAAGTCACTTTCCTAAAGTCCATATTAGGTCAGCAAGGGGTAGGAATTATCGTCTGACGGGAGAAGAGCCAGGTAGAGGGAGGAAGGTTGGTACTTACCCACAGTGGTGGATCGGAAGGATTTGGGCCAGATCAGATCCCCGCACAACAACCTCCTCCGGCTTACGTGTCTCAGGTGAAATGCGGCTTGCTGTGGATCTGCAAGGGTGGGGGCAGGCTGTGGCATGGGCATGCCATCAAATTAAGGTTTTTAGGGCTAGAGGGGAGAAAACAGGAGGAGGAGGAGGAAAGCTGTAATATAGAAGACAGCTTCTTCCAGCTCTAAAAGCACTGTCTGACAACTCCCCATCTTTCCGTTTGTGATCTTATTGCTTCTGTCAGTTTACCTAATATAACGCTTTTACGTTCACCTGGAGGAAGCACACTCG
>NW_012154029.1:337534-340294 GCF_000956105.1 Propithecus coquereli
TGTAGTCAATGATTTTAACAGCAAGTGGTTTTGACTATGAAAAGATTCAGCTATAGCTTTTTTTTTCTTTTTCCCCGAGAATCACCCTGAGCAATTTCTTAAAGAATTAAAATGAAATGTTTCTGGGGTAACAAATCACGCAGTCTTACGGCTCTGAGCTCCATCGCTCTCTGGCTAATGGGTCTGAAGAGAGATTTTGGAAGATTCTCGAGACTGCTGTAGAGACTTTGCAGCCAGGAGGAAGCACAGGGAGCTGCTGTAAGGCCAGAACTGTTTTGGTGACAAGTTAGAAACAGCAAGGAGAGGACTAATGGGGCAGAGGACGGGAGGGCAGGGGCGCCTTGGTCACAGTGGAGTGCAGGGCCCAGAAGCTCCCACGGGCAAGCTCAGCTCGCTGACTGGGGCTGCGGGCAGGGGGTGGGCATGGCCGGGCACTTCCTTCAGCAATTCACTGGTATCTCCCTCTGTTATTCAAGATCTGGTCTGGTTTATATAGCGGCTGTCTTAGTCTGGCGCCATTCGTCATTTTATGAAGAGCCAAAAGTGGATATCTGCCCTGGAAGTGACATTTTCTTTGGAAATCGGGGTGTAATGATTTACTATCAGGTTACGGAGTCTTGGAAACTGGCTTAAATTTGCCGTCCTAGAGGAAACATTACTGACAGAGCCTTGCCAATTTCTGAAAAACATCCATTCATGCCTTTGCTCCGGGAATTGTCTTTGAAGGGGAGGGAAGAGAGGGGTAACCAAGGCTAAGAACAGAGCCAGGTGATGCCCTCCAGGACTGAAAGGAAGTTACTACAAACCCACCACGTTTCGGAACATGGCTTTGATCTTGACTGAGCCGGTTCAGGCCTCCCCGAGAAGGCTGCCCACCGTGAACCCGGCTGGGATGGGTTCTGGCTTCCATGGCGTCACAGAGACCTGCATCTCTCCTGCATCCATTCTGGGCCCTGGCGCACCTGTCACAGCTCGCCCCAGAAATCAGCACCTGGGTCCCAGTCCCTACCCTCCTGTGGCACCTAGGTTCCCACGCACGGAGCATACAGACTCCTATGTGACGCTTTCCCTGTCCCCCAGCCCCCGAGCTCTCTCCAGCCTCTCCTTCTTCCCTAGTCTGCCCGGACCCCATGGTTAATTATATCCCCGCTCCTTCACCTAGACACTCCACCCCTTGCACCCTGCCTTGCAGAGCTCCAATCCTGGAGCAGCCCCACACTCTGTCTTCCCTGCTTTGTCGGTTGAAGTTGCACTTGGCTGACATCCATGGCTTAATCAAGTGGAGCTTTTATTTTTTTTACTCCATAAAAGAAATCTGCAGGGCTGATAAGTAAATGTAGAATGCCCCCAATGGGTTCTTTCTCTTCACTCAGTCTTTGTTAGCATGTGGCTTTTGTCTTCATGCTTCTTGCCTCATGGTCACCATATGGCTGCTCCAGCTCTAGCACCGCGTCTGCAGTCCAGAAGAAGGGGAAGGATAAAGGACAAAGGACATGTGCCAGTTGAGTGTGCCCACAAACAAACAAAGTTTTTTTAAAAAAATACTTTCCTGAAAGGACTACCTAGGGACTTCTGCTTCTACCTCATTGGCCAGAACTCAGTTCAAAGGCCACCCCTAGACACAAGGGAGGCTGATACACATAGATGTTTTTGTTAATGACATTGCGCCTCCGAACAGCACGGGGCTCTGTTAGTAAGGAAGGAGGGAGAGCTGAAGTGGGCTAGACGACAGGCCACCTCCGCGCTGCTTCCCTCCCAGCTGCTGCAGGGAGGAGCTGCTAAACACGCGCTGTCCCCTGCCCTCAGAGGCTGTCCCACACCGTCAATACTGGCCTCAGGCCCTCTGCCTAAGCCCACCCTCCTTGCTCCTCTTTAGACAAGAACATCCAACCACCAGGCAAGGCCCCACATGTGCGAACACACTGGCATCTTCTTTTCTTGAGTCTCAGCTGATGAGAGTTGCCACCGGCCCTGCCACCCAGCTCTGCTCCAGCTGTGCTTCCACACCCCACCTCCTCCTGCACTGTGCCCCGCTCCTGACCCACGGCACGCCCATCCTCACCTTCCTCCTCTTACTGGCTGTTTTCCCACAGCCTGTCAGCGTGATAGTAGAATCTGTATCTTGTCGTAAAGATGCCATGAGGATTACCTGAATTAACAGGTGTCAAATGCTTAGAATGGTGACTGACCCATAGAAACAGCTCTATAAGGATCTGTGTTACGATGATGGTAATTCTAAAAAAATAAAGCAAAACACTGCGGACACCCTGTGACTCTTTGTATGTTCATCTGCTTGTAGGATCCAGTCACACGAACATCCCAGAACACCCCAGCTTTAACACACCCTAAACCAAGGTCATCCTCCTCCTCAGGCTTGTCCACCGTCTTGGCAAATGGGACCAACAATGGTCCAGTTACTCAAACCAGGACCCAGGGCCTGTCCTCAGCTCCTCCCTGTCCCCTTCTGTCCCTGCCAGGAGCCATGAGCTAGTCCAGTAAATCTCCTAAAGATTCTGGAGCTTTCTCCTTCCCCTCCGTCTCTTTGCTCCCAGCTCAAGTGGGCCCGGCTGCTTCCTGAGTGATCTCTCTGGCCTGGGGCACATTCCCCTCAAAGCCCCTCTGCATCGCTGCCTGGGCACGAGTAAAACTCAGACCTGCTCAGGTCGCCCCGCACAGCAGCACCGAGGACTTGCGGTAGCAGGGCTGGCGGGCCTTCCTCCCAGAAAGCTTCCTTTCACAGTAGCTAACTAAGGTTTAAGT
>NW_012154029.1:342059-342871 GCF_000956105.1 Propithecus coquereli
GCAGAACAGGATTGGAGCCCCCCTAGAGAGCTGTCATTATTTGACCTGTCTGGTGAATCACTGGAAAGCCCCGTTTTCAGGACTTGTCTTTATTTTACCTGACTCAGCTCTGTCTGTATGAGCAGTACTATCTCTAGGAGATTTGCTGAAAACAATCAGCAGCAATTGTTTAATATTGGAGCTTCCTGTAGCATTGTTAGCAGTTGGGGCTAACAAGATGCTACCAAAAGATTAAAAGGAAAACTGGGGAATGGAGGGTCTGTGGTGGGCTTTGAAAAGTTCCAACATATTCCTAGGAAGCAAGAAGGCAATGTGCATATTCAGGGCTATACACCTGCCCAGAAAAGGTAGAAGCCCTAAACTTTCACTTGTAGTTGACCTTGGCACTCTGCAGAAGCAGGAAGTGAAGGCTAAGTCACAGCGGTAAGGACTGGATCACTGAAGGCGTGCGTCAACCTGCATACAGAGCCCCGCAGCAAAGACTGAGGGAACATACTGGCAGAACATACAGGTTCAAGGCATTCAGCGAAATCTCTGTCTAATCATTACCTGATTACTATGCTAACCAGGCAGAGAATTCAGTAACCACACACAACAAAGAATACAAACTGTAAAGAATTGGTCCAAAAAGTCATTAAGCAACAAACAGCAACAGCTACAGTAACAATAAAAATCTGGGGAAGAGTGAGGGATCTAATTTACAGAGTTACCACATTATATTATTTTAAACATCCAGTTTTCAACAAAACAACAACAACAACAACAAATGAAACAGACAAAAGTAGGAATGTATGGCTCAGACACAGGTAAAA
>NW_012154029.1:356231-359053 GCF_000956105.1 Propithecus coquereli
TAAAGAGAGGATCCTTTCTTGGCATTAGAAATATGCAGTCCTCTGAATCACTATTTACTTAGGTAATCTTCATCCCGGTGACAGAGATTCTGGCTTGCTAATGGAACAGTTTTATTCAAGCTCTTACATCAAATACCTTTGTGCCAAAACAAACCAGTGTCTCAGCTAATTGAGCCCGCAGATTTCACCAATGTACCTAGGTCGTCAGCACTAACCAGTTTCACCTCCTCTTAGGCTCCTGCCTATGTAGAAGAGAGAAGCATATGAGAATCAGTGATGAGTCTGACCCCATCCAGGTCACCGTTAGACTTTGAGCAAGACGTAAGCTACTTCAGTTGGGTACGGAAGAGGAAAGAAGGAAGTAGTACGTCCCTTTTGTCGTCTAGTGAGGCCCTACACTGCTTCTATTGCATACACATCCTTTCGTTTAATTCTCATGAAATCCCCAGAGGTGAATGTTGTCCTCTCCACTTTGCAGATGAAGAAACTGAGCCCAGGGAGGTTTTGTAGTGGCCCATGGTCACACTGTATGAGCCGAATCAGAGAACGAGGCCTCTGTACGGGGCTGTCTGTGGTCATGACCGTCTCCCGTCTGTCCCTAGGAAGGCAGGGCCCCGAGTCCTAAGGAGGGGGCCGCTCACGTTCTATTGGAGAAAGAAGCTCCAGCCCAGAGCACCCAAGGCCAGGAACTGGGCAGCTGACAGCCCCAGCCCTCCACCCCGCCCCCGGAATGTAAATAAATAATTGAGAAAACAAATATTTTCTCCTGCAGTTTGTTTGGTTTCCTGTTTCTAGAAACTGTGAGAGCATGTTCATTGTTCTCTGCTCAAGACAGTTTTCATATAAATAAAGGATTCACTGTGACTCCTTTCACCGAAGTTAAAATCCCATTTAAAAGTAAATTGACTTCCTGAAATATATGTATTGGCAACAGTGGCTACCGCAGCTGGTATTACATTTTACATTTAACATAGCGCTGGCTGCCTTGACAGATTCCAGACTTTTTCCTACATAAATCAATAGAATAATGTTTGAAGAGCTCAAATCTATCTTTCATCCTTCCCCTCTCCTCCAACCCTGCATTCTGAATCCCATAAAGAAGGACCTTTCCAGCAGGTGTCATTTAGTTGGAGAGTATTATTTGCAGCATTCGACTGTAACACTGTCTGTAAATGTAAACTCAGACAGGAAATGCTTGGAGAAAGAGCCAGGAATTTGCTTCTGAAAGGAAGCATTCTAACAATTTTTTCTTGATAAAAGTGTGAGTATGTGTGTGCATATGTGTGCATGCATGTGTATACATGTTCGTATGTGTGTATGGGCATGCGTGTGTGTGCATATGTGTCCATGTGTGGGTACTGTAAGACCAATTGTGTATAATTTTTTCATGACTCCTCTGACCTGGCCCTGGTGGGCGTGTGTCTGGCAAGCAGCAGTCAGCTGAGACAACAGCCACCAGGACCTGGCTGAAGGGGCTGGTGAAGGCAGGGACTGAGCAGTGTGGGAATGGGAGAGCAGGGCTCCCAGGAGGTGTGAGTGCCACCTTTCAGGAAGGGAAGAAGGTATCCTGCATGTACGCCACGCTCCACGCAAGCTTGTGCAGAGAAATGAGAGTCTTGCTGGCCCCATTCTTTTTAATGTAACAGGAAGGTAAAACTTAGGCTAGAATATTTTTTTAAGACTAATGACCCATAATTTCTTGCTACTATAGAATGGCATGACTCGCAGCCTTATTTTCTACAATTGGCTGATAGATTTAAAACTCAGGGTAAGTAAAGAACCCTCTGGGACCTTTTCCTACTTGACATTTCAGGGGAATATAGAATTGCTGAGTCATGCCAGTGCTCACAGAGGGCTGTAAGTGAGAGCAAGGGCAGGAAGGGGAGAGAGCGAATATTCTGGGCTAGGAGCTGACCCAGTTCTTCTTGTTTGCAAGGCCCAAAGGACAAAGCCAAGTACAGAGCCGTTGCAGTAATCCTGATATTTCAGGAGGTCTTCATTATTCCCTTCCCCAACTTGCTTTTGAAGAAAAGATTTTTTTTTCCTTTTATTTAAATCTGAAACATTCTGGCTTTTATCAAAAAGTTCCAAAACAACAGATAGATGCTGGTGTGATGCGTAAGGAAAGGAACACTTACACACGGTTGGTGGGACTGCAAACTAGTACAACCTCTGTGCAAACAGTATGGAGATTCCTCAAAGAACTACAAGTAGAACTACCATTTGATCCAGCAACCCCACTATTGGGCATCTACCCAAACGAAAAAAAAGTCATTTTATAAAAAAGACATTTGCACTGGAATGTTTATTGCAGCACAATTCACAATCGCAAAGATGTGGAGACAACCCAAGTGCCCATCAACACATGAGTGGATTAATAAAAAGTGGTATATATATATACGCCACGGAGTACTACTCGGCCATAAAGGAAAATGAGGAACAAATACCTTTTGTAACAGCCTGGATGGAACTGGAGACCATTCTTCTAGGTGAAGTATCACAAGTATGGAAGAACAAACATCGCGTGTACTCACTATTAAATTGGAACTAATCGATCAACACGTATATGCACATATGGAAGTAAAACTCAACCTAAATCAAGTAGGTGGGAGGGAGAAGGAGGGGATGAATAAATTCACACCTAATGGGTACAATGCACACTACCTGAGTGATGGCCACACTTACAACATTGACTCAGATTGTACAAAAGCAATATATGTAACCAAAATGTTTGAACCCCCATAATATTCTGAATTAAAAAGAAACAGATACGATTGAATGGCCAGGTGCGGTGGCTCATGCCTGTAATCCTACCACTGTGG
>NW_012154029.1:359103-361533 GCF_000956105.1 Propithecus coquereli
TACCTTATGAATAGAGATGCAAAAATCCTCAATAAAATACTAGTAAATCTAATCTAGCAATATATAAAAAGGATTTTGCACCATGACCAAGTGGGATTTATCCTAGCAATGAAGGCTGGTTCAACACACAAAAATCAATCAGTGTAATGCATCATGTAATTAGAATAAGCGACAAAAAAAATGATAATATCAATAGATGCAGAAGTATTCTAAAAACCCAACATGCTTTCATGTTAAAAACATCAACCAATTAAGAATAAAAGGGAACTTCCTCAACCAGATAAAAACCCACAGCTAACATCATAATTATGAAAAATCAAATGCTCCCTGCTCCCCAAACCCCCAGGATTAGAAACAAGATACTCTCACCCCTGAATGGAAGGGGTGAGAGTGGACATTGTACTTGAGTTCTAGCTAAAGACAGTGGATGAGAAAAAAAAATAAGAAGCATCAAGATTGGAAAACTATCTCTATTCACTGATGATATGATCTTTTGTATAGAAAATATTCAAGAAGCCATGAGAAAATCTATCAGAACTAATAAAACACATTCTGCATGGTTGCAGATACAAGATCAATACACAAAAGTCAAGTGTATTTCTATATACTTGCAATGAGCAATTCAAAAGTGAAATTAAGAAAACTGTTTTCCATAGCATCAAAAAGAATACATTTAACTAATGAAATACAAGACTTGTATGCTGAAAACTATAAAATATCATTCAAAGGAATTTAAGAACACCTAAATAAATGGAAAAAAATCCCATGTTTATGAATTGGAAGACATAATATTGATAAGATGGCAATAATTCCCAAAATGACCTGCAGATTCAAGATAGTTCCAATCAAAACTCCAAATAACTTTTTGCAGAAATTGACAAGCTGATCCTAAAATTCTTAAGGAAATGCACAGAACCCAAAATAACCAAAAACAATCTTGTAAAAGAAGAACAAAGTTTGAAGACTCACATTTCCCAGTTTCAAACTTACTATAAAGTTACAGTAATCAAGATATGAGGTATTGGCGCAAAAATAAAGACATAGATCATTGGAATATAATTGAGAGTCTAGAAATAAACCCAAATATCTATGGTCCATAAATTTTTGATAAGGTTGAAAAGAATGCAAAAGAATGAAGTTGTGCCACTATCTTACACCACATACAAAAATTAACTTGAAATATATAACAGAACTACATGTAAGAGCTAAAATTGTAAAACCCTTAGAAAGAAACGTAGGCATAAATCTTTGTGACCTTGGATTAGGCAATGGTTTCTTAGATATCACACCAAAAGCATAAGCAACAAAAGAGAAAAAACAGATAAATTGGACATCATTAAAATAAAAAACTTTTAGCTTCAAATGACACCATCAAGAAAGTGAAAAGAGAATCCATAGAATGTGACAAAATACCTGCAAATCATATATTTAATAAGGCACTTGTGTATATAAAAAACTCTCACAACTCAAACATGAAAAGATAAATAACCCAGTTAAAAAATGGGCCAAGGATTTGAATAGACATTTCTCCAAAGAAGATATAAAATGGCCATCAAGCACATGACAAAAAGCTCAACACCATTAGTCATCAGGGAAATGTAAATCAAAACCACAATGAGTTACCATTTCGCACCCACTAGGGTGGCTAGAATAATAAAAAAAATTAAAAACAGAGAATAACAAGTATGAAATGTCCAGAATAGGTAAAGATATGGAAACAGAAAGTAAATTATTGGAGTGGGGGTGTTCAAAATGAGGAGTGACAGCCAACGCATACACATTTTGGGAAGGGGTGATAAAATTGTTCTGGGACTAGATAGTGGTGATGGTTGTGCCAAAAACATGAGTTGGACACTTGAAAATTATGGATTTTATGGTCTGTCAATTATATCTCAATAAAGCTGTTATATATGCTTTTTAAAGGAAAAAAAAAAGGAAATTCAATGCAAGCCACATCTCTTTCTTCTAATTCTCTTTTTCACTTTTCTCAGGCTCAGCTATCACACACACCTCCCATGTCCGGCATCCTGTGCTTCTCTCTCCCACTTGTCTCAGTGGATTGTAATTGTTAAGTCACTTCTCTGTCTCCGTTTCTGAGCCGCCGGCCTCTCATACAGTGACCAGCATGGCATAGTGAATAGTCACTTTGGGAGATATGAATGACCTTTACACTATCTAATGCTCAGATTGTTTTCAAAGTGAGCTAACCAGGCCCGCCAACTGTGAGTAACGGACTCCTCTGGAAGGGAAGTCTGATAATAATGCCAATATCATGAATAGGCTGGTTGCCTAGCTCCTCCCTGCACCCTAGGAAGATGCAGGGTCCTGGGTCACGGGCTTGGGTTGGGATTTGGGGTCTGGGCTGTCTGAGGGGAACATGCACTGGAGTGTGGGGTGGGTATCCCAGACAGAGCCAAGGGTTTGAGGGGA
>NW_012154029.1:371683-375599 GCF_000956105.1 Propithecus coquereli
TATCTCTTCTTTTCCTTTAAAAATTCACTTGTAACTTCTGCTAATTTATAAACATCCTAAGCCTTGTTACCATATTTTCTATTTCTCTGTTCTTTCTACAGAGCCTATTGCAGTGCCTTGAATATAACATGTGCTCGTATACTATTAATGGATTTTTAGATGAATAGTCTAAAAAGCCTGGGAATGGGAAAACCTGCTTGGATTTTTTGGTAAAAAAAGGAAAACCAGCTTCTCAAGTCGTCATCTACAAGGCTACTCCTGAATTGCAATCAAAGCTTCCTTTGACACCTTCCTGGCACTATTACTCCTACCTACTCATTTTAAACTACAGTTAAATTAGTTAGAAAATAATCCATTTTTATATAGAATGTTCATGCGTTCAAAACACACATTTTTCCACTTTTAACACTGAAATCGGGATACATTTTTAATTGATGGCTCTTATAATTGGCAGCATTATTTTCCGTAGAGTTATGTAAAATAATGGTACATCTTACAGTCAATGGTGACTTAAAGCTGATGAAATACGATGTGTTTACATCCATCCATCCATTTATCATATGCCTATCTAGAAATTCATCTAGACCTCCATGCAGTGGCTTCTACTTGATGAATGAATATGGAAGGAGTCCATAACTTACATCATAACAGGACAGTCTTCCACCCTGCTCCCTCCCCCAGCTGCCACTGTTAGGCGTGTTCTTGGGCATCCTCTGAGAGCTTGCAGGATGTTGGGGGACTCAGAAGTGGGGAAAGGGAAGGTTTCATAGAAGAAATAGTAAGGGAAGTATCTGGAGGAAGACACCCAGGCACAGTTGGATTCAGGCATAGCTTCTTTGCTTGTCATTTCTACATCCATTTTATCCTCCATTTATTAATTCTTTGTGCAGCCTGAAATTTCACCGACCTGTGATTTATTGAAATGTTGGGGGTTGAAATCATCATCTGCATCAAAAACGCAAGTGTCTGAGTTAGTGACTTAACCTTAGTGTCTCTCACTCTATTCTTCTTACAAGTCAGCTGAAATCGCAGCTCCAGTGGGGGGCAGTGCTATGGTTTGTTTGTCCCCATCAAAGCTCCTGCTGTGATTTCGTCCCCAGTGTGGCAGTGTTGGGAGGTGTCTGGGCTGTGGGGGTGGATCTCTCATGAATGGCTCCGTGCTGTTCTCCAGGTAGTGAGCTCTTGCTCCCGAGGACGCGGATCAGTTCCCATGAGAGTGGGTTGTTGTAGAGCCTGGCTGTCCCTCAGGTTTTCCCCTCTTCCATGTGTCTGCTTCCCCTATGACCTTTGCTGCCACATTGGGGTGCAGCTCAAAAGTCCTTGCCAATAGCCAGCGCTGTGCCCTTCCTTGAACTCCTCAGCCTGCAGAACTGTGAGCTAAATAAACCTTTTTCTTTGTATATTCCTCAGGCTCAGGTATTCTTTTAGAGCAGCACAAAATGGAGTAAGACAAGGACAGTGGAAGAGAGGAGCAGGTGGCACGAAGTACTCTGGAGACTTGGACTGGTTATTTGGCACTAAGTCTTCAAAGTGGGAGTTTCGGTGTGGACCGCTTCGGCCTCAATGAAAGCATGGGGGTGCTGAAAAGGAGGATGGGGAAGCTGGAGGTTTACAAGCTGGCCTTACACGAGGAAAAGGAGAGAAAAACTTCTTCCTCTTGCTTCTTTCTATAGCACGAGCGTGGCGAGTGGGACTGCCGTACTTGGCTGTTCAGCATTCATCTGCCTTTGCTTTTTCTTTTTCTTTCGGGTATTGACCCATTCCCCCTACTGTCCCGGAGTTTCAGGGGAAGATCATACCTCCCCCATTCTTTGATTGGATTAAGTCAATGAGCATCTCTCATCCCCAAGAAAGTGTTTAAAATGGACATATGACACAATTTGGGGGCAATGAGATGTGGTGTGTCTGAGAAAAAAACCTTCTCTCTGCTTCTAAGAAAGCTAGTGTAGGAAACAGTTGCTTTGGACAATGTGGTGTAAGGCCGTGAGGTCCCATTCTCTTTTAGGGTTATATAGATTTTCGTAGGCTGACCCAGAAACCTAACCAACAAGTATATCATTTTTATAATAGAAAATTTTCATCTTGGGAAAAACTGTTGACTTCAAACAAACTTTTGGAAACCAGCTTGTTTATTAATTGGAGAGTATAGTGGCAATTTGTGAGTAATAAGAGTCATTGATATGTACCAAAAAAGTAATGAATATTTTTTATAATATTTCAAAAATTTTAAAATGTCATTGTGTCCTGCAGTGATATATTAGAATTGAAGGGAATATGACACCCTGATTTAAAAATGCAAGAAACTGAAGTAATTTATGAAGTGCTGGCAGCTAGCTTCATGTTAACTCTCGCTGTGTGGGCTCTAAATTACTTTGGAGGCTTTGGTAAGAGGCTTTAGTATAATACATTGTGTTATGAAAGTACGAGGTTCGGGGTCTAACAGTAGAAAGTGACCTCTGGCCCAGCTCTTGGGAAGAGGGTCTTCCCAGCCCAGGCTTGGCACATGTGGACAGCAGGTCTATTTCAGCCCGATCTGGTCCCAGGAGGGGTCCCTAGGACATCTGAAGGTTGAGAAGATCCATTTGGATCCAGGATGGTCCTGAAGCGTCTGCTTTAGCTGTGGGTAATCTTCACACTTGCATAATAAAGAAATAAAATAATAATAGAAGCCAATGGTTTTAGAGGACTTCACAGTTTGCAAAATGCTTTTACATGCGTATCTCATTTGTGACAAGTAGGGTCTCTGTTCTAGACAGTGGCAAGCAGGTGAGGGACGTTCACACGGAGTACTCAGGGGCTCGCAGCAGAACGGGGACTGACAGGGTTTCCTGACTCCCAAACATAAAACTCGGTTTTATTAACTAATCCAGATGCTTCTACTATGTCTTGTCTTAAGCTTTACTAAGAAAATTGAGACCACCAGGTGTGAGTTCCCTTGTTTTCCGTCTTGTACACTGTAATGTATCCTTGCAATGATCTGCACTCTCTCCATTTTCTCTGGTCTTAACTCGAAGGAAAGACACCCCCTCCCATCTAAAGCTGTAATAATAAGTTCGCCTGCGTCAGCCCCTCCTCTGCGCTTCCCTAGGTCATCTTCTTGTTCTTGTCTCCTGCCTCGTCCCCGTTCTCTATGAATGTGTTGACCTCTGCCCTGTACTGACAAAGCTCTTGTCAGCGGTCACTAACCTTAGCCTTTTCTTCCTTCTCTTCCCTCCTTTTTAGAAAAGCAATGTCTACCTGCAGCCTCCACACACAGCCTTCTCCCTTCCCCACACACCCAGACTCTCATCCGCAGGCGTCAGGTCCACTTTCGTTGTGGCTCTAGATTTGTTTCTTCTTCGTCATGCGCCAGAAAACCATCCTAATTCAAACTTTTACTACCTGTTTACGGGATAAACTGTGTCCTCCCTGCCAAATTCAAATGTTGAAGTCCTAACCCCAGAACTTCAGAAGGTGGCTGTATTTGCAGACAGGCCCTTTAAAGAGATAATTAATGTAAAATGAGGTCATATGGGTGGACCTTAATCCACCATGACTGGTGACCTTATAAGAAGAGGATGTTAGGACACACACACACACAGGAAAGACGGTGAGGACACAGGGAGAAGGTGACCGTCTGCAAGCTGAGGAGAGAGGCCTCAGAAGAAATGCTACTGACACCTTGATCTCAGACTTCCAGCCTCCACAACTGTGAGATAATGGATTTCTGTTGTTTAAGGCTGCAGTGCCCACCCCCCAGTCTGTGGCCTGCTAGGGACTGGGCCACAGAGCTCTGTCACCACCCCCACACCTCATCCGTGGAAAAATTGTCTTTCGTGAAACTTAGGAAACAGGGGATGGGGGAGACACGGCAGGAGGTGGGCAGTGGGCGGTGGGCGAGCTCATCTGATTTACGGCTGCTCCCCGTCCCCATCCC
>NW_012154029.1:375649-377961 GCF_000956105.1 Propithecus coquereli
CAGAGCTGGGAGATACAGGCCAAGGGCCACTCGGAGAGGGCGGACTCTGCTGGGCCCCTGCGATGCTGGGGGGCTCTCCTCTTGCTCTGGCTTGAGAAGCGCGGGGGTAGACAGAAGAGTCACTGAAAACAATGAAGACGCTGAGGTCCTTGCTCCGTTACATTTTTGGCTCTCAGTCTTGCAAATTCCTGCTGTAAGCTCTGGATTTGGGAGGGTCAGAGAGGAGACAGGCTGAAGAGGGAGTGGCGGCAGGTCCGTGTTTTATGTCACTGTGATTAGTAACAGACAATAATAGCCCATAAGAATTCTGTTTTGAAAACTCAAAGTGCTTGCCCATCCAGAAAGACTGAGCTTTGAAATCCAAAACAAGAAGTTGAATTCGATGTGTTTTAGAGCCAAAACAGATAAATTTAATCAGCTTATAATAAAATATATCGCAAGGCACCTGCAGTCTGAAAAGGAAGGGAAAAATCCACAGATAGAATTGATCCTAAATCTCCTGTGATTCTGACAGATGTTTATTTTCTGAAGGAATGTTGGGGCTGGAGTAGGCTTTGCTGAGGGAGAGAAGTAGAGAGTCCTGGGAGTCCAGGGAGTCCTGAGCTGGTTAAAGCCATCTGGGATGATGTGAGTTGTGAATCAGGGGTCCGTTTTCCTCGTGCCCTCGTGTGTATCTCCCCAACGTCCAGGTGGGCGATAAGGCAGGGGCTGGTTGGGGGGAGGGCTTAAGTGATTTCTTTATAATCATCCTAAAAGCATGTATCAGTGTTCATGTTATCAAACTAAATCATGTAATCCTTTCTCTATTGATATTTATATTAAAGGTACCACAATATGAGGACTAATGTGGTTGGGATACGTGATTCGATGATTAAATGACACAGATTTCACAGTGGAGAATTTATTTTCAGATTCTAATTAGAACCCAAATGAGCCCTGAGGATTCTTGTTAACTCACATGGATTATCTTGTACATTACAATATTAATAAAACTCTTTTTCCATGTCATTTCCAAAGAAGCCAGAAAGCCAAAGTGGGCCATCGGATTGCCTGGCTTTCTCCTGTGAATTCCCAGACCCCGAAGCCCGGGGACAGGCCTGTGGCTGAAGCAAACACAGCACGGGGACCCTCACTGAAGGTCACCAGAGATGCTCACGGGATGCTGGGATGGGATTCAGTCTTCCGATGGGGGCTGGGCAGATGGCCTTGAATTCCCCTAGCGCCCCTGATCCTGGGAATCTATTGTCCTTGAAGAGGTCACTCTGGGGCCCTCCTCCAAGGACAGCTTCCTGCACCACAGGCCGGGGAGAAACAGGACTTGCTGTTTCTGCATAAAGAGAGGATCCTTTCTTGGCATTAGAAATATGCAGTCCTCTGAATCACTATTTACTTAGGTAATCTTCATCCCGGTGACAGAGATTCTGGCTTGCTAATGGAACAGTTTTATTCAAGCTCTTACATCAAATACCTTTGTGCCAAAACAAACCAGTGTCTCAGCTAATTGAGACCGCAGATTTCACCAATGTACCTAGGTTGTCAGCACTAACCAGTTTCACCTCCTCTTAGGCTCCTGCCTATGTAGAAGAGAGAAGCATATGAGAATCAGTGATGAGTCTGTCCCCATCCAGGTCACCGTTAGACTTTGAGCAAGACGTAAGCTACTTCAGTTGGGTACGGAAGAGGAAAGAAGGAAGTAGTACGTCCCTTTTGTCGTCTAGTGAGGCCCTACACTGCTTCTATTGCATACACGTCCTTTCGTTTAATTCTCATGAAATCCCCAGAGGTGAATGTTGTCCTCTCCACTTTGCAGATGAAGAAACTGAGCCCAGGGAGGTTTTGTAGTGGCCCATGGTCACACTGTATGAGCCGAATCAGAGAACGAGGCCTCTGTACGGGGCTGTCTGTGGTCATGACCGTCTCCCGTCTGTCCCTAGGAAGGCAGGGCCCCGAGTCCTAAGGAGGGGGCCGCTCACGTTCTATTGGAGAAAGAAGCTCCAGCCCAGAGCACCCAAGGCCAGGAACTGGGCAGCTGACAGCCCCAGCCCTCCACCCCGCCCCCGGAATGTAAATAAATAATTGAGAAAACAAATATTTTCTCCTGCAGTTTGTTTGGTTTCCTGTTTCTAGAAACTGTGAGAGCATGTTCATTGTTCTCTGCTCAAGACAGTTTTCATATAAATAAAGGATTCACTGTGACTCCTTTCACCGAAGTTAAAATCCCATTTAAAAGTAAATTGACTTCCTGAAATATATGTATTGGCAACAGTGGCTACCGCAGCTGGTATTACATTTTACATTTAACATAGCGCTGG
>NW_012154029.1:388576-392203 GCF_000956105.1 Propithecus coquereli
CTTTTACTACCTGTTTACGGGATAAACTGTGTCCTCCCTGCCAAATTCAAATGTTGAAGTCCTAACCCCAGAACTTCAGAAGGTGGCTGTATTTGCAGACAGGCCCTTTAAAGAGATAATTAATGTAAAATGAGGTCATATGGGTGGACCTTAATCCACCATGACTGGTGACCTTATAAGAAGAGGATGTTAGGACACACACACACACAGGAAAGACGGTGAGGACACAGGGAGAAGGTGACCGTCTGCAAGCTGAGGAGAGAGGCCTCAGAAGAAATGCTACTGACACCTTGATCTCAGACTTCCAGCCTCCACAACTGTGAGATAATGGATTTCTGTTGTTTAAGGCTGCAGTGCCCACCCCCCAGTCTGTGGCCTGCTAGGGACTGGGCCACAGAGCTCTGTCACCACCCCCACACCTCATCCGTGGAAAAATTGTCTTTTCGTGAAACTTAGGAAACAGGGGATGGGGGAGACACGGCAGGAGGTGGGCAGTGGGCGGTGGGCGAGCTCATCTGATTTACGGCTGCTCCCCATCCCCATCCCTGGCATCACCGCCTGAGCTCCGCCTTCCCCCCTCCCCCACAGTCTGTGGAAAAATTGTCTTCCATGAAACTGTCCTCTGGTGCCAAAAAGGTTGGGGACGACTGGTTTAAGGCACCCAGTCTGTGGTACTTGGCTATGGCAGCCCTAGCAAACTAACACATCCTCCAGCATCTAATTAGCTTACTAGCCGATTTCTATACTCCCGGATTCTTCCTTTCCAAAGACAATATTCTTCTACCTGACCAAGGACAAGAATAATTTTCCAGAATTTCCGTGTTGACTATGGAATTTCCCATCTCAAAAAAATTCCGATGGCCCCTTCTCACCTGCAAAAGTTCAAAAAGCTTCACCCTGAAGCTCCCACAATGCTGTTGCCACTGCCTTTTCCAGCTTCAACTTCCTTGACTTCCTCCCTGAACTTCCTGCCTCTTTCATACTCATCGCACTTCTCCTGTGCATAGCCCATCCCCGCTGCCCCTGAGCATCACCTAATGGAATCCTGTCCACATTTCAAGGCCAAAGTCAATGACACCTCTAAAAAGTCTTGCCTTAATTTCTTTTTCTTCTAAATTATGGAGGAAAATAGCATGCATTTTACTCACAGAGTATGTAACCTGCTTTGCCTAATTTTATAGTTACGTGTACTCTGGACATAACTCATCAAATAGACTCTAATCATCTGGACGACAAGGGTCAATATTTTATGCTTTTATTCCTTTTTGTATTCTCTATACTTCTTGCCAAAATGTTTTATGTTAATGCATAGCACTTATCAGTAACTATTGGTACTAGATTAATAAAATCAAAGTACAAGTTAAATTGAGTACCTATTATTCCTTCTCCCAGGGTAAAGATACAAATAATATTTTGGGGGATATTGACATGTGAGATCCAGCTCAATTTTCTGCGATGGTCCTTATTTATTTTCATGTGCCTATTATTCTGGTTTTTGTTATATTTATCTGTCTCCTGTATCTTGCCTATGGATTGTTTTGCTTTTTGCTAGTTAGGAAGAAGTGTTGGTATAGAACGCTGCTCTGCTCCACTTGAGTTCTCGCTTAATTACTTTTGTAATGTATTCATTGCATTATTTGAAGTAAGCAGTTTCTGCACAACTTCCATGATTGAGTGTATTCATTTCATGAAGATTAGAAAAATGGATAGCGAGCAATTTTTATTATATGTGTTACTTAAGGAAAGCATGCTATTGCTTCATAACTTTTTATTCAGAGAGAATTTCCTTTTGTTTACTGCATTGCTGAATAATTCCCCTGCTCTCCACCCCAACTACTCTCCGGAATAGCTATAGCTTTGGCAGTGCTTGCTGGCTAGACAAATATATCACTGCAATTGGAAAAATATCACAAGAGGGACAGTTCCAGGTTTGAAAATAGGGCAATTAGCTCTCAGCATGATAAGGTGTGTCAGAATGCCTGAGACCGAATGACAGATAATGTTGGCTTGAGCCAGACATAATACCAAGGGCTGACAATGGCCATGTAGGATTCCTCCCTGCTCGTTTCTGCCAAAAAGGATCACTTCTAAACTGAACCCCACTGCTCACCCGAGGAAAATTTGCCAGTGGGCGGTTGTGCAGAAGTATGTGTGTGTGTGTGTGTGTGTGTGTGTGTGTGTGGTCAAATATTCTCTCTTTGTTTCCTTTATTATTATGAGGAATTCTGCTGTACAAATAATGCGTTGACTCCTCCTTTAGAGAACTGCATTTTCTCAGCTCCTGCTGTTTCTGGTGGGAAGACCAACCACAGTTCCTGAACACCTGACTAACCTGTCTGGAGAATCCTGACGCCAGCTTCACACCCCATGACTAGTCAAGGTAGGGAAAAGTCACCCAAGGTGGGACAACAAGAGACTTTCCCTAGGAATTATATGCACTGAAGCAGGAGTGAGACGCTGTCTGTCCTCTGGGGTTGCAACTCTTGACATGACCTAAGCCTCGGTTTGGCAGTGCCCCAGGCCAAGCAGATATGATCTGTTCTCATTATAGGCGGGGAAAGAAGCCAACTTTACTGAGATAAACAAAGACAAGCTGTGTGTGGCAGGGGGAGAGAGAGAGAGAGGATGATGGCATTGTTTGCATCACTGTATCCAGCTTACACTAAGGCCATCTCTCCACTGTCTTCCCGGTTACAAAGTGGACATACCCTCTTTTATTCATTTCCGTATTAGGCTAAAGAGCTAGACTCTGGTGAGGAGGAGGCTGGTGGTGATGGGTTATAGAAAGCATGGTGGGGGGATGACTACCTTCCAGTGTTGACTCTTTGCCCCTCCAGGAAGGAGTTGTGCTTGGATATGCCCAGGGAAGGCTGCCAGGGGATCACAAGGGGCCATGTGGCATCCGGAGCAGTCTCACATGAGCTGAGCTAGCAGGTGGGACAGCCCCAGTTGCTGTGCGTGTCTCTCCAGCACACAGCTGCTGTTCCCCAGACCCTTGCAGTCTAGTTAAGGAGACAAGACAAAACACTCAAAGTCACAGAGAACAACCTGGGGCCCCCTGCGTCAGCCCACCAACATTCACGGCCCGTGTGTAATGATGCAGGGCGGTGGAGAGAACGAGACAGGGTGGGGGTGGAGGGCTTGTAGAGTCCCTGAGGGCTTCTTGGTGGCTGTGGTCCTTGATCAAGGACCAGTGTGAAGGCTGGTTAGAGGGTGTAGTCAAACGGAATCCCAACTCTGTAAGTGACGGGAAAAACCTATTGTTCTCGTCACTCTTCAGACTTTTAGTGTTTGATTCCTGCTTTTCTTGAAGATTTTTCTTTTTGTCTTACCCGTTAATTATCCCAGCGATTATCAAGGCCATGCCAAAAGTGCAGGGAAAACTCTGCATTGAGTCTGGTCTTGGCCAATCAGGAGCACCTCGCGCTCACTGAGATAGAGAAAATGCGTCTCCTTCCAGCAAGGTCAAAGCGGGGCTGCTACGCGTGTTCTACCTATCTCACAGCATTATCGTGACCAACCAGTAAGACAGTCTATGCGACAACACTGACAAAAGCAAATAGTGTTAAAACAAATGTTAAGTATTATCAATTAATGCCTCTTAGTTCCAATACCAAAATATATCAC
>NW_012154029.1:392253-392578 GCF_000956105.1 Propithecus coquereli
GCAGCCAGAGCCCTCATGGGTGAGAGGGGTGGAGAGTCTTCAAGAAATGGCCCCGTGCCCCTGTAGGAAATGAAGGTGAAGAGGGAAAGAAATAGTGTGACTCTGTTGGCCGCTGGAAGCCAGAGGGAGATGGGTAGGAAGCTACTGGAGGCGAGATATGCAGATAAAGGCATCATTCCAACGTCCCCAGGGGAGGAAGCTTCAGAGGGACGATGAATGTTTATAGCAGCGCAATTCACAATTGCAAAGATGTGGAAACAACCCAAGTGCCCATCAATACATGAGTGGATTAATAAAATGTGGTATATGTATACCATGGAGTACT
>NW_012154029.1:406218-409442 GCF_000956105.1 Propithecus coquereli
TTTATGTTTGTGAACTCATGAGGGAATACCTCTTTAAAACAGATTAAAACTTGGAAAAAAGGTAAAGGGGGAAAATAGAGCAAAGAGAAAGAAAGAGAAAAAGTATTACATATTTGGGACAAGTGCTGTTCAAAACAATTTAAAGTCTCAGGGACTAAATTCTTTCCTGACATTATCAGGAGCCCTGGGAAGACAGAATTGATGTGGCCACCTCAATCCATCCCATGTGAGCACTAACATTTTGAGTGGGATGGTGAACAGCTTTTAAAGAGATGAATTTTCATTTCAGGAATGGATATGAAATTTCACATTTCATAAATGACTTGAGCCAGATCTACTACATGAAAAATGACTCTCAGTTAATGTCATTCGGAAAGAAGGAGGGGACCCTCTCCTCGTTTCTCATTTGCATTGCCAGGCTCATATTGGCAGAGAAAGGAGCCATGTCCTCCTCATAGACACTTGAGCTGTCCCTTGTGTTTTAAAGACACTATGAGGATATTTTAATTCTGGACCAGGGCAAGGAGGTTTCTGAGTCTCTCAATATTTGTCCAAATCTAAGTTTGGTCATCCAGAAATGTAGAGAATATAGTCTATTGAGCTTCTTGAAATTTGTGCAGCTAGTAAACATGGTAAAATAAGACTAACCCCATTGAACAAAGTGACTTGACCATAGAATGTGCTTTTTTTGCACATACCTCTGAATCAGTATGGGTTTGCTCAGGAAAGCAAAAACCACCCTAGGTATATCAAGCAGGAAGGGATCAGAGAGAGGGAATGTGGTGCTTATAAGCCCATAGGGAGTCTGAAGGAGCAAAATTATAGGGGCCACCATAACATTCAGGTTTGCTACCAGGGAGTTAAGAGTGGGTGTTGCCCAGAGTCAGGATCCTACAGACACTCTCCGCAGGGGACAGATTCTCTGGAGGCATCATGCAAATACGACGTGGAGATTGACGCTGCTGAGTAACTCATGTCCAGCGAGAGCACAACCATGACTTCCAGAGGACAAAACAAAATGGTATCTGTCACCTTTCCACTTTCCAAATATCAAAAGAGTTCATCCCATTGACAGAATTTAAAATGTACGCAGAACACTCCAAGCAAGGGAGAAGGGGAAATGTACTTTCCAAGCATCTGGCCTGTGAAACAGGAAAAAACACAGAAGGAGATACATTGCCAACAGATAAAACTTAGCACAACCCCCTTTAGATCTTTTTAGTTTGGTATCCTTCTTTCACCAACCACCCACTTTCCTGTCTTTCAGCCACTGAGGAGTTCTCAGTGGTGCTTGTCCACTGTTGTTTATTGTCCAATACGTTTCCTAGATGAAGGGCAATGACCAAGCTGTCTTCAAAATAATTATCCATTCACCTCGATTATTCTCTCCTTTGGACTTAGACCTCTCCAATCTCTTGCACTCTACCTTTGCCTGAATTAAGAAAAAATTGCATAATAAACATCTTAATAAAAAATGGGAAAGCCAATATGTGTCAAATTTATTAGATTTGGCAACGAAGATGTTACCCTTATAATGTTGAAAAGTGTAGTAGCTATGCCTAGTCTAAAAGTGCATTAATCCAATTCAGCATGTGTGTTTAACATTTAACAAAAGACCCACAATGACATTTTGACATGCTTTCCTCCTCCTGGATTTGGGTCGTGAACTAAAATAAAATCTTAAGCCCCCACAGCTGACTGAATGGACCCCCCCTCTTGGCCAGGGGGACCCCCACCAAGACAAACCTTAAAGCCGAGTCACTGGCCATGAGGAGGAGGGAGGTCAGACACACCTAGTTATGCCCTGTCCCTTTTGGAGTTATTTTTTATAGCAGTAAGATACAGAATCATTAACAAGCCTAAGGCCATGTAAGACAAAGGCTAAACCACACCTGCAGGTCACCAATTCACTTAACAGATCACTTGAATCTGGGTATATGTCTGCTATATGACAGGTGGCTTGTCTCTGATTAACAGACTTACTCATCTTAATTTAGAACATCCTTAGCCTTTAGACAAAACTTCATTTCTTTAACCAATTACAAATCAAAGAATCTTCAAACCCACCTATAACCTGCAATCCCCTACTCCGAGATGTCCTGCCTTTTTGGGCCAGAGGAATGTACACCTTCCACGTATAGATTTATGAATTTACATGTAATTCCTGTCTCCCTGAAATGTAGAAAACCAAACTGTAACCACACCAGGATGGAACCACTTGCTCAAGGCTTCCTGGGCATGGCTCTCTGGGCCATGGTCACACATATTAGGCTCAGAATAAACCTCTTTAAATTATTTTACAGAGTTTGAGTTCTTTTCTGTTGACAGAGTGAAAGTAAAACAATGCCAAGAAACCACGAAGATGTCACAGGGCAGGAGTGAGAAGATAGATTGGGGGAATTTTATGAGTCTTCTAGCAAAAGAGAGGAAATAAGTCGTTACCGTGCACCTTTAGTGAAATTTTACGTCACATTGGAGCATTAAAAGGAGATGAGTCAGCTGACTCCCTTCTCCGGCGAGGCTGGGGGCCACGTGACAGGACCAGTACTTCAGTCTCCTGGCTCTGTTTCCTCCTGCTGGGGGTCTGGGTGGAAGCCCAGGAGAGCTGAGGAGGAATGCAGCTCTGTGAATGTGCCAGAGACTCAGCCACTGTCTCTGGGCTCCAAACCCACCCTCTTCACCCTGCCACATCCCTGCTGTGCCTCCAGCTCCCCATCAGACTTTGCCAGTGGAAGGTGCCAGAAAGAGCTGGCAAGAAGGGAGGAACAAGGAGGGACTTGATCTTCCTGTCCATTCTCCATCTTTGAGGGTCCCCTAGCAACATGTCTTTGTCCAGAGAGTGGCAATGCCTCTCCACAGCAGCAGCTAAACGCAGCTTACAGTGCTCCTAACACTTGCAGAACCAACCTGGTCACATGCGCTCAGGGACCGGCACCAGCTGCCCAGCACTGTGGCCCCCTGAGCTTTTAGGTCCTGGTATCTCCAGCCACAGGGGTGGGGGTCAGGGAGGTGGCAGTCACTCCCTGCTGCTACCACCTCGCTGGTACCTGCTATTCTCTCCTTGTCTTTTTATAGTTTATTTCCCTAGTTAACAACATTAAGCATAGTTGGCAATTCTTTATATTAAGTTCTCTCTGTTCAGATAACTGATGTGGTTTCCGTTTCCTGGTTGGACCCCAGCTGATACCATGAATAAAATGGAGTTTTTGGAACGTGGGAGGCTA
>NW_012154029.1:412007-451718 GCF_000956105.1 Propithecus coquereli
AATTAGCTCCTATGCTGACATAACATTTTAATTTCAATAATAATTAAAGGCTTTCTGGGCAAGAGAAACATACCTTAAGGCAAATACCAAAAAAATACTAACAAATATAAAAGCATGTCAATCATAATAGATATTTTTATGATAACGGTAACATTGACTAAGCAAAACTATGTGGCGAGCCTACAGTGCCTCAGACTTCGTGTTCAGTGTTAGCTGTGGGGGGAAGAGTGCGTAGTGTGGTCTTGCGTTCTCTGCATACATTGTCAAAAACCACCTCCCTCTGCCACCGCTCCCTCCCTGTTACTGACTATACCATTAGCCTGGATTTATTTTCCTCCATAGCAGTTAATACTACCTGTAATAATACATGACAGTTATAAAGCAAAATAATGTAATGAGCACCCATGAACACACCACTATTATGCATTTCTTCTTTTCTTGTTGGTTTTCTGTCTCTTTCGGGAGAATGTGAGGTCCCTGAGAGGACAAACTTTGTGTCATTCTGTGTGAATTCTCAGTGACGGGAAGCATAAGGTAGATGCTCAGTAATTATTTGTTGATCCAGAAATGATGATTGAACAAAAGCGTGGCAACATATATTTTGGCTTTTTAATACCGGGTTGCTTTTTCCATTTTAAGTAAACCCAGATGTTTCTGATTTATGCAAAATGGTTATTAAAATTTAGTAGGTGCTATAATTGTTATGTATGATACATTTATAAAAATGTATCATTTTGTAAGCCATATAAATCTTCCTAATTCATTCATTTCCTTCCAAATTATGTGTCTCACATTATTAAACACATCCCTTGGGCAACTGTCTTTTGCTTTCTAGTCATCGTAGTCATTTCACATTAAGATATATACACTGTGGAATTATCATTAATTTGAAACAAGTCAGTTCCTAGATATTTATGTTAAATGATCTACTCTGCAACCATTTACTGATTGAATACCATATGCCAGACGAGTGCCAGAACTTTGTGTTTGTTTAATTTTAACCACATAAAAAACTGAAAACTCTAAAAATAAATAAATATTGTCCTCATTTCGCAGATAAGAAAACTGAGCCTTAGACAAGTTTAGTAATAAACCTAAAGTTTAACATCAAGTAAATATTAGATCCTGGGTCCAACTCTTCTGACTCCTAAATCCAGACTCCTCCGTGAGCATTCACCTTGTATATTTTTTATTGTATAAAACAATGTACCATAAAAAGTGTCAAAATTTTTTTCTCATATAAAAATAGAAGACAATATTGTCTGTATAGATCAGTAACATCAGTTTACCCATAAATATGACATTTTCTGCCATTGATTAGATATTTAAATACTAACTCATGACCAAGGCCTCCTCAAGTTGGTGATTCAGGCAGGACAGGGTATAACAGGGTGTTATGAGTTTAGGGGTGCTGTGATGTCAGGGGTGGAATGAACTTAAGATTACTATGCATTCAGGAGTGCAATGAGCTCAGGGTGCCATGAGTTCGTGGCAGGGCCACATTGTAACTTTCGTGAACCCTGGGCATTTTGCCTTCATGGGCCTCTTCCTCCACAAAAAATATTAAAATTTCTATTGCATGACTGTGTTGATGTAAAGACAAATAAACAGGCTGAATTCATTATTTAATATTTCTCTTTATTATACTCACTTTTCTTCTGATATTAAAAGAAATTATAATTTAAACATTTTCATGGCCCCTTAAAACTCTTGTGGGCCCTGGGCCCTCTGCTTGCTGTATCCGAGGAGGAAGTGGGTCCTGGGGCAGGAGGCTGGCATGTGCCCGGCACACACATGTGCTTTCCACTCCCGAATTCCCTCCATTGGAAAGTTATTCCTGTGAATCATATGTCCAGTAAGGTAAAATATCACTGGAAGAATCAACCTTCTTACAATTTAAACTGAGAAGAGCAGAGACTCATGTTCCTGTTCTCTGATGAAGACAGGAAATACTGAGAGGTCGAGCCTGGGTAGGGCTCCTGGCGACCAAGCTCTCTGGGGAGACGCCACTGATCCATCACCTTCTGACAGTTGTGCCTGGTGTTTGCTCCAGCAACGTGCTGGGTTATCCATCTACACATCTGGCCCTGCCTTCTTCTGCTGCTGCTATTGTTAACATATTGTGTTTCCTCTACATATAACAGCAACACATGTTCCTATAAAAACCAACATATTTTGGCCCATTTCCTTTCAGTCTTTTTTCTAGCATCCAGATGTGCATGTGTACGTACAAGTATTAAAATTAGAATCGGGCAGAGGGGAGGAGGGGATGGGGAAATTCACGCCAATTGGTGCAATGCATGCTATCTGGCGGATGGGCATGCTTGTGGCTTTGACTAAAATGGTACAAGGGCAATTTATGTAACCAAAACGTTCGTACCCCCACAATACTCTGAAATAACATTTAAAAGAATTGGAATCATACAGTACATATAAAGTCCTACATATTTTCCTTTGTCGTTAAGAATTTACTGTTTTTTATGTTTTTTCAGTAAGTCTGTGTATTTCAAATTTTTTGTTAACATGCTAAGTTTTGCCTGCTTATATCTTTTCCAAAGATTTGGAAGTCATATTCTGTTTTAAATCTAACAAGAGCTTACTTTTAAGAGCTTATCACTACACATATATCCCTCTAACTACCAAATTAAAACCATGACATGGTAGCCACTGTGTACTCCACATGCGATGAGGTATCTGTAGCGCTTTAATTCAATATCAACTCTTATAGCCCAGAATTTATTAATAAAATCTAGGGTTTTAGAACAGCTTATTTTATTTCATTACTATTTTTCTATCAAATGTAATTCTATATTAAATTTGAAATTTTTAGTACATTTTCAAACTAAATTTATAACAAAGTTATTATAGGCTTTATGCTATATTTAGTAGATTTCATTGTTTTCTATTAGTCCTTCTCTATCAAAACTATCCACTCATTAGCAGCGGTTAATTTCTTTGTTGACTAGAGGATATTTAAAGCAATTTTTACCAGAATGGTATATTAATGCCTATTTCTTGAACCTTGCATATTTGAGAATATCTTTCTGTTATCTTCCTATGAAAACTATGAATAACTCAACTGGGCATACATTTGGGGGTTGCAACCATTCTTCTTCAAAGAAGCAAATGTTCCTTCATCAGATTCTGATGTTTAATGATTCTCTGAGGCCATCTTCGTTTCTGAACTTCTGTAGGTAACCTATTTTTGCTGCCTAAATGCTTGTTGGATTCTTCCCTGATCTTAGCAGTTCAGAAATATTATAATGACATCTTGTGTCATCAGTGCCTCATCGTGGTGACCTGTTGCTCCCTGCACACTCATGTTTTTTCAGCACGGGCTCAGGAAAGTTCCGCCTCCACTCACCGTGATGTCTTTGATGACTGTCCCATGGGTTCCATTTTGTTCTGTCTTCCTGGGGCACAGCCCTAACTTCTCTGTCTCTCCCCCTCCTTTTAACCACTTGCATGTTCCCTATGTGCCAAATGTTGTGCTAAATTCTCACACATACTCTCTTGCTGTCCCCACCGTAGTTTCCTGAGGCGAGATCATTACTCCTGTTCTACGGATGAAAGGTTGTCCAGGCCCACACGTGCAGTAGGTGCAGGGGCTGAGTTTCCCGTCCACGTGAGAGCCCAAAGTTCATGCCTCTTCACACCCACACTGGACTTTCTTCCCTTCCTGTCCAATCCCCCCTTCCTCATGGGATTTCCTTTCCTCTCCATCTCAGAGAGCGTCTCAGGTTTGTCCCCCTCACAACAGAGCAGATCTTCCCAGGTGTCATTTCTGCTCCTTACTGTATCCATGTGGATTAATTCAGCATCCAATTTCTTGTTTCCTGTAATACGTTCTTACTTTACTTACTTCCCTTTTCTTCACATTCTGGGCTGGTTCCATATTAGTCTATTCTCCCTTTGACATTTTGTTCCTGTTTCAAAAAGGCAGTTTGATTTTTTTCTTCCTACTATGGATGTTCATTTTCTTCTAAAATGTTTTAGTGGTTTTTGTAGAAAAATCTCACTTCTAGTGAAATTTTAGCATGAGGTTCACTTCATCTGGTCTGTAAGAATTTTTCAAAGACTCCTCCTTTTTCTGGAGGAAAAGAACACAGAGCTCTATCCAGCACAAGGGAACAAGCACACTGTGTGTCCTGTCCCCACCCTGGCCATGTGATAGTCCTGAGAAGAGCTGGAGGATGTGCACAGTTGCTCGCTCAGTCACCAGTGTCTACATGGCTGGCAGCCAGCATGTCTTCACTAAACTATAAAGGGAGTTTTCCTGTCTTCGCTGTCTGATCTTCTGGCCCTTTGTAAAATTTGAGGACCTCAGAAGTAACAGCCTCAGGATGCCTTGCCACCAAGGTTCTGGACTCTGTCCCCTTTGCTGTGCTTTATTTGAGGCACTACACTCTCCAGAATGCAGCCTTAGATACCCCAGAATTGTTAACTGGATCCAACAACAAGAAATATTTATATGCGGGAGAGGAAAACAGAATTTGTGTCAAAAAGTAACGCCTAAGGAATCAAAGCATGAACTGGTCTGTGTGTCACAGACGCAGCCATACCCGGGGCCCACGGTGGCAGTGGTGGGAAGATGGAAGTGGCTGCCCCACTCCTGGGCCCCCTGGGATGGGCCAACTACTGCATCTTCCACAGAGATGCACTAGCCCTGTTGTTTGCAGAAACTCTTCCCAAACTCTGGCAAGAGATTGACTGTCAGTCCTAGTTTTGGGGGGGTGTAAATTTATTCTTTTCTTATAAATTGACAACTATTTTAATGGGGGTTTAGGGGACTCAATCAGGAGTTGCTGGCCAGGTGGCCTTTTAAATGGAAACGCTTTTTGTATTTCCCTATATGTCCCACTATAAAAAAAAAAATCAGTGAATCACTGGCTAACTCCAAGGTAACTAAACATTGGAAATTTTAAGTGTCTAATCAATAAACAGATAAAAGGGAATGATAATGATGTCATTAAAGTGCCAACTGCACAGTAAGAATGTTTAATCCTAGCCTATTCATAGCTGGGACACCCACTTGTGAAATAGATCCAGGGACAAACTACTGCTGTGCTTCTCTTTTTCTGGAGCCTTCTAAGGACTCAGGGACGGCTCACTCAGAATGCAGAGTATCTGCTCAATGAGAAGACCCTCCTGCCAGCACCGCACACCAGGATCAAGCACCGTTCCAGAAACCCACCCGACTCCCTCATCAGAAGGCCTCCCCAGCCTGGCACTAGACCATACTAGCGGTGGGACCTGAAGATTCCCTTTATCCCCCAGCGTAACTACGTTATTCAAAATGTCTGGGTATTAGGTGAGGAGAGAAGTTATATGAAGCAGCAAAAACTGTTATTTGAGTTAAATGCACTAATTCAACATCAACAACAACAATAACAATACCTCTTAACTGCTGAGAGAACCAGCTGTGACAATGCGCTGCTATCTATTGCCAGTTTCAGCAGTTCTTATCAAACTTTCTGGACACTTAAAAACAAATAAGGTGGTCTGTCTCGCTGGGCCTTAGTGGCTACCTGGCCGCTGTTCCCCTGTATGAGGTGGGGCTTACCCGAGGTCCCCTCATGCCTTACCTGCTGGGGAGTATGAGGGTCCCCTCAGCTCTTTCACGTCCGCCTGCAGCCAAGGTCTCGTGCGTTGTACCCTGGGCTCACAGGACTTGGATTCTCGACTTCTTGAGCCTCAGACAGTTTCTGGGATGAATGCGGATTTGGGGAGCAAGAAATCCTGAGTTAAGAATCTTAGCTCTGACATTCACTTGTAGCTGGAAAGTTATGTGATCATTCTCAGCCTCTGATTCCTCATGTATAAATTGGGGTAATTATGACAATTTGTTGAAAAATATATATATAAAGTGCCTAACGGCCTTGCACAGTGTCGAAATGCTAGCTTTGCTACTCTTCCCTTTTTGCGTGGCTTTTGACATAAGAACTAAGCCTACAAATCTAGGCAAATGGCCGAGGGGGTAAAACTATGACCACCCACATTCTTACCTCTGCCCTAAAAATCTTCCGGCAGAAAAGAAGCCATCAAACATGACCTCCAAGAACAGCCCCTGATATTCTACTTCTTCACCACCAGGGGAGGCTTGGGAGGTCCTGAGCTATCAATGAGCCTTCGAGAGACCCACATTCCGAACGAGCTTGGGGAGCAGCCCACTGGTGGCATTCGTGAGTAACTCTGGGCAGTAAAGAGCTTATTAGGTGTCACAGGACTTTGGTACCAGTTCCTTCTGATCAGCCTATTGGAGCAAACCAAGGACATCTCATCCCCTTCCTGCCTCTCAGCCTCACCTGTGCAGACCAGGATAGGGCAGCTGCCAGGGAGGCAGAGCCAGCGGGTTCGTACCTGCAGGGAGACGTGGCCCTCTAGAAAATCAAGGGCTCCATCCCTTGAATCCAGACAGATGGAAATATTTGCAGTCCGTTTTCTTCTGCTGGATACTAGTAGTGTGTTACTACTGTATAGAAATATATCATGCATCTCATTTTTCCTGATGGTTTTCTATTTATTTTTGAGATGTGGTTAAGAGAAATCAAATACTGGAGGAGACATAAAGGGGGAAGCCATTAAAAGGATGGAGAGGAGAGAATAAGTTTTCTGGGGACCACAGGGTGTGGTGCAGTGCCCCAGCGGGAGACAGGCGGTGAGGCCAAGCAGGAGGGCAGGAGGAACGGGAGCACAGTGGATGGGAAGCAGCCACTCCTGTGACCGGGAGCCCTGCCCTGCACTCCCAGAGGAGCGTTAATGGTCCTGGACAGTTGGACCAAGGAGAAATCGGGCATCAGAAATAAGGACTCTCCACACATCCGTGTGTAACACATCAGAACTCTCCCATGGTACGTGTGACCAAGGAACCTTTTTATTCTGTCTGGGGATCTTGAAACAAAACAGAAACAAACACACAAACAGAAAATGAGATATCGAAGGGAATAACCACATACACACGTACGCATTTGTGTAGCTTTCTCGACTCCAGTGCGCCTTGAGGTTCCCGGACGCCACCAGGAGGGTTGAAAGTTCGCCATCATCTGCCATTCCAGAAGAACATTTTGAAACAGCTGTTTCAGACACCTCTGCTAAGTAAGGGAATATAGTTCTTGCCAGCTCCTTCTCTAAACAGAAACATTCCAGTGATGCAGCCAGTAAAATCAGTAGCCTTTGACCCTGGAGGCTGTGACAAAATCCTGCTTTCCTTGTAAATAACAGAGCTGATTATTTTCCAGCCTTTGATAGATATTTGGCCACTGCCCAAAACTGTATAACTGGCATCCTCTACTTCTGTCAACCAGAAGCACCACAGACGAAGCTTGGGAACTACCACACTGGGAGGTATATGCTATCTGGATCTGGCTAATAGATAATTTTCATAACCTAAATGCATTGACTGATAACCCAAAAATTCACCTCAAGCTTGAAAGAATTGAGCGATGAATGGTTTGTGCCAAGACCAAACTCTCTGGCCTCCCATTTGGCATCCAGCTTTTCTTTCTTTCTTTTCAATAAACAATAGACATTTGTTGCTCACAGTACTGGAGGCTGAGAAGTCCAAGATCAAGGTGCTGGCAGACTGGTGTCTGGTAAGAGCTTCATGGGTGGCACCTTGTTGCTGCATCCTTGCTTGGCGGAGAGGACAGGAAGTGCCCTTGAGCTTTTATAAGGGCCTAATCCCATCCGTGAATGAGGAGCCCTCATGACTTAATCACTTCCTGAACGACCCCACCTCTTAATACCATCACATCAGGTATTGGACTCCAACATGTGAGTTTTGGGAGGACACCAACGTTCAGACCATTGCAATATGATACTATATTTAAGAAGTAACCATCAATTTCTTTTTTGATGAAAAAATTCTAAAATTGATGTTGAATATTATATAAAAATCTTTATAGTGCTCAAAGAGATCATTATTTTTTCCTTTTATACAGCCATAATAAATATTTTAATACATATCCAATGATTATATCATCTTTGCAGTACTCATGAAAACTTAGCCATAGTGTATTTTTTTAATATGCTACTGGATTCTGTTTGTTAATATTTTACTTAGGATTTTTGCATTGATATCTATGGGTGAAATTTTTTTGCACAGTTGGGATGTTTTATTTTTGTTAAATTTTATGTCAATGTTATGCTGACTTCATAAAAAGAATTTGGAAGCTTTGTTTCTTTTTTGCATACTCTGTTAACAATTTAAATAACATTGATGCTATCATTTTAAGGTTAAGAGCAGAAATAAATGATTTTGGAAGCAGAAAGTGGTAGAGACAAATCTGAGAACTGTTTTTTAGAAAAAATAATTTTCAAAAATTATAGCTAACTAGTCAAGAAAAGAAGAAAAAAGCCCACATATACACAAAAAATTTTTTTTTGAATGAGAAAACTACAGATACAGAGAAAGAACCATGAGACTAGTTTGGTCAACTCTATGTAAATAAATTTGTAACCAGGGTAAAATAAATAATTTTCTAGGAAAATATGTTACATAAACTCATTAACTTTGGAGGAAAAACTCTAAGAAGACAAATTCCCATTTAAAAGATGGAGAAAGGAGAAATACATATACACATACGACCAGTTTCCAAGGTAAATTCTTCCAGCTTTTCTTTGTAACTGGGAGACACATGTCATCCATTCAGAGCAAGGGTGGGAAGGGCAGGGCAGAAACATCCCAGAGCAGTCAGCAGGTGACAGGAGCAATGCTGGCCCATGTCACACACAGTCAGTCTGGTCCTTGGGTGAGTGTGCGGCTGTACAGCCAGAGGAGGAGACCACTGGGACACAGGGAAAATTGTCTTTGTCACCCTTGGAGGTGGTACTGTCTAATTATAGAATGAAAATAATCCAGAAATGGATACCAACTACTTAATACATAAATTAATAACCTTGCTATGTGAGTTGATAATTTAAGCAGTTTGGTCTTGAAATAACAGCTCTATTTTGTGTGAGCCTGGGAATTCTGAATAAAGGCTTTCTATTTTCTTTTCTTCTTTTATTCCGTTCAATAGAAACCTGAAAGTTGACAAAGCCCCAGCTGATCCCAGACAGTTATGTGAACAAGCAAACTAACCACCGGGCTGGGAAATGTCTATTGTATGTCTCCTCAATTCACAGCTGATACCAAATTACAAGGTGGCAGATAAGCAGAGGTACTTTTACCAGCCTCCTCAACCTGAGAAGGGAGGTGCAGGAGCCCAGGTGAATTCTGTCCATGGTGAGGGGGTGGGGTGGTGGGGGAAGGGGAGAAAGGAGAGAGAGAGAGGGACGGGGAGGGAGAGACAGAGAGAGAGAGAAATAGGAGATAGTATTTTCTAGGAGTCCTTAAACCCATTATTTGTTAATTGGAGGAAAATAGGCCCAGTTGAGGGATAAATCCCACTACCCTGAAAGGACCAGGATGGAAGGATCCCCTCTTCCCTGGTGGGAGGGGATCCCATGATTTAGAGAGCCGCCTTCCAGCATGTTCAGCCATTCAGCTGTCTCATCAGGGAGTGCTTTAGATTAACAAATGAGAACATTCTAACATTACTGGAGGGATTATTACATCGTGTTAAATATTTCATTTATCTGACATCACCCTACTGACTCACTGCAATAATTTATTAAATCAGCCTCCAGGTAAAACTATTTGATAGTTTTTCACAGTGGGGCTCAGTTTTCAAGGTCCTCTTCTCCTGCACCTGCACATGTGCCTCTTCCCTTCTGCTTCCCTCTGGTTCTGTCTTCTGCAAGTCGCACTCGGGATGTGGGGTGCCCAAGCCCAAGAAAGGCCAAAGGGGGCAAGGTGGAAGGGAAAGAAGAAAAAAAGCCAAAGGAAGGGAAGAACCAACAAAACCGGTGTCCATGGGCATCCGGGCAGCCTGACGGTCAGCCAGGGCTCAGGCCATCAGCGAGGAAGTCAGGGGCTGCCCACAGGCCCAGAGGCCTGAAGCTGAAACAGGCAGGGATTGGACACCTTTCCTCCTTTCGGTAGTTGGAATTCCCCGGTCAGAAGTTATCAACAAGGATGTTCCCACTGAAAGTGTCTTGGTGGGACAGCAACGCAGCTTTGCCTTGGTCTCCCTATGCATTGGTTCATTCGATACCTAAGTACTTCACCCTTTTATTCAATGAGTATTCACAGAACAACTCCTGCGTGCTAGGTATTTCAGGGGCATTCATGATCGCGGTTAGTGCCAGAACTAAGGGACTTACACAGTCAAGTGGAATTAGTGCCATTTACCTTGTGCAGGTGCATTAGAGATACCATTTTCCATCCTTCCTGCCATCCTGCAACGGTAGGTATTATAATCACCGTGTTGCGGATGAGATCTTAAATACAATTTGTGAGTTCACATAGCTAGGAAGTTGCTGGCCTAGCATTTGGGTTTAGGCCCTTGTGACACCAGATCCTACTCACCCTAAATAAAGCTCAATGGCTGTGATCTTTCATTTGGCCCCGCAGAGCCAAAGGGTAATGTACACCCGCCCAGAACTTCTCCTTGGAGGTGTTAAAAAATGACACTTCAGCTGTTTGCTCACTGAAGTTCAAGAGAAACTGGTCAGATTTTCTCTGGCATTACTGAGAGCTATGGCTGTGGGTTATTTCATTGGAATCCTCTTTCGCAGTGTCCAACGCCCCTACATCTCCACCCACCTGGGGACCAGGTCCCATTCACTCTCAGAGGCCCTCTTCCAGGCTTTGGTGGAGAGGGAAGCATAGTTATGGACCAAAATACTTCAGATCAGTTGGCGATTTTAGTAACTTGGATGAAAGCCCCTGTATCCCATAGCCGATCTGTGAGAGTCAAGATGGGCACACCCAGATCTTTGCATGGGGTGTGAGGTGCGTGCACTGTCTCAGAGACAGGCCAACAGAGAGCTGAGCTCGTGTGAAACTTACTGACTGAAGCATTTGTACTCGTAAAATGCAAATGATCCTTTCGATCCCAGTCCTAATGTCATCAAGCCCCCTTTTCTCTTAGATGTAGCCCAAGCATCCTACAGCAGCTTTTAAATGATGGCCGCGTCATTTCTGCGTGGCCTTAGTGCTTTATACCTGAACACTTTGCCGACGGCCCCGCCCCCAACACTGTTTCTTCAATTACTACTCTCTTCTGGTTTTCTGAGTGGATTCTTTTGATTAGATCCACCAGGATAGATTACACTGAGAACTGGAGTATATCTTACAAGTAGTTAACTGATCTGCAACTACCTCAGAATAGAAAGGGAGAGAAATGATGCTATCCTGTGACTCACATCTCAAAAGAATTACCACCTTCCAATTAAATAAATCTATCTGGAACAATGCTTTCCCAACTATTTAAAAATAGACAGCGTACCGAAAACAGGACAAAAGTTGGTATGAATAGTGGCTACTTCTGGATGGTAGGATTAGTGTTGACATTAACTTCATTCTTGATATTTCTCCATTTAATTCAGTGTCTGTAATAAGCATGTAATATTACCATAATGAGAACAAACACAATAAATATTTTGTTAAATTTTAATTCATGAAATGTTACCAAAACCCATTCACATTTAAACTGTATTCATGCGATACACGTGATGTCACTTGAAAGCTAAAGATGTAAGTTGACATTTCAAGAAAGTCTCAATTCCAGGCTATTTTCTCTAGCAGCATGGCAAAAACCTGAGTGAAGATCCCACTTTAAACAACTACAAATTCTAGGTATTATATTTTTAAGAAATTGTTCTAGATGTAGCAGTGACCTGGTGAGTGGGAGTTCAGAGAGAGAAGGAAATCACTGGAGCAGGCGTTTTCCAAACCAAAGCATTTGCTAAACCTAGATGTACATGAGCTTGAGTTTCCATAGCTTTCTGGGGCATGAGGGAAAGGCCACGGAGGCTGGGTCTGCCCAAGGTGAGAACTCTGCCCCCCTGCAAAAGACCCCAACTCCATCCAAATGGCTAATCCTCAGGATAAGGGGGAACTGGAAATAAACACACATTCCTCCTCCTAAGACAGCTAGAGAAACATCCTGTTTTGGAAATTGGGTCTGCACAAAGGAAAAATCTCCACCTAGATTTTATAACAACATACTAGGCCTCTAGCTGGTGTGTGGCCCAAATTTGCACCACAGACATAGTCCGAAGCTTTAACCCTGTAAATTAACTTAAAGCAGGCCCACATAGGTGAGGCACCCGAGAACCAGCAGAAGAAAATACAGATCCTTCCTTGAGGAATCCCCCACCCACCTAGGTTTCGAAGGATTCCTTCAGATAAAGCTCCGAAGTCAAAATTCACAAAATGTACAAGGAAACAAAGCCTATGAATAAGAGGCAACCAAAACACAAATTAGCAGAACTGGAATAAGATATTAGATATTGGAATTATCAGACAGCAGACATAAAATAAGTGTTTTTAATGTGTGAAATGAAATGGAAAGGTAAAGGATTGAGAATAGTAATGAGGCAAAGATTAGAAAGATGCAGCAGATTGGCATAAGAAGCAAGAAGAATTTCTAGAAATTAAAAATATAACAATTGAAATAAAAAATTCAGTGAATATTCTTTAACTGATCAAGACTTAGCTGAAGAGAAATTAATGAACTGGAAGATAGACCTGAAGGAATTTTCCAGAATTTAGTCTAGAGCAAAGAAAGTGATGAAAAAGGGGTTAAGACCTAAGATAGAGTGGGAAAAATCTAATAAACACTGAATGGAGTTATAGAAAGAGTGATTATGGTAGGCATAGGCACTCATATAACTGCTGAGAACTTTCCAGAACTGACAAAAAACATCAATCCACAAATTTAAGAAGTTAGTGAATCTCAACTAAGACCGATAAATAAAAATCAAACACTAAAAAGCATCATAATGAAAGTGAAGAACAACATAGATAAAAGGAAAAAAAAATCATGAAATCAGTCACAGGTAACAGACACATTGTCTAAAAAGAATAGGAATTAACTGACAAGTGACTTTTCAAAAACAGAAATGGGAGACAGCAGACAGTGGGAAAAGATTTCAATGTGCTGAAAGAAAATAAGTCAGCCCAGAGATATATACCTGGTTAAAATATCATTCAATAAAAAGGACAAAACAAAGGTATCTTTAGGTAAATGAAAACTAATAGCTTTTTCCAATAACCACTCACATTCTCTAACAAACAAAATTCACAAGGAGGTACAGCAACTGAAGAAGAAACGTGATTTCCAGATGAGAGGTCTAAGGTGGAAGATAAAATGATAAGGCAAAAATGGCCTAAATATATGAGTAAAACTAAACAAACATAGACTGCATTAAGCAATAATGAAATGTTTGTGTGATTTATCAAAAAATAGAGAATTAAAACAAACAATGTTTATATGTACTAAAATACAAAATGTGACATAAATGTGTAGTAAGTAGAGAGAGGTAATTAGAAGTCAAGTATTTTGAGTATCTTATATGGGAGGACTGAAGAGACAAGGATTGACTTTAGGCTTTGACAAGTAGGCACTATAAAAACATACTGCATAACTTTCCAACTAGTAGGGGGAAAATGGAATGAGAAAAAAAATTAAATCCAAACAAAAGCAGAGAGGAAAAAGAAGAAACCTACAGATGTAGGACAAATAGGACCAAAGAATCAGTAGGGAAAAAAAAAATCTCAATTCCAGATAGAATTTAAAGCACCACTTCTGGAACATTGTGATTATTAACCTTAGACAAGGAAAGGAAAAAAAAAAACCCAGAGGTTGATTAGTTTCTTTCCTCAAGCCACTGCTGTGAGAATTGGAATGTCTGTCTCCCTGGGACAGGTCAGTCTGCTTCGCAACCACCCCACCATCAAAACTATCCAGAAGCCAAGGTCACGTCCTCCAAACTCATTCACACACATTGAGGGATTCCCAGTGCTCATGAAAGAACAAACCTCAGAATCAGGGATATAGTCCAGGAATTGACAAACGTTTTCTGAAAAGAGCCAGATAGTAAATATTTCAGATGTTTCAGACCACTAAGTTCTCTGTTGCAACTACCCAACTCCGGTGTAGGGTGACAGCAGCCGCAGACGAGCGGAGCGTGCGGAGTGCGGCTGTGTCCCAATAAAACTTTATTTTCACAAACAGGCAGGGAGCTGGATGCGATCTGCAGGCGGTGGCTTGCTGGCCCTGATTTAGCGCAACAGGCATAATAAGAGGAGATGCTTTACCTCATCCAACAATATTAATTCCAGCTTCTAAATAGACAATCCCTCCTGGAACGTGGTCTCCATGGCCACTGCTGCTGCTGACCACGTGCAAGGAGCTATTTCAGGCGGCAGTGGAGCTGTGCCAGGCAATTCACACATCGCCACACGGCACGAACGATGTGACAGAGCTGCTGTCACCAGAAGGCAGGAAGGAATCTGGCCACTCGGTTAGGCGCCACCTTTTGACGAGGTTCCTCACAGACACATCCCTACCTCTGGGCTCGGGCGATGCTGGGATGTCAGCCCCGAGACTATGGAGACCCCGCTGGGGAACGTCTTCGTACAGTAAGGGGTGGGTCCTGTCTAAATCCATTAATAAATACAGTTCAGCACGGACAGGTGGCTCTACCTCGAGACTCTTTAAATTAGAGGCACAGCGAGAAGGTAAGAGGCGAGTGGCACTAATCCTCCGCACACACCAACCAGAAACGCCGGGGCAGCATCGCAGACGTGCAGCTGCCGAGACGCGTCATCTCAGCATCGGCCTCAGAGGCGGGAGGGCATCCCGGGGACAGTCCTGGAATCAGAGGGGCGGTGGCTCGCCTGGACCCCTCCAGGAAAGGTCTCGCACAGCGGAGTGACGTAACTTCAGGGGCATCTGAACGGAAACCAGATCCAGAAACAGGAAACGCTGCGCTGGGGAAACGAACCCTGCCCCACGGAGACCTTCAGGAAAAGCGACGAACGTGAGGCTTGGAAGAAAGGGGCCCCGAGCATGCGGGGACCCCGCTGGTGAACGAGGCTGTTATAAATAGTAAGGGGCAGAATAAACCTCTGAGGGTTTGCGGCTTGCAGGGGGCCACCCTCCCAGGCACCAGGTAGGGCACCTGACCTCCTCACGTGTCCTCGCTCTCTCCCAGGGAGGGACCAACCGGGAATGGAGAGCCTGGCCTGGAACCTCCTGCGAGGATTTCCTGGGGCGTGGATGTCCCCATGGGATGAGATAAACTTTGCCCTACGTTAAAAAAATTTTTTTCCTTTGGACTTAGAATATGTAGTGCAAAAAGCATGCTCTATGTCAGCAACCAACACAGCTCGTCTGGAACGCGCAGGCGTCATCCATCACGTTTGGCATTTTGATCCAGCGTTTGGCTGAAGTTTGAAATGACAGAGCTGCCACCGTATGTGAAATTTGCCTTCGCTCTGTTTACTGTTTCATTTCATCCTTGATTTGCTGTCGCTTTTAGAGGTATCGAACACATTATTGAAGGGCCGAATGGATGTCTACAACAGACCTTAAACTGTCTTCGATTTTCACAGTCAGATATTTTAAGAGAGTTGCTACAACTGAAACCAGAGTGTAAAAACGTTTGTATTTGTTTATTGAAAAAAAATAATAGGTAAAATATTACTACCGTGTCTGAAGACCTGTTTGAATCAGAAATTACAGATATAATATCTGGATGGACTGGCGCCTCTAAAGCTCTGAAGGATGGAGATGCTCTGGAGCCCGGACGAGTGGCGTGAGTGATTAACCACACTGTCCCGTGGGGACAGCGGTCCTGCACCGGAGATGGCTTCCAGCCTCAGCCCAGAGTCAGCCAGAAGATGCTTGAGAGAGAGAGGGAAACAGGGACAGGGCAGGCTGCCTCTCTGCCAGCATGCACCTGAAGGAGAATTGCTTCCCTAGCCAACACCAGGGAAGTCCAAGAAGGCACCCATACTCACAGCCCAGAGCAGGACCCTGGGTGCCTGTGGGCCTGGGGTGAGAGGCGCACATCAGAGTCAGCCTGATGCCAGCGCGGTGAGTTTGGGCATTAACCACCAGGAGCACAAATAAGCACATGGGGAGAAATAGGACCACAGCACTGCACTCTGTGCAGCTCAAGTGCAAAGGCTGTGCTTTGAGGATGTAACTTCGGGCCAACAGGGCACAAAAGACTAAGATCCTCCCTTAGAGGACCACGTTGGTTTTTTTCCAGGAAGGAACTGTTCTCACTGTAACAGCTGGGATGGTGCAGGTGAGAAAGGAGGAAGCCTTCCCAGGACCAAGATGGAGACAGTGCTCCAATGGCTCCTGGGGTAGGTAGAGGGACAAGGACTGATTGGGCAGGGACCTGCTGGCCTGTCCCAGCTCCTTCAGAGGGATTTGACTGCCTCTGGAAGCCTGCGCTGGAAGCTTGCGAAATCCAGCCTGCTCTAGTTCCACCCATTCCCACCCACCCCCCTGTCCCTCATTCTCTCCAGCTTTGAGCCCACACTGACTTGTCATTCTCCCCACAGGATGTTTCCCTGCAGTGGTGTTCACCTGAGCCACAATGAGAGGTGCCACTGTGCTGCCTGCCAGCTGACAGGTGACTGCGGGCACCCTCTTGGTCCCACTGTCCTCACTGGTGGAAATGATGACCAGTTAACAAGGCTGTTTTGCAGAGTACTTAGGAGATAAAAATCACTGCATATAGTTACTCGGTATGGGTTAAATATTCTTTATCTCAAATGTTTGGGACCAGAGTGTTTCAGATTTCAGATTTTCTTGGATTTTGGAACATTCGCTTATTCATAATGGATATCATGGGGAGGGGACCCAAGTCTAAATATAAAATTCGTTTGTTTCATATACACCTTACACACATAGCCTGAAGGCAATTTTATACAATGTTTTTAGTAATTTTGTACATGAAACAAAGTTTTGATTGTGACCTGGCATGTGAGGTCAGGTGTGGAATTTTCTGTTTGTGATGTCATGTCAGTGCTTGAAAATATCAGATTTTGGAGCATTTCAGATTTCAGATTTTTTGATTAGAGATGCTCAATCTGTAATAGTAACTACGTAGTAGAGATCTGGCAAGATTGAAGTGGACCTGACTCATGGTAAGTATTCAAAAAATGTATTTATACTTGTGTTATTTCATTATTTAATCATTATTAAATTATTTATTCCACACACCACCAACCAAGAAACATACGTAGCTAAACTGCAGCAACTAGATAATGTCTTCTACCAAACAGTAAATGAGATGATACTGCCAGTGGTGACCATTCTGTCCCCAAGCTAATCATTTATTTATTTATCTCATGACTGTGAGTTTAATTATGCATGCACTGTTAATGTTAAAGTTAACCTAAATAAGTGATGAGTACCTCATATGTTTATTCTTTGGTTCTCAAGTACAGTATTTTTTAGCGTAACATAACTCTTTTGTACTAAAAGGCACTCCTTAATCAGAAATACACACCCAGCATCTGATTGATAAAACCAGTTTCAACTAAGAAAAAATTACAAATTAACGATTTCTAATAATTAGATATAAATGCATTCAATATGATGTATTAAGTACTTAATATGGGCCAGAGAGGAGTTATATGCTGGGTAATGCAGCAGGGAGATAAAGCAGATGTGGTGCCTGTTGTCATGGGATGGGATATAGACATTACACAATTATACATCAATGTGTGTGTGTGTTTGTATACATATATATGGGATTCAATTACATTTAATTATGCACACACACACAGACGCCCCTATACACGTCATTCCAATTGTGGTGAGTGCTATAAAGGAAAAAGAATGGTTTTCTGAGAAAGTGTAGTTCAGCTGAAACTTGAAGGGTGAGTTGGCTTTACATAGGTGAGACTATTCCAGGGAAAAGGAACCATGTGTTTGAAGGTCCTAAGGTAGAACAGTGGTCAACAGCTTTGGGAACTAAAAAAGGCCGGTGCAGGTGGACATTTGTAAGACAACAGAGTGGTGGGCAATGACTCTGAAGAAGTAGTCAGAGCCAGAGTTTGCGAGGGCTGGTAGATCATATTAAGGATTTTGGACTTAATTGGAAGTATGTATTGAAGGACTTTAAGCAGGGGGGTAACGTGATCCAATTTGCATTTTTAAAATCCTCTTAGCTCCTGGGTGGAGGATAGATACAAAAGGGGCCCAGAGAAGGAAGTAGGGAGACCAGACGGAGGCATGATGGTGGCATGGATGGGAGGACAGTAGAAGAGATGAAGAGAAGGATTTTGGAAGTAGAATCTTGGGACTGGGTGGGAGAACAGGTGAGGGGGTTGAGTGGGGAAGATGGCTGGAATGAATCTCAGGTTTCTGGGTGGATGGAGTGTTACGTATTGAGACGGAAAGCAAGAGAGAAGGATCATATTTAAGGGAGAAAGATGAGGAAATCAATGCACTGGATCGTTGGCACAGAGGGAGCCCCTTGTTACTGAAAGTGTTTGAGCACAAATGTTTAAAAAAGATACATGTGAATAAGAAGTTTGGATTAGACAATTTTAAAGTTTGCTTGTTCTAGCTCTAGAGTCCACAACTGTTGGATAGATATTATCCTGATAAAATTAAGAAGAGAAAAAACATAAATGTTTGGCCATCCCTTGACCTATGGAATTGGGTATCATGTGCAATTTTTATCTCCTTTGATATCAAACTAATTGACGCTTCTCTGCATTATGCAGTATCATTACCTTATATGAAAATTTGAGTTTGGAAGACTTGAAATAACTTGGCAATATTACAAAAAAAGTCTCATTTTTTAAAAAATTAAAAAGTCACGAAACAGTAGATGTTGGCATGGATGCGGTGGAAAGGAAACACTTACACACTGTTGGTGGGCTCTCTATGGAGATTTCTCAAAGAACTAAAAGTAGACCTACCATTCAATCCTGCAATCCCACTACCGGGTATCTACCCAGAGGAAAAGACATCATTATATCAAAAAGCTACCTGTACTCATGTTTAATACAACACAATTCACAATTCCAAAGATATGGAATCAACCTCGGTGCCCTTCAACTGATGAGTGGATTAAGAAAATGTGGTATGTGTATATATATATATATATAATAGAATACTACTCAGCAGTAAGAATTCACGAAATAATGTCTTTTGCAGCAACTTGGATGGAACTGGAGGCCATTATCACAAGAGTAAAGTATCTCAGGAACAGAAAAATAAATGCTGCCTATTCTCACTTATAAGTGGAAGCTAAACTATGGCTACACAAGGCCACATAGAGCAGTGTAATGGACACTGGAGACTCACATGGGGGGAAGGGGATTAGGGATGAAAACTTTCCTATGGGGTACAATGTACACTACCTGGGTGATGGGTACATCAAAGGCCCAGACTCCACCACTATACAATATATACATGCAATGGAATTCAACTCGTACTCCCTAAATCCATTAACATAATTTTTTTAAAAAATAGCAGTTTCAAAGCTGATAAACCCTGTAAATTTTGAATTGTGTTTATGCTATTTTCCTATGGCTGTATCATTTTAACTAGTAAACAGAAATACTCATTATTCTTTTCTGGAAGTAGTGATGAATTATGAGAGTTTTGAATTATGTGAGATATAAAGGAAAGTATCCTTGCTTACAATGATACTTCCTATTCAGTAGAGGTATAGAATTTTAGCTTAGAAAGTATCTTATCCCAACCCCACATATGTAGCTTTATGTAATGCTATGTACCCAGGAGAATTAGTGAGTCATCTCTTCTTCCAAATATTTCACATTATATTCTCAAATGTATTATTTTAAGAGATTCTTCCTTCTCTTCCCCTTTGCCTCTTGTTTTCCCAAAGTGTAGCTTTAAAAGTAAGTTGTTAGCAAGTTTGTAGATAGTTTTTAAGCTGCAGTGATACGTGAGTAGAACAGCAAATATCAAATCAGAAATTATTCCTTACATTTCTATTCCCCCAAGGAAGAGGAACTGCAAGATGGAAAAAGGCCTGTCATCATCAAAACACATATGGAGAAAATAATTTCCGAGTGAGAAGATAAAATTCTGTGGCTGTCTCTGCAGTTTAAACTAGGAGTGCAGGATTTGTCCAAAAGACCTCGTGTGTTTTAGTGAGATGTAAACAGCAATAAGATTATTTGATCAATATGTGAAATAAGTTAAGTGCGCATACATGCCAGCAAAAATTTTTCTTTGGTTTTAAAAATTGTTTATCATTTTGTATTTTTGGCCTTCAAATATTCTGTGCCAAAAAAAAAAGGAAACAATGGATCACATCCTGCCATTGATTCCAGAAAGGAACTCCCCCTCTCTTGATGACTTGTGAAAATACAGATCACTCATTTATGAGACAACTTCTCTGCCCCTCACCAAGACTAAAACCTACAGCACTATCATTCCTGCTTGTGCACAACTTTATGGTGTTTCCCAGCCTGCGGAGAGAATGCAAGATGAGGCCAAAATAAAAGATGATATTTAGAGTCCAAAAGGAGGTAGTCGGCTTCTGCTTAAATCGAACAGACATTAGTAATTCCTGCAAGAAAAGCAGTAGAGTACACAACACAACATAAAGGAAAGCCCCCTGGGTCACTTGTCATCAAGATGTCCCAGGCTGAAGCAAGTGTCTGTAGTGTGTAGGTAGGAAAAAGTACGGGGCCAATTCAAATTATATTGATCAAATTTCACATTCTAAAATGTATTTATTAGAATAATAGATTTGAGGAAGTTTTTCCTTTCCAAAGTTCCAAGAGGAAATCTAACGTGAATGCTGGTTTTTCTATCCTTTGCTCTAGTTTTAAATATGAAAACTTAATGACATGCCTTAAGATAGAAACAAATTAAAACACAGGGAGAAGAAAAAAGAGAGAAAGGAGACGAATGAGACTGTCCAACTGTATGCCAGTGAATCTTGTGTGATGCCAAAGTGGATCTGTGCTTGGTGACTGATTAAAATCGCTGCCAATTAAGAGAGTATGTGGGGGGGGGTAAGTTATCAGCCAAAGACAACTGGGGTGTAAAGTGTCCTCTCGGAACACTTGGCCCTTCTAGCTGGAATTTCTGTGTGATTAGAGAAAGCCTCTTTTCCCATCAACCAATAATTTCAAGAGTTTTCACAAATACAGGTGTGGGATATAGAATAATGATATTTATCCAGCTTCTGGAAAAAATTGGCATTATGGCGTATGGGAATTTTCCAGATGACTGAGCGTAGCACTTTGAGCACCACAACTTAAAGAATCACCGGTTTTGATCGAAATCCTTCACAGTGGATCCACTTTTTCCTAACTTCTTCCTGGATAATTTGCTGGTGATTCCCAAATTTCATCTCCAACCCAGACTCCCCGCTGGAGCCTAAATTCATTATCCAAGTGCTTACTCAGCAGACCCATTTGAAAATCTATTTACCAATCTCAAAATTAGCATATTGAAAACCAAACTCCCGATCTTCTCTCCTAAACTCCTCCTCTCTCATTTCTGTGATGACTTTATCTTTCCAGTTGCTCGGGTCAAACACATGAAGTTACTTAGGATCTCCCCTCCTCCATGCAGTCCAGCAGCAATGTCAGCTGGTGCTATGGGCAAAATATTTCCCCAATGGACCACCACCTCTGCCGTGTCCACCTGGCTCAAGCCACTGTCGTCTGCCGTCTGAAATATTGCAACAGACCCCTAACTAGTCTCCCTGCCTTCACATTTGCCCTCATAAGTCTTTTCTCAACCCAGCAGTCCAAGTAACTCCTCCAAAATGTAGGTTAGAATGTATTTTTCTTCTCTCCATAAAATCTCCCATGGCTTCCCACCTCACTCAGAGCAAAAGTCAAAGTCCTTCCAATGACCTAGAGCTATCCATAGCCATCCCCAACACCAGTGTGACTTCCTGACTCCCCCCTGCACTCACTCCATTCAGACATGCTGGCCTCCTCCTCATTCCATGGACATGTCAGGCACACTTCTCCCTTTCCACGTGCCTTCTCTTCTGTCTGAAATATTTTCCCCTGAAATATCTTCATGTCTGTCACCCTCACTGCCTATAGGTCTCTATTTAAACATGATTTTCTCAGCAACTTTCCTGACCATCCTATAGCAAATACTCTCCAGCCCTATTCTCTTTTCCTGCCTTATTTTTCTCCATATGCATATTATATCTGACATACTGTGTATATATGTATACATTCATTCACTCATTCATTAATTCATTATCTTATGACTTAAAGGTCTCACCTATGAATAAATGAATAAAATGTATGACATCAACTCTGGGATCTCACGCATATTTGGAAAAACTGAGATTGACATATAAATGACTTTCTAATAGTGTTGCATTATACCATTCAGGAGGAAATTGTGATATGTCTAATATCCAGTCAAAGGATTGTTTATAGAGTGTCCAAAAATGACATGGGAGCTCAATCTGGGTTGCCTGGAAATGAGTTAGTGGGAGCAGAGTTTCACCACTTCTTCCAGAGGAAAGAATGAAACTCCAGTTCCCTAGAACTGGTGACAGCTTGTGGCGTAATGGACTTGTGGCAAATCCATTACACCAAAACCTCTCGGTGCTCTGCAGCTGACTTTCTCTGACAACCCCTAACATAAAAACCAGCCAGGAAACCACCAAAGGGGTCTGGTTATTTTGCAGGGAGAACTGCCAAGGAAGTGAGTTCTCTCCCAGAGAGGCACGCACCTGGCACGACACTCCCTGCATCAAAAGGGAATCTGGGGACCTTTGGCTTCTCTTCTCTTGTTGACCCTTGACTTGTGATTTTCTGCTTTCTTAATAAAGTCTATTCTTTAACCCATGGTTACTTTGGGGTTCCTGAGACCATCCTCAAGTTCAACAATTTGCCAGAAGGACTCCAATCTCAGGAAATCTGTTGTATTCATGATTATGGTTTATCACTGCAAAAGGACACAAATTAAAATCAGTGAAAGTAAAAGGGGCATATGGCAGAGCCAAGGAGAGTCCAGGCATAAGTTTCAGCTATCCTCTCCTAATGAAGTTATGTGGGTGGTGCTTAATTCTCACCGCTAGGATATGTGACAACATGTATACAGCATCACCAACCAGGGAAGATCACCTGAGCTTTGATGTCCAGGGTTTTTATTGGGAGTTGCTCGTGTAGGCATGGAGCTCCCATGTGGCCAAACTTAGTGTTTCAATCTCCAGCCTGTCTAGGGGTCAGACTGATACTGTGCTGCCCAAGGCCCACACCATGAATGACACTGTTAGGATGGACTATCCGATGTGGCTCAAAGCCCCAGGAAAATGAAGATAATCTTATTGAACAGGATATTCCAAGGGCTGAGAGGTTATCTCTCAGGAATCATTTGAGGTCCAGGCCTTCCTTTGGAATACGCAGGGTCTGAACACCTGCTGAATGTTCAAACCTGCTGAGCCAACCCTTTACTGCACACGTGCTGTGTGATTTTGTCAAATTCACCCACAGCCTTTGCAAAACAGGTGACAACTGTGAAGGACCCAACTTCAGGTGGCATAAAAAGATAAACATGCTCATTCTGATCTATCAGAAATGAAGTTACTTTCCTTCTCTAGCTGTAGAAGAAAGCCAGCTAAAATGATACTTGTTGTGGTGGATTAATTAATAAGAGCCTGACAAACGCATTTACAAACTAAGAAAACTCAATTTTCTATAATCAAACATATTACATAGTCAAATGAACAAGTAGAAATGTCTATAGAAAATATGATATATACATGTCTGGGAAATTAAACAAACTTTTTTGTTATCTATGATAGAAATTTAGTCATGATAATAAGAGAGTATAAAAGATTAAAACATAAAGAAGCCTTTTATTCTTCTTGGATGAATTCTTTGTTTATACTATTCCTGTGATTTCTAGAATGAAAATCCTTAATCTTCTCATATATCTTGGCTGAGGAGGGTAATACCAGGACTGTATTGAATTCTCAAAGTACTTACGGCAACAAGATTATTCGAAAATTCTTATCAAACACAATTGTAACTTACTCTCTTAAGGCTAATCAAAAACAAAGTAAAGTCATTAATTTCTGATTTCCACAATGTAGATAAGATCAGTTTGTGGCTTTGAATAACACAGTGGAGGTGGAGAAAGAACAATATTATTAAGAATCAAAGATACTGAAGGAAGAGTGATTTTGCAGCTTCATGTGTGTTCATTTGCAGAAGTTCTTTTGAAAATTTATAGCAAAAATCAAATTCAACTCACATGTGCATATGGAAAGGGAAGGGGTACAAAGGAGATGTGAATTTTATTATAAGATTTCTTCAACTCAAACTTCAGAATATGCTATCCTTTTTCCAAAAAAAGAGGAAAGATTTCCGTTCTTACTGCCCAAATCATATTATTGAATTAAATCCAATGAGGTGCTTTTTTTAATTTTTTATTTTTGTTTTTAGGGAAAACAGATAATTAGGAATTTCATCTCTTCCAGAAACATAAATCAGAGAAGTTGTCAATCAACAAAGCCAGACTCTGCCCTCTGCACCTCCAATCTAGTAAACTATTAGAGATGCAATCAAAGCAGTTTGTAGGTCTGTAAACTCCTACAGTCACCCTCAATACAGGCCGAGCTCTTTTTATATTTTTGAACATCAACCAAAATTATAATTACTTTATCTATGGTGCTGCAAGGAGATATTAAAGCATTGACAACGACCTCGACCCATCTCCACAATATTTTTTGCTTTTCTCGAGTAATCACAATAATTATAAGCCCGGGCGTCTATTGACTGAAGCATTAAATAAGAGGAAGGCAAAGTAAAAAAAAAAAAAAAAATGCGGTCATAGAAATTCAAAGCTGAAAGGAGCTTGAAGTGAGTTCACTTTGAAGTGAGTTCAATTGCCTCACTATATGAAAAACTGAGGCCCAGAGAGGTGATCTGTGAGTACTCATGCACTCTCTCATTCATTCATTGAATACATTATCATCCCCCCTACACTGGATTCGAAGACAGCAGTCATCAGGGAGTTCAGTCTCCAGTGGCAGAGAGCCGGAAAAATCCGTAGCACTCGGAACGGCTGAATCTAGGAACCAGAGCCTTGCATTTTCCAGGGAGCACATGTTCTTCTAGACCAGGTTTTCTCCAGTCTGCCTTATGGTAGGAGACACCCGGAGTGCTTGTTAGACCCTCAGCGCACAGAATCTGAAAGTACACCAAAGGGACCCGGGCGTTACATTTTTAGCAAGTGCCCAGACGAGTCCAGTCGCCAGGCAGGGCTCCAGTCTGCCGACCAGGCCCAGAGCCCTGCCCTCTTTCACTGGCCTCTTTCAATGGCGAGGCTCAGGCCCCACCGGCTCCACAGTCTCCTGTCTGTTTAGGTAAGAGCTCACATCAGCACTTCTCAACCCAGAGTGAGCAACGGCATCACCTATGGAGTTTTCAGCTGAGTGAGAAGCGGGGTCTCCCCCACACCAGCTATATCAGAATCTCTCAAATCGAGGCCCAGGGCATTCTTTCTGTGACGTTCCACTGGGGATTCTGATGACGGCCAGCATTGAAGACAACCCAGGGTCCTTTCAGAACCCTCGGGGAGGACCCTGGCCTGTAATACACAGGGGAGAGGCTCGGGAGTTCTTCTCGAACCCAGGACACCCGGTGTCCCTGTGCATCATCTCTCCTGCCACGTGCCTGCCCAATATCTAAGATTCTGGTAGAGAGAAAAAAAAAGACAAATTCCTCAAAGGTGTGATTAGTATAAAACAGGCTGCTCTGACACAGCAGGACTCACAAATTCTCCATCAAGACATATTAAAACAAAGGAACTGCTGGGTCTGTAACCCTCACACGAGATTGCACCTGCCCCTGTCAGCAACACAGTATCTCTGCCATCCCATAATCTCACCCAGATGCCTTTGCGCCCACCTACACTCCTCTTAAGACAGTTGTCCTCACAGTATTGCATTGTGTTTGGCTGAGCCTCACTCCTTTGCCCTTGGGGGTGGGGGCAGAGCTTGTCCTATGGCCATGCCCCCAGCACGTGCAAAGTCTCAGGACACTTGTGTGCACTCTCGACACGCTCCTCAGAGCCTGTCCTCACGTTCGTGCATGGGGTGCTTGGCATGACCTTGAGGAGACCAGAAGAGAACAGAGACTTCCCTGAAATGCCATGTCCAGGCACACTGGCTTCTGAGGAACCCAAGTCACTCAAGGCCAAAAAGTACAGGCGATTAAGCAGTGTTCCATCAGCTGCTCCAGTGCATAGCTTCAAAGTCTCGTACTTTTCGTAATGGATGTTTCTCCCAAGAGTTTTGGAAATACTTTGATATGACGCCAGTTAGGCTTTTGTTTTCTATCCTTTGCAAAAATGAGGAGTGAGCCTAGAAGCAAGAGGAAATGAGCTCTCTCCTTGCGAGTAGATTCCTATGGCACTACTAAAAAATCTGCACAGCAAGCTTGATGCTAATAGCTCTCGGTCATGTTTGCCTAATGACGCCCAGGCCCTTACAAATTCATCATGAGACCCTCTGCCTGCCCTTTTAATTACTATGCTGTCCTTTAAAAAAAAAATCAGTACTGTTTTGGATTCAACATATAAATTGCCAGGTAACTTAAAAGAAACACTGGTACAAAGTTCTTTTCTTGACAAGGTCAAGATTGTTCCCATTATTGTTTATAATAGCTTTCATGTTCCTCTGAATTTTATTTCATTTTCTTAAAATATATGAAGGGGGTGTATTTTGGTGTTCTTGGATGAATCATAACTAAGAAATTACATCAGGGGTACTAGCACTTAGTTGTTCATTAACTCTAGGTTGAGTATCTTTGTGTTTCTCAAGTATATCTTGCAGAGTGCTGAAAATAATTCTTTTGTGGAATAAGAGGACAGAGAACACCGGGAAGCCTAGAGAATAGATACTGATGGCATTATTCAGTGTTTAGTATTTTCATATTGGATTAATTTAGCAGCTTGTTTTTTTTTTTTTTCTTTCTCTTTTTAAGACCATTTCCTGAACTTGTCTTCTATTTTCACCATTTTCACCTATTTTCACCAGACTCTCCATCCAGACAGGGGACTTCCCCTAACGTATGCATAGTACTGAGAAAAGCACCCAGTCCAGCCTCTGGGCCTCCCTGTCGCCCATAATCTCAGGCTGTTGGCACCTGAATGTGTTTTCCAGTGACTTGGCCCATGGTCCTCTAATCTTCTTCTGTTTTTAATGCATGGCTATCAAAATTCATATTCAGTATATGCTTTGAGGTACATGAAATACACATTCAAAATGCAATATTCATTACCAAAAGGAAAAGGTTTCATTGACTGCATCCCCACGGATAATGACAGTGTTCCCTCTTTTATCTCTTTCCAGCACCGGCGCGACTTCATTGTGAAATCCAGGTGCAGGCCCGAAGTCACTCTGTCTTTGGTTACTAGAGAAAGGCAGTTACTAGAGAAAGGCAGTCTATTAACTAAAGCCCAAGAATGGAGTACATTTCTTCCATTAACCATTTATTAAGTCAACAAGCTAAGTAATGACTACATTTTTTTCTAATATGCCTGCAGTATGATGCATTTAGCAGTATTATTCCTTGAGCAGATGTGTCTTTTCAGTCTTCTCCCTTCCTATGAACATAGGATTTCTTCTTAATTGTATGCTTGTGAGCTGCAACTGCTTCACAAGGTGCTTCTGAACACACGCTGAGATCCCTCTATCCTGAGAGCCGAGTGACATGAAAACCACGACATCATCAAGACCGGGAGCAGCCGGCTCCCCACATCAAGCACCCAATTAGCTGTTATTCTTTGGAGAAATATACTCGGCAGCTGATTCAGTCATCCTCAGTGCTTTGATTTCAGAAGCTTTAGAAATACCTGGGAGTTACTTGAAATGTGGCAGTATTCAAAATATAAAAGATAAGGGAGAAGCATTTCACAGCTAGTCAGTAAACTATGGAATTTGACAGCAAAGACGTTGAAGGTTACATCAAATTCCCTCCACGTCAATGTTTTGAATAACTAAGCACGTTAGCCAGTTTTTTGCTCAGCAGTTCGCTTTATCAATAAAAAGGAGCATTCACAAAGAATCAATATCTAAAGCACATTGGGCAACTGCTACACTTTTATGATTTCCTCAGTGCTGAGTGGTAACGAAGAAAACCTCGCTATGATACTTCTGAAAGGCACCAGTGGAAGCTGACAACCAAATTGATACCATTTTTTTCCTTATAAAAAGTATAATGAGCTCTTGGGTCACCTTCAAAATATGGTTACATTCTTTCCCTGGAGTAGAGTTACTGTAGGATCAAGTGACTGAAAAGGCGAGGAGAGGAAATAAAATGATTGCTCAGCAGGACGAGTGTGGCGCTGCCGTCCCCGCCTGCGCCTCCACCCATCGCAAGGTCATGGAAATTCAGCGTGAGCCCGAGCGGTTCTTCAGCAGCAGACACTAGCAGGCATGATCCTGGCACTTGCCGGTGTTTGTCTGACAGCTGTGTGCGCTGCGGCCAAAGCTGCAGTCAGTGACCTGCCCAGTTCTGCAGAGGAAGGCTCGCCTACAATTTCCCACTGATGCAGGAGGTCAAGTAAGAATTCCACCCGTGTCTTTAAATAGTCTTGGCTCCAACAGGCTAACGTGGGGGAGGATTTGGGAGTGTGCCTGTGTGTGCCTGGCAAGGATACGCAGGCCTCCAGTTGCTGCCGGAGGGGGAGTTAGGAGGAGACTGCTTTAGTTGCCTGCAAATGACACGGTACGGTCTGCGAGCAAGGGTTCGACAGAGGAGCTCACGCACAATGTGCTAATGGAATTGTGGTATCTGATGATAACAGCAGGAATTGGCTTCATTCTTTTACGATGGGAAAATTGACTTTGGGGTCTGTTGGGAAAAACCACTTGCTCCTATGAATGAGTTATATGGACCCCTTTTGAGCAGCTCTTAAGAAAGTAAGTTTCCGCAGTGAAATTGCCTAAGCTCTGAACTTGAGAATGAGCTGCTCACTGCCTCAGCCACTCTTTCCAAGAGAGGTGCGGGAAAGAGCGGTGGGGAGTTAGGGTTCGATTGCTGCAATGAATGAAGGGTTTGACAGGTCCATCCCAACTGCATTCTTTGCTCACTGTTCTTTGGTTACCGAGACTCTGGGGCTCAGTCAAGCCCACGCCATGCAGCGTGTTTTTCCCGCCTCAGCCCTTTGCTTAGATGTCGCTGTAGCAGGAATCACAGCTTGCCGCACACCGTAGAAACCACGTGGGTCTGTCCCCTTCACTAAGCTGCGAGCTCCTTGGGGGACGGAGCAGGGTGTTGCTCCTCCTAGGTTCCCAGCCCAGTGCCCAGACTGGAGAAGGTGCTAAGAAATACAAGTTTAGTGGAATCGAACTAAGAGTACTAAGAAGAAGTTATACAAGTCTTGATATTGTTTACTATCATTCTGTAGACAAATGTACCAAGAAACCGGAGCAATCGGCTTCCCTGACCTGAAGGTACTGAATTTTCTTCACTGTCATCTTTTCATTCTAATTCTTTGAATAAATATTAATGTACTGGGGCTCTTGGCTGCTAGCCTAGCTGTAAGGTCCAGTGATCTTCGGTGCAGGAACGCTGTCATCCCCTGTCCTGGTGTCTGTGTTTAGCTAACGGCTACGTACTCAAAATAAAAAACAAAACAAACTTAATATTTTTAAGGAGCCTTTTGTCCAAGGAGCTTTTAAGTGTAACTAAACTAATTTTTTAATGCCCTCCTCTGAATTTTGAAAGAGTAAGTAATTACTTTTGGTGTGGCTTGACTGTGCCTCACCTCCTCTTCCCTGCCTCTGGGACACTTTTGCCCAAATTATCCCAGTTAGTAGCTTATCTATGAGAGGGCAGATATAGTCAAAGAGAAGAAGTGGCATTAGAATGTGACAGTTTCCCTATTGGCTAGTGTCTAGCAAAGAGGTTCAGGGATATGACTGTGGGTGGAAGAGGACCCGGAAGGAAGGTTGAAACTACACATTAATATTGGTTGCAGTTTATTATCTGAAAGCCATCATGCTACCTCTGTTACTCACCCCCAGACGTAAACATGAGCAGTGTATTACTGTACAGCCATTTGAAAGGGAAAATTCCTATGATCGTTCCCCCAGAACTCCAGGGGAAAGCACTGCCTGTTTTGGTCGCTGACGACAGAGCGCAGCTCTGGCTTGCTTTTTGGTCCCAAGTAATGCTTGATTGAGGAACACGTCTTGCTGCTGCCACCTGGCCACCGGTTGCCAATACAAGGCAGAAACCATCTGAAACCAGGTGGTGTCAACGCCTCACACCACACTTGGCACACAGTACATACTTAGCAAATATTAGACTTTTGCATTACATTGAATTCAGACCTGCTGTGCCCTACTCCAAGAGCTGGGTCTCACTACTTCTCAGAAGAATCAGAGCAATTAGTTCTCTTTGGAGAAAACCAAAGACCTGTTTGGATTTATGTATAGAATGAGATGAACATGTGATATTATCCCGGAGGTTATTAAGAGCATACAAAGTAAAGGCAAACACCTGCCTAGGATGAATGTTCCACAACGATTTAGCAAATGTTAACAAGAGCACTGACAGACACTAACGGCAAGAGTAGAAAGTTTAGGCGAGAGAAGTACCCCGGTTGACAGAGTCCAGGTGAGCTGGCTCCCGTCCATGCCCCCGCTGCCCACGTCAGTTGTGTTTTTTGTCCTTGAGGTAGCCGAAGAGCATCTCTAGGCCCCCCTCCACCAGCTCCGGCAGGGGCTTGGCCAGAGGGTTGTGGGAGATGTGCAGCCCTTTGTCCATGGGGTTCCAAGCGATCTTGGCCAGTCGGCGCAGCAGGTAGAGCTCGTCCGGGAGGGTCTGGATGTCATTGTTGTTTAAGTTCAGCAGCTCCAGGCTCGTGACGAGGCAGAGCGACCTCGGGAAGGAGTGGATGTTGTTGCCCTCCGCGATGAAGATCTGCAGGCCGGCCAGGCACTGGATGCTCTCGGCGATGTTTTCCAGGCGATTGGAGCCCACGTGCAAGAAATCCAGCTCCTTCAGCGAGAACACACAGACGGGGATGTGCGCAAAATGGTTGTTGCTGAGATTCAGCTTCCTCAGCCTGGAAAGGTCGGCGAAGCTGGCGGGCAGCTGGGACAGGCAGTTGTGCGACAAGCTCAGGACTTCCAGGCTTCTGCACAAGCTCAGCTCGGCGGGCACCTCGGTCAGGCAGTTCATGTTGACGAACAGGACCTTGAGGCTCTGCAGGAGGCTGACTTCCCGGGGCAGGCTCTTCAGGCGGTTCCCGCACAAGTTGAGGACCACGATCCGGGTCAGTTTCCCCACCTCGGGAGGGAGGAGCCGGAGTCGATTGTGAGACAGATTGAGTTTCTGGACCTCAGACAAGCCCCACAGAAAGTCGGGGATGTCTGTCATTCCTTTGGTGACCAGGCTGAAGCTGATGTGGCGCATGCCCCGCTGCAGCAGAGACCGTGGGTCCCTTCCCAAGAGCAGGGTGTCGTCCCACGGAGAAAACTTCTGTCTCCTCCCCAGGAGCAGCATCCTCCTGGAGCCCCTGTCCTTGGAGCTGGCCCGTGACTGCCTGGCCCCCATAGAGCCTCCCCTCCCGCGCACTCTCCTCCGCCACCTCCGGGGCTGGGATTTTGTCCTGCCCAGGCTGTCGCAGGCGGGGCGCGCGTGTAGAGATGAGAACAGAGTTGTGGCTGGGAGATCCTGGCGTGGAGAAAGCTAGCGGGAGAGTCTCGGCCGGGCCTTGCAGGTGTCCGAGACGGGCTCCTGGGTGGCTGCAGAAGCTGCGCTTGTCCCCAAGAATGGGTTTAGGTGGTTTCTCTCTGAGCAGCCGGGCTGTAATGATACACTTGTCCCTGAGGCTGCTGAACAGAACTGCTCGGTTCCCTCTGAATGCCACAAGGCAGCTGTCACTGTCATTCTGCCTGAGTTTTATTGACCTGGTATGTGCAAACAGGTCACAGGGAGGCTGCATATAACTTTACTCTCTCAGCTTTTCTTGGGTATCGCAGTTGAGCAGGGTGATTAACAAGCCCATCTCTAAAAAGAAGTAAAGTGGAAAAATAAAGCCGGCCACACAAACACCGGTTTGTCTGCATGATCGCCGGAACTCAGCCGGATAACTTTAGAGTAACCCGGGCTAGATACTAGTGTCGGAGTTATGTTTCCAAAGCCAAAGATCATCAGACGATATCATACGTGCCTGCAGCAAACTTTAGTGAACTGTGTATCTGTGAAAAAATAACAGAAGTAGCCTGCACACTGGGCTCCCGCAGGCCAGAGGATTTTATACTGTGCTTGTCCGAGGCGATTTAGCGAGGAGGCCGTGGGAGGGGGGTCTGGACCTCTGGCTCCATTTCAACCGGGGAAGTTCTGGGCTCATGTGTCTTACGGTGGGCATCTGAGTTTAGTAGGGGGCACTGGAAGTGTCTGAACAGCAACTCAAGCAGCCGCCTTCGTGAGGTAAGCACGGGGCACCCCTGTCCTGGAAAGATAGTGTAACGGGGCCTCACTGAGTACACATCATTCCTCTCCCCACAACCTCTTTTCCTTGAATTAAAAAAGTTTACTTATACCTTAAGTGTGCAGACTTAATCGCTGGTGCTGTGGGCTGAACTTTGTCTCCCCTCCACCAAATTTCGTATATTGAAGTCTCACCCCCAGGACTCAGAACGTGACTGTGCCTGGAGACGGGGCCAAGCAAAGACGGGGAGAAGACAGCCGTCTGCGAGCCACGGGGAGAGGCCGCAGAAGAAACTAGCACCTCGGTCTCGACTTCTAGCCTTCACGGTTGTGAGAAAAATGCGTTTCTGTTGTTTAAGCCACCCAGTTTCTTTATGGCAGGCCTGGCAGACTAATATAGTTGCAGGCAGGCACGTTTGCATTGGGGAAAAAATCCTTAAAATAGGCAGATGAAGGGGAGAAGGAATGTCAAGGTGGGGACCTAGGTCCTGAGAAAAGGCCCCGTGGTCCACGCGAGGGCTGGTGTAGCCCAGAAGTGTGTGGCTTTTGCTGGCAGTGGTCTTGCTGGGGCACAGCCCCGAGCACGACAGCTGTGTATCCTGGAGAGCCGTGCTGCTCCTGTGACCTGACAGCACGGGGCTGTCATCACCACGCAGGAGCTCCAGCTGGTCCCGCCAGGGAAACCTGCGTGCCCATCCCAGGAGGAAGAGCAGGAGGTATAAAACAACAGGAGGCCACTTCCCTCTCCACGTGGCGTTAGAAAGAGACCCCTTTCCACTGAGTAAGCCCAGGGATGCCTGGACAAAGGTGGAGACTTTGAACATTCTTTGTATGGAGCACTTGAGTATTCTAGCTATTAATTGGAGAAAAAAAGAAAAAAGTAATGTGGCTCAGTTTGTACCCTAAGTTTTGGGAGCAGCCCATGCCTTATATATGTACATTTCATATGACAATATGGTTCTGCTGTTAAAAAAAAAAAAAAAAGTTAGGTCAGATGAGGTGGCACACACCTATAATCCTAGCACTTTGGGAGGCCAAGGCAGGAGGATCAATTGAGGCCAAGAGTTCAAGACCAGCCTAGACAACATAGTGCAACCCCACCTCTACATTTAAAAAAATACATAAAATTAGCTAGGCTTGGTGGCACATGCCTATAGTCCCAGCTGCTTGGAAGGCTGAGGTAGGAGGATCACGTGAGCCCAGGAGTTTGAGGTTGCAGTGAGCTATGATCAGGCCACTGCACTCCAGCCTGGCCAACAGAGGGAGATCTTGACTTTTTTTTTTTTTTAAAGTTAGTTATGCTTACTCTTTGCTTCCATGAGCATGAGAAATTATGCTAGAGTACCTGAAATATGGGGAATAGCAAAAGCTGGGATGGTTTAAGAAAAAATTCCCAGCTTTCTTTTCTGTGGTGATCATCTTTCTTCCCCCTCAGTATGTTTTTTTCCAATACATACCTTTTGAGCACTTACCATCGCTAGCGAACATTCATCAGATGTTTACCGTGTGAAAGTCACTGCACTAGGCACTTTACATGCAGATGGGTATTAAAATTATCTTCATTTTACAGATAAGGAAAGGTCAAGTTAGGTATGCAAAATGAAGTCACTTGCCCAAGATCAAATAACTAGTCAATGGCAGAACCAGGATTCAATACCAGTTAGTCCGGCTCTGCAGCTAGTAACCGTGGCTGGGACCGATTCCTTGTCTTCAGGCGCTAGGCAGCTGGGCTGTGGGGAACGCAAGTAAGGAAGTGACCGTACATCTCGCACACGGAAAGAACTACACAGGCATTGACCCTACTTACTCTGCCTCAACACAACTAGGAAGAGTGAAAGTTGAAAGACCATTCCAGAAAACTTTGGAGTAATGGATTTAATGCCTCCAAAAACAGTTCAGGTCTTCTCCAACGAGGTTTTCATATATCGAATTGATGCACTGTGACTAGCTGACTTGGTTTCTTCTAATTTTTTGAAATGTAAGTACTGCCCACTTAGTGAATCATGGTCATCTGGTTGGCAGGTAGTTCACTGAGAAGACATTTGTTGTCTCTGGATCTCAGTTTCTTCATCTGAGAAATGGGCTGTTTGGAGGGGAGGATGGCCCAAAGCCCCTTCCCACTCTCCCAGTCTGATTCTTGCCACAGATGAGGTCACTGATGAGGAAGACAACATCACATTTAACTTCTTTTCTGGTGAAAGCATGAGAAATCCAAGACAGCTTTGATTTTGGTAACTTTAATATTGGTCCTTGGGGAATAAACAGTAACAGGGGATGCTTTTGGCTTTAGGATTCTCTATATTATATAGACCACACATTTGACTTTTGCCAAGATATTTTTCAGGGCTCTCTGACTGGATTTCAGCTTGAGTAAGTCTCAGAAAGAAGCATCGTTGGACAAGTTTTTGCAATTCCAGGGCATCATAAGTAAGTAACATGATTATCTTTAAAACCTAAGGAACCTATAGAATAACTGAAATGTATTAATATGCCCAATGTGTTTAATGCATGTCTGTATATTCCAATTGATTGTTTTGACATATGAAAATCAACATTATTTCCTTAATCCTAAGTTTATAAAACTGAAATGATGAGAGTGTAAAATAGCAGGTTATGAAAACATCTCAAGCTACTCCTGAATTCACACTAATGGAATAGCTATTAAAACAATTCTTTTTATTCTCACTACTACTTTTCAGCTTATGACTACACGTCATGTCTGTTAATTTTAGAAGGAAGAAATAAATGTGTATGTTCAAGTAGTTGATTAAAATAAACATCTTACTGATTAAAAATTTTAAAAATAGAAAATAGAATAAAGTATGAAGAGAAACAATCCGGTTAACATTTTGCATCTATACAGCTAGCTCTTTTTTCCTATGTGTATCTATTTCAATGTTTTAGCAAAAAAAAAAAAACCAAAACTCTTAAAACATCTGCCTTAGCCCAAGTTTCCTCGAAAGCAGAGCTGGAGACAAAAGCTTACTGAGGAGCCCAATCTCAGGGAAGCAAGAGTGATGGGACGTGGGAAGTAGCACGAGGAGGAAGAGCACACACAGAGGATGCCTTCTGAGAGCCACAGCTCTGCATCACACACAGCCTGTTGCTGGGTTTTGCAGATGTCTGCAGAAGGGCTATATTAAACCACTGTGGCTCCAGATAGTCCACAGTTAAGCATAGACTACAAAATGCATTGCAATGGAAAACCCAAAGTACATAACTAGATTTCCTAAGCCATGGTTATTGGTGATACATGACCCATGGTACAGTGATGGCACATGGTAGGAACCCGATAAATGATAGCTGTTCTAGAAATGGTAGTGTGTTAGATGTCTTGCATTGTTATGAAGAAATACCTGAGGCTGGGTAATTTATAAATAAAAGAGGTTTATGTGGCTCATGGTTCTTCAGGCTGTACAAAAAGCATGGCGCCAGCATCTGCTTCTAGTGAGGGCTCCAGGGAGCTTCCAATCAAGGTGAAGCGAAGGGGGAGCAGGTGTGTCCTACGGTGAGAGGAGGAGCAAGAGAGGGAGGAGGTGGTGCCAGGCTCTTTTCATTATTTATTTGAGACAGAGTCTCACTCTGTCACCTGGGCTAGAGTGCCGTGGCGTCAGCCTAGCTCACAGCAACCTCAAACTCCTGGGCTCAAGCGATCCCTCTGCCTCAGCCTCCCGAGTAGCTGGAACTACAGGCACGTGCCACCATGCCTGGCTAATTTTTTCTATATATTTTTAGCTGTCCAAGTAATTTCTTTCTATTTTGTAGTAGAGATGGGGTCTCATGCTTGCTCAGGCTGGTCTCGAACTCCTGAGCTCAAACGATTCGCCCACCTCGGCCTCCCAGAGTGCTAGGATTACAGGCCTGAGCCACTGCGCCCGGCCCCAGGCTCCTTTTAACAACCAGCTCTCGCATGAACTATTCATAATAAAACGAGAACTTAGTCACTACCGCAGAGAGGGCACCAAGCCATTCATGAGGGATCTGCCCCGTGACCCAAACACCTTCCACCAGGCCCCATGTTCACCACTAAGGATCATATTTCCACATGAGATTTGCAGGGGCCAGACATCCCAGCTGTACCAGGCAGTTAGTTATTACACACACACGCCCCTGGAGGCATTCACTGAACATTCTGCACGTGTTTGGTTTTCATTTTGTCCTTGTTTATGAACTTTCCTCTTTCTTCAAGGCCAACCAAACCTGTAGCTACGAGGCAGCCCTCATTCATGCTCCATCCTTCCTACATTTACGGAGCATTTAGTTGGTGCCAGGAGCTGTTTCAGACACTTTTAGATGTTGTATGTGCTACTCACAAGACTTGTGAGGTTGATATTTTCACTCTCATGTTAAATATGAGAAAGTCGAGCTTCCCTAAAGTTAAATGACTCTCCAAGTTACGCAACTAGTTAGTACTAGCATCAGGAGCAAAACAAGGTCTTCCGATTCTGACCCTGGTTCTCCTTCTCCCATGTAGACGCCTGCCTTCCTCTGCACACTGTGTTCTTAGGAAGGTGGCCTATTATTACCTGACTAGCGCATGCCACAGCCTTCTAGCACGTAGCCACCACGGCGCGAGGCAGCATATTCCGGCAGTTAATGTCGCGAGCTCTGGCTCCTTGACCGCCTGGGTTTATTATGCAAAGGTTGTGTGACCTTGGGCAAGCTACTTAGCTTGTCTGTGCTTTGCTTTGCCCTGTCATACAAGGTTGCTGCCGGAATTCAGTGACTCAGTGCACAGAAAGTGCGGAGAACACGGCTTCGCACACAGCAAGGACACGGGGCAGACGGCGAGGCAGACGGCCGATTGCACGCGCGAGGGCTGCGCTGGCCAGCACCGGGCGAGCCCGCTCCCGTGCTGCCCGACACCGTCCTCTCAGCCACGCCGGGCCGCGGTCAGCTCTTCCCAGGGCGAGCACGCAAGACATTTAGGGCAGGTTGCCAGGGAGATTTGAACTGAACTGCTTTTCCCTGTAAGTCGAGCTTCTCTTCTGAAATCGTTCGTCCTCGGTGCTCTGCTGTCTCGCTGTTCATCCAGCTCACATTTGCTGCTGCCCAGTTAGATTCCCAGCTCCTGTCTCCCCGAGAGCCCTGGAGCGATCCTGAGGGCACAGTGGGTGATCCACAAACGCCCACTGACATGAACTCACATTTGGGCCCATCGAGTTTGAAGTGAGAAAGAAACGACGCGAAAGGCACTTGGATACCCCGTTTGCTTTTAATTGCTTCTCTGTGTTTTGATATTTGTCTGCTCGTGCGTCCCTCAGGAGGACTTTACCCGCCGCCTGTGCCTGGGCTGGTCACGGAATCCCTGATTTTACCTCCACCGCGCGGCTCATTGAACACAAGCTTTGTCAGACAAGCCCAGTCCGTGTCGTCTTTAAGAGGAGGCCTCGGCGCCTCTCAGGGCAGACCCAGCTCTGACCAGACAGGGGAGCTCAGCCCCGCGACGTCCTCCTCTGTAAACGGGGACAACCCTGCTTCCTCCGCCCAGGCCCGTTGAGAGGACTAAGCGGGATGACATAAGCAGAGCAAGTAGCCCCGCACCTCACACGCTGTAATCCCTCCCTCCCCCTGTGGCCAGAGTGTTCTAGAAGTCTGTTCTCCATCGACCCATTGCTTAATGGCCCTACATCGACATACCTGTGTCCACAAACTGTGCAGACTGTGGTTACACATGTGCTAGCAGCACTGAGGTAACAGCTGGTTCCCTCCACACTTCTTGGGGTCTCACAATGCTGTCCCTTTGTTCATGCTGACCCCTTGCTCCACATGGCTCACACTGCACATGCTTCCACGCAAGACACAGTGCCACCTCTTCCAGGAAGCCTTCTCTGACCACCTACCTTCCTCCAGGGCCATCTGGGCATCCTTCCTCGCTTCCCAGAGCATCCTTGACTTACGTTTGTCACAGCACTCACCACCCCATATCTCAACTGGGCCAATTTTGCCCCTCACGGGACATTTCACAATATCTGGAGATATCTTTGGTCATCAGCTGTGAGGGTGGTGCTACTGGCATCCAGTAGGTAGAGGCCAGGGATGCTGCTAACATCCTGCCACGCTCAGGACAGTGTCCATGACAAAGAATTATCCAGCCCAAATTCTCAATATTGCAGGGTTGAGAAACTCTGCCATATGGGAATCATTGTCTTTTGTGTCAGTCTCCTCCATTAGACTACAAGTACATTTTTTAGGGCCGGAGCTACATCTTATTCTTCATTATTTGTTTCCCTTGAGCCTAGGATATCACCTCAGGTATAGTACCTGGTCAGTGAGTCCCGGCTCCTCCCCTACTGTATCCTCTTATTTATGAATCAAGGCCACTCTATTTTGAGAGGATTACTGTCTCTCTATCACATACGTGCACGCGCGTGCACACACACACACACACACACACACACACACAGAGACACACACACGCGCATCATATGTCTATCACACGTGACCTATATGACCAGAAACGTAAATAAAACTTGCCTGGCTTGTCAATTGGCATCAAACTTCTGTTTATCCAGAATTACACGGCTGGCATTACCCATTCAGGTAAAGAGAACCTACAAGCAAGGCCATTTCATCTCTGCAAAGTCTGAATGTCAACAGCTCTAGCCTGCCTCTGAACAAGACACAGAAATTATAGGACCGGTGCAACGCTAAGAAAACATTGAGTCTACCTTTTGCTGGCCAGCTGTGTTTTATTAAATCATTTCAGCAAACTCAAATTTAGCTTCTAGAAGATTGCTTCTAGAAAGAGATTCATTTTGTTACTCTGCATGTTTTCCTCTCAGGAAATCCATTCGTTGGGCTAACCCTGGTCCTCCAGGCATTGGTTGTCCCTGTATCTTCCTGCTTGTCTCCAGTGGAGCCGAGTCACCAGTGAGGGCTCTTAGAGTCCTGCTCATTTGTCCTGATCTGTCATGGCACACGCCGTGCTTAACAGCACCGAAGGAAAGGTGAGCTAAAAAGACGCTTTGATTAAAAGTTGAGAGACTAATTAAATACCAAATCATCATTCTGCAAATTAAGTTTATATCAGAAAGCAAGGTCATGAATTTAAGAGAAATTGGATTCTACATAATATCCTCAGACCAAAGTAGTAGAGCTTTATTAAACATCTAGTCTCCTTTTAAGAAGTTTTAAATTATTGTGACATTTTAGGATAATAAATTGATAAGTGGCTGGGGGAAAAAAGAAGCAGACTGACTAAGTTCTGTCAAGTAAACTCTACAGTTCCAATCCCGGATCTAGGCCTCTTGGAGAGGAAGATTAAAATATGCATAGTGTGCATGTAACTTATGTGTTTGATAAATTATAACTTGGAATCTCATTTAAAAACTCCCCAAACTACTTATTAATTAATTTTAGATTTGTTCTGGAATATGTTAGTTAAAAAAAAAAAAAAATCTCTCCGTCGAGATGATGAGGAAGAG
>NW_012154029.1:464160-465691 GCF_000956105.1 Propithecus coquereli
CAGTAGAAAGAATTCATGATTAGGTACTGAAAATGCTTTAAAATTTTTGCAGTTAGGTATTATATCCAATTAAGTAAACTCTATTTCCACATTAACACATTTTTTTGTAGCGCGCTGGTGTTACTCTCACACACACCAGATTGGCCCCTACATCAGGGCCATTTTTGGCTGCTTGGATTACTCATCTTTGAAAGTCCCAGAGAAGGGACCCTGTGCACTGCCTGCCAGCCAGACTATGTTCCTGAGAGCGGCACTTGCATGGAGGGCTGGGAATTGATGAGATCTCGACCTCCTGGTTTGGAGGCTGAAGGTACAGGGGTGGTTTGTTACCCTTATGAAGTGGTAAGTTCAATAGTAGAGAGCTCAGAGCCAACCAAGGGGTGGGGATGGAGAAAGTTTTGAATTTGATTGAATTTAAACCAAAAATTACTGCAAATTCACTGAATTTAACTATACTTTTAAGGATGTTTTTGTGTAAGTTTTTAATTCTCAGGCAGCTATGAGAGCTTGACGTAGATTTAAGTTTAGTTGCAAGTAAACAAGACACTCGTTTTTTGCATAGTTTAGTTTGAAAATCACACATGCTACATTTCAGAGCTTTTTGAAAGTCAAAAACAAAATTAATGAAAACATTATGGGAAAGGAAGCAAAACACGCTTTTTTGAGAGGGAATAAAAATCGACCTTTGCCATGGTTCGTGGCTCTATAAAAATTTGTGTGTTTGGATTCAATTTGTTTTGCAATTCAGTAAATTGGAGCAGTTTGTGTTGGCGTTGGTTTAGTTCACATCCCTGTAAATCCATTTGCCCTTCAAGAAGGAAATATGCCCCAACCAGAGGAAGTCTAGAAAGTTACTTGATGCCCTCCAAAACCTTTTCTCTCAGTTCATAAGCATATGAAATACCCAGGCATAGAGCTGAATTTTCTTCCAGAGGTTTCTGTTTCTGTGCGCATGGACTTTTTCAGTCAGAGAAGAGCCCAAACTTTGTTCTCACCCTGAGGCATTCTGATGAATTTCCATTTCAGGCAGAGGTGGAATTTCCATTCCAAGGCACTAGGTGAGATCCTGGTGATGTGTTCACATTGGTGAATTTTTGAACATAAAATGTTAGCAAGTAAGGCATTTTAGCTACAATCCACTAGAATTTCCTCTCGGTCACATTTTCCCTTGGTTTAGGTAGCAACAGAGTGGCCAAGCATTTCTGGAATCTAGCTGAGGGGAATTTGGACAAGAAATGCAACTTGTTTGGGGTTAGTGGAATGTATTTATGTGATTTGCTGTCACTTCCATAGGTAATTAAGTTATTCCTAGCCATTCTGGTGTCAGAATAGATTCCAGGATTATTATTACCACTCACCATGTATTTCAACTGGTGTCATGACATCAAAGCGCAAAGCCAAAGGTCATGTTGAGATACAAATGAATCTTATGGCTCTCAGTTCCAGAAGCTAATTTGTGGGAAACTTCCAGTTGTCAGATGCTGTGGTGCAGTGTTTGCAAAGTTGGCTGCAACAACTGCTTCCACACTGC
>NW_012154029.1:465796-474906 GCF_000956105.1 Propithecus coquereli
AATATTAAGGGTGGTGCAAAAGTAATTGTGGCTTTTGACCATGAATTTTAATCATTATAATTAGGCTCAAACACATCTTTGTAAATCAAAATAGGAACCATTAAAATCAACACATTTTTGTCAACAAGAAATAAGTTTGTTTACTCCTGTAGCACAAAAATCCATGCTTCAGGATTCCATGAACTCTTGGAAAGCATTTTCTGCATCCTGCTGGTTGTAGAAGCGTTTTCCCTGCAAAAAGATGCTTGAAGAAGTGGTAGTGGGTTGGCAAGAGGTCAAGTGAATATGGTGGATGAGGCAAAACTTTGTAGCCCAATTCGTTCAACTGTTGAAGCATTGGTTGTGTGATGTGCAATAGGGCATTGTCTTGGAGAAGAATTGGGCCCTTTCTGTTAACCAGTGACAACTGCAGGCGTTGCAGTTTTCGGTGCATCTCGTGGATTTGCTGAGCACACTTCCCAGATGTAATGGTTTCACTGGGATCCAGACAGCTGTAGTAGATCAGACCAGCAGCAAACCACCAACCAGCGACCATGACCTTTTTTTGGTGCAAGTTTGGCTTTGGGAAGTGCTTTCAAGCTTTTTCTTGGTCCAACCACTGGGCTGGTCATCGCCAGTTGTATAAAATGCACTTTTTGTCACACATCACAATCCGATCAAGAAATTGTTCGCTGTTGTTATGTACAATAAGAGAAAATGAAACTTCAAAACGATGATTTTTTTGATTGTCTGTCACCTCATGAGGCACCCACTTATTGAGCTTTTTCACCTTTCCAATTTGCTTCAAATGCCGAATAACCGTAGAATGGTTGATGTTGAGTTCTTCGGCAACTTCTCGTATAGTTGTAAGAGGATCAGCTTCGATAATTGCTCTCGGTTGTTGTCAACGTCCGATGGGCGGCCACTGTGCTCCTCATCTTCAAGGCTCTCGTCTCCTTTGCAAAACATCTTGAACCACCACTGCCCTGTATGTTCACTAGCAGTCCCTGGGCCAAATGCATTGTTGATGTTGCGAGTTGTCTCCGCTGCTTTACGACCCATTTTGAAATCAAATAAGAAAATTGCTCAAATTTGCCTTTTGTCTAACATCATTTCCATAGTCTAAAATAAATATAAAATAAATAGCAAGTAATAAGTCATTAGCAAAAAAGCATAAAGCAAGAAATGTGGATTAAAATGATGTATAACATAACCACATTTATTTAAGAATGTATTCCAGTATCAAATGGCAAATTTCAACAATGCTAAAACCACAATTACTTTTGCACCAACCTATAAAAAACAAGCATCCAAACAAAAAACATACTAGTAGGAAAAAAATCACTTAACTACAAAAGAAAGTAAGAGTGAAAGAAAGAATCCACAAGACAGCTAGAAAACAAGTAACAAAATGGCAGTAATAAGCCCTTACCTATCAGTAATTACCTTGAATGTAAATGGATTAGATTTTCCAATTAAAAGACATAGAGTGGTTGAATGGATTAACAATGACAACGACAACAACAACAACAACAACAACAACAACAACAAAAGACTCAACTAAAGGATACCTAGAGAAATGTATCTCACATGTGAAGTGAAAGGATGGAAAAAGATATTTCATGCAAATAGGAACCAAAAGACAGCGGGAGTAACTGTACTTACATCAGGTAAAATAGACTTTAAACCAGAAACTCTGAAATGAGAGGATAACGGGGAATGTAGGCTGGGAGAGTTATAGTTAAATAGGAGGAATAAGCTGTGGTGTTTATTGCACCATAGGGTGACCATAGTTAACAATAATGTATTGTATATTTCAAAATAGTTAGAAGAGAGAATTCTGAATGTCCTCATCACAAAGATATGATAGATGTTTGAGGCGATGGGTATGCTAACTACCCTGATTTGGTTATTACACAACATATACATGTATCAAAACATCATACTGTTGCCCATGAACATGTACAATTATGAGTCATTTAAAAAGAGTTGGGCTTTGTCACTTCTTAGCTCTGCCAAGCTGTGTGACCTTAGGCCAGTTATTTTTTCTCCTCTGCGAGGTGGGGATAATAATAATTGCCTTGCAGTGTAAGTGAGATAAAGCAGGTAAAGTGCTCAGCATGGGTCCTGGCACATAGTAAAGTAACTGGTCATTATTAATGGTGATGTTACTGTCCTACTCGTTTTGTGACTTCAGGCAAGGTTTCAGTCTTGCTGTGCCTCAGTTTGTTCTGTGGATTATAAATAGACTACGTACAACACTGGCCCAGAGTTGGAACTCCATAAGTAATGGTCATCACCATCATCATCTTTACCCTGGACACCATTGTCTTGGTGACTGCTTGACTTTTAAGTGATTTCACCGTAGCTGGAACACAGGGAGTTAAGATTCCTCTATGCTTAAAAACACCTACATAAATACATAGGCAAGGACTGAAAGAAAATAGGGAACAATAGAATCGGATTTGTTTGGATGTTCAGTGGATGAAGTTTTAAATTTTTCTTTGATTTCTACTAATGTTATAACTTTGGGTCATAGTAATGTTTTAAATATTTTATTATACAAATAGTATAATGAATCCCCATATACCTATTAGTTGCCTTCAACAATTAACAATTTTTTTATAATTATAAAGGAAAATTCAAGTCTGCACTGCTGCCAATTATAGTAATGTTCATGAATGAATGGGCAATAAAATTGACCTGGAATAAGCAGCTGTGGAAAACGAAACAGAAAATAAAAGGATCTGGCTCAACTGGAAACTTCCAGCTGGCTCAAAGTAATCAGAAGCAAACCCGGCTGTGTTCATGCCACATCCATCGTGCATTCATTCAACAAGCATTTATGAAGCTCTTGCCATGTAGCAGGCCAGATGTGAGGTCCTGGGAATGCAGCACTGGGAAAGCCACTGCGGAGACATGGCGAAATGAAGACCAAGTCCATGTCCTTGATGAAATTTTACTCTAAATCTAAGCACATTATTTTAGTACGAGGTTATACATGCTTTAACAGAAACAAGTCCAAGCTGTGACAGAACAGACATAAGCAGGAAGAAGCTGTGCTGGGGCAGGGGCCAGGACAAGATTCAGAGGAGGCCTGAGCTGGGGTTAAGAGGCCAAGCAGAAGCTGGGGCTGAGGCTGGTGGGGAGAGCGGCCTGCAGGAGCAGGGACATTGGAGAGTCTTGTGCACAGCCGAAGGGCAAGAACCGCCGGGAGCCTGAAGGGTGGAAAGCCAACTGGTTTCACACTTTTAGAGGCCCCTGCCGGTCTAATGACTATGCATTTAGGCATTTGCAAGATTTAATGATTTAATACTGTAATGGATTTTAAATATCTCCTTAAAAATAATTAAAAAGCAGTAGAAAGAATTCATGATTAGGTACTGAAAATGCTTTAAAATTTTTGCAGTTAGGTATTATATCCAATTAAGTAAACTCTATTTCCACATTAACACATTTTTTTGTAGCGCGCTGGTGTTACTCTCACACACACCAGATTGGCCCCTACATCAGGGCCATTTTCGGCTGCTTGGATTACTCATCTTTGAAAGTCCCAGAGAAGGGACCCTGTGCACTGCCTGCCAGCCAGACTATGTTCCTGAGAGCGGGACTTGCATGGAGGGCTGGGAATTGATGAGATCTCGACCTCCTGGTTTGGAGGCTGAAGGTACAGGGGTGGTTTGTTACCCTATGAAGTGGTAAGTTCAATAGTAGAGAGCTCAGAGCCAACCAAGGGGTGGGGATGGAGAAAGTTTTGAATTTGATTGAATTTAAACCAAAAATTACTGCAAATTCACTGAATTTAACTATACTTTTAAGGATGTTTTTGTGTAAGTTTTTAATTCTCAGGCAGCTATGAGAGCTTGACGTAGATTTAAGTTTAGTTGCAAGTAAACAAGACACTCGTTTTTTGCATAGTTTAGTTTGAAAATCACACATGCTACATTTCAGAGCTTTTTGAAAGTCAAAAACAAAATTAATGAAAACATTATGGGAAAGGAAGCAAAACACGCTTTTTTGAGAGGGAATAAAAATCGACCTTTGCCATGGTTCGTGGCTCTATAAAAATTTGTGTGTTTGGATTCAATTTGTTTTGCAATTCAGTAAATTGGAGCAGTTTGTGTTGGTGTTGGTTTAGTTCACATCCCTGTAAATCCATTTGCCCTTCAAGAAGGAAATATGCCCCAACCAGAGGAAGTCTAGAAAGTTACTTGATGCCCTCCAAAACCTTTTCTCTCAGTTCATAAGCATATGAAATACCCAGGCATAGAGTTGAATTTTCTTCCAGAGGTTTCTGTTTCTGTGCGCATGGACTTTTTCAGTCAGAGAAGAGCCCAAACTTTGTTCTCACCCTGAGGCATTCTGATGAATTTCCATTTCAGGCAGAGGTGGAATTTCCATTCCAAGGCACTAGGTGAGATCCTGGTGATGTGTTCACATTGGTGAATTTTTGAACATAAAATGTTAGCAAGTAAGGCATTTTAGCTACAATCCACTAGAATTTCCTCTCGGTCACATTTTCCCTTGGTTTAGGTAGCAACAGAGTGGCCAAGCATTTCTGGAATCTAGCTGAGAGGAATTTGGACAAGAAATGCAACTTGTTTGGGGTTAGTGGAATGTATTTATGTGATTTGCTGTCACTTCCATAGGTAATTAAGTTATTCCTAGCCATTCTGGTGTCAGAATAGATTCCAGGATTATTATTACCACTCACCATGTATTTCAACTGGTGTCATGACATCAAGTGCAAAGCCAAAGGTCATGTTGAGATACAAATGAATCTTATGGCTCTCAGTTCCAGAAGCTAATTTGTGGGAAACTTCCAGTTGTCAGATGCTGTGGTGCAGTGTTTGCAAAGTTGGCTGCAACAACTGCTTCCACACTGCACATTCATCCTTTTGCAATGTCTTTGCTGCACCTCCCATCAAGAGGGGGAGTCCATTTTCGCTACATCTGGAATCTGGGCTAGACTTGGGGTTTGGGTTGGCCAATAGAACGTTGTAGATGTAATAGATTCAATTTTCTCCATTTGAGTAATTTGCCTAGGGCTTAAAAGGCCAGGCAGCTTTTACTTTTACCCTATTTCTGCCATGCGAAGAAACCCAGGCTAAGCTCCCTCAAGGATGAGAGTCCACAAGAAAAGAGATGCCCCGCTGACAGCCAGTACCAACTACCAGATATGTGAGTGAGCCCATCTTAGCCCATCCAGCCCAGGTGAGCCACCAGGTGGCTGCAGCTTCATAAGTGATCTCAGATGAAACCAGCAGAACCACCCAGCTAAGCCCAGTCCAATTTGCTGATCCACAGAATCATGAGAAAATAAAATAATTTAAAGCCACTAAATATGGGTAGTTTGTTATGCAGCAATAGATAACTAATACATACAGACATGTAAAGTTGTAAGCAGTGGATTAAGTTCTTAACCATGTCTAGTCAAATCGAAGTTCACTTCTGTCAGGAATGTAATCAATAATGCAATGTATTAAATTATAAATGGAGGATACATTTTCTTTTGTTATCTTCCTTTCTTCCTTCCTTCCTTATCTCTTTTTTTCCCATAGGAAAGACATATTTGATAAAACTCCAATAAGTGTTTTAAAATGCCATTTGGAAAGATGTTTTGGAAAATTTCAGTATAACAAGTAATAAATTGTAACTTCTGATTTGAATGTATATAAAGAGCACCTTCTTTTGTCACCCTTAACTTTATTTACTAAAGAACATGATGAAAATTCAGGTTAAAAATTAATGGAATAGCAAACCCCAATTGAGCACCATTCTATGGTGCAGATGGTCTGTATTCTACAAAAATGTCAAGATTACTAAAGTTTAAAAATGACTAAGGAATTGTTCCAGATAAAAGGAGCCTAAAGGCAAATTACAACTAAATGCACCATGTGATCTTTGACTGAATCTTGGACCAGAAAAAATGTATTTGCATATTTTACTACAAGAACGTCAGTTAGATAATTCTGAAATTTGGGTAACATCTGTAGATTAGTGATAGAATCACATCAATGTTAATTTTATACTTTGAAAATTGTATTATGGTTATATAAGAAAATGTCGGTTTTTTTCAAAAAGAAATGCACATTGAAATATTTAGGGGCAAAGTGGTATTATATCTTACTCTCTAGCACATAAATATATATTTATTATATATCGTATGTCTGTATAACAGAATAATAAAGCAAATGGGGGAAAATGTTATCATTTGGAGATTCTGGATTAAGGGTATATGGGACTCTACCATTCTGTAGTTCTTTTCTAAGTCTAAAAATTATTTCAAACTAAAATGTTCAAAGTTTTTTTAAAGTAATGAATGTGAAATAAAAGTGATAAGATGAACAATTAAGTAAGTTGAAATGATTCGGTCAATGAGAAGTAAGTTGTCAGACTCACACAGGCGTGGGGAGGCAAGAGGATAGGAAATTGAAGTTTTAAATTGGAATGGGCATTTTTGAATATTTAAAATGAATACAAGAGCTGAGGAATTTACCCAAGGTGTGTTTCAGTGGTAGGAAATGGAGATTATAGCTGAAAGAAGCAGTTGGAGAAAACGAAGCCTCTCAACCCTTGGCAAGCAAACACCCTGTTTGCCTTTACTGACCAGGCTTGCATCAAACACCCCAGGAGAGGAGACTTTTTGTGCGGGCAGAACTCTGCGGACTGTCTCATCCACCCCCTCCATGTTATAGCTCGGGCCTGGGCCTTAGAGGAACTAAGTGAACCGCTCAAGGTCAGACTGGCCATCGGAGGTCAAGCCAGGCCAGGTCTCAGGACTCCTCATCCCGTGCATTTTGCACCTGAGCACACCTGGTCTTCAAGCTCTCAGAAGTGTTACCTGTCCCCGTGGGGGAGGAGGAGGCTTGGAAGGCAGTGCGTGCGGTAGACAGAACCTGTTTCCGAGTGCAGCAGCACCCCAGTGCTGTGCCACCCGCTGCGTGTGGGTTGCCAGTCACTGACTTGCAGCAGCTGGGTGCAATTCAAGTCAAACACGCCTGTACAAAGGGACATTTATAAATTTGTTTCTTCTGTTTGATTTTATCATTCTCTTTAAGCAATGTAGCATTTTTGCTTTAAAATGTAGGATCTTTAGGCCAGGCACGGTGGCTCATGCCTATAATCCTAGCACTCTGGGAGGCTGAGGTGGGAAGATTGTTTGAGCTCAGGAGTTCCAGACCAGCCTGAGCAAGAGCGAGACCCCGTCTCTACTAAAAATAGAAAGAAATTGGCCATAGAAAAAATTAGCCGGGCGTGGTGGTGCATGCCTGTAGTCCTAGCTACTCGGGAGGCTGAGGCAGGAGGATCACTTGAGCCCAGGAGTTTGAGGTTGCTGTGAGCTATGATGACACCACGGCACTCTAGCCCGGGGAACAGAGTGAGATTCTGTCTCAAATAAATAAATAAATAAAATAAAATGTACGATCTTAAAAAAAAAAAAAAAAAGACATGGGGAGGGGAAGATAAGAAAACCTAGAGAAAAGATTTCAAAGTGACTCAACAGAGCCCAGGAGAAAAGAAGGAGGAGGAGGTTTCCTGTTAGCTTCAAAATGTGGGCCACACCTTTTCCTCTGTAATTTGGAAGGATTGATTTGCCCCGTGGGGGAACTGCATTGTGAAGAAGAAAAGTTCACTGGTAAAGTCTAAAGTCTCAGGAAGGCTGGCAAGTTCAGCAGCAGCCCCAGAGCCCACGGCCGGCCACAAGGGAGGGCTGCCAGTCGGACACCGTGGAGATTTTGTTCCCTGGGACAACTGGCGTTGTTTTATCACTCAGGACCCAGATGAATTGCCACACGTCCTCGTGTGAAACGACATGGCGGCAGATGCCTCCTTTGCTAACGGCGGCTGGTGGGCAGCGCGAGCGTCTCCTTCCTCATTCACAGCCTCCCTCTGACCCTGTTTGTCCCCAGAGGAACCGTATTGACTTTCAGTGCAAAGGCTGTAGGAGAGGTGGAAATGGGAGCACTAAGGTTGACGGGAGGGAGAATGTATTTCACATGTAAATGGGAAAAGTTTTCTTTTAAAGAGGACTATCTTGGACATCCCATTTCTGTTTCTTTTACTCCCATTTTTTTTTTTTTTTTTTACTGACCATGATTCTTTTGATAAGCAAACAAATGCTCACATTTTCAACCCTCATCTTTGAGAATTATTTTCCTATAAATCGATTTCCTAATTCAAAAAATTTACTCCTTTTCAAACGCAATGGGAGAGCAGCTGCTTCCCTGTGAAGGCTGGGCCTGCACTCCTGGAGCCTCGGTTTTCTCTCTGCGAATGGCAGTGGTTGCAAGTGTTCCAGGCACTTTTAGCACCGAGTCTGGCACATGGGGTGTGCTCAGCAAATGAGAGCTGCTATCCTTTTCATTGTCTACCTCTCCCTTCACATGTAAAAATGCAGAGGTGACTTATCACCTCTTTTTTATCTAATTAAATGAAATCAGGGCAGGGGCAATGGAAATCAGGAAGTACGTTAGGAAAGTTAGACAGCCGCCAGCAAGGGAATTGAGTCTGCTTTGCCTTCTCTTACTCTCCCCTTTCCGATCAGTTTGTGGGCATTTATTACATTAAATACCCAGTGTTTCTATTTCTCTCTTACTCGATCTGGCATTACTGCTAGGTGTAAGACACTATGGCATTTGCTATGGGGTGGGGGTCGGGGGCACCAAGATCTAGACCCTGCCCTGAAGCAGCAGCACCAGGAGGAAGAGTGGGAGATGGGGAGAGTAGGTGGAAAATTAAGGGTGCAATTTGAATTTAGGGGGGCTGGGTAGACTGTTTGCAGTGTAAAGATTTTTATTAACTAATTGCAAGGCTTAGCATAATCCCAGGAATGACATTTTGCAGGTTTAATACATTCAGCAGTTTTATCAACTAGCTAGATTAGCCCCAGTGACACAATAAAACTCTTATGTTTACTGAAAGTCTGTAAGACATTGAGGCCTGGGCATTTTTCCAAAGAGTAGAACAGATAGTGAAAGTAAATGGAATAGAAAATAGGTGGAGGAAGAGAGAAACAGAGCCAGAGACAGAGAATCAGAGACAGAGATGGAAAGACAGAGAGCACAGAGATAGAGAGAAGGAAAGAAGGGGAGGGGAGGGAAGGGGAGGAAGGGCAGGGAAGGGGAGGG
>NW_012154029.1:476621-479023 GCF_000956105.1 Propithecus coquereli
TACTTAACTGCCCTAAACATGTTAACTAATTTTATTAGTAAATGAAATTAAAATTTTTCTTCTCCATGGAACTAACAGACAGAATTTGGTCCTGAAGGCTAAAAGAGGCCACGCAGACATGACAGGGGACGCTTGCGTGCCACGGGCTGAGCTACTTCCAAGTCATTTCACGGAATGCTGTTGCCGTGTGTGCTGTGAGCATCGCAAGACTGGAGGCGCAAACCTCCAAGTCCAGTGCCCGGTCTAGACTCCCCGGCTCAATCTCGCTACTCAGCACAGAGCAGGGTTCTGTGGGCCCCATACAGCACAATTGGGGGATTCATAAAGTAAAATTAGGAATATATATTAAGTTGTATTCATATCATTTAATTGGATATATTCTTTAGCTTGGATATTTATTGTTGGGTTATTTTAATTTAAATGGAAAGACATACTTATTTTTTAGATTGATTATGTTGCGGATTTTAAGGTGAAGGGTTATTCAATGATTTACTATAAATTAGTGTGACCCTTAGGGAGGAAAGTGGGTATACAGATATGGACTGTTCAATCCTTGCTTATAATCTGAATATTTTGCACCAGGAGAGAAATGGAATTTTTGAGAAATGTTAATGGATTGGCACGTTGTAATTTTCTTGTGTGTGTGTGTGTGTGTGTGTGTGTTTGCATGCACACACTTTTGCTTCACGTGGAAAAGATGCTGGTATTTTGCCGCAGGAGCCTGGGAGCGATGATGACAGTGTTGTGTGACAGCTGGCATGAGATGTCCCTGTGCAACTGCAGCTCAGAGACGCTCATCGAAAGCTGCGCGGCCTCCAGAGGGAAGACTAAGTCCTTTGACAGGCCCAGCCAGATGGCCCTTGTGTCCCCAGGCTCTGCTCTTGCGCTCTCCACTGGCTTCAGCCCGTTCTCCAGCGAGCTCGCTTCCTCGGCCCCAGCCACCCAGCGGGCCTTCACCTCCATCTCCCCCTCGCCTGGTGACTCTAGGAGCCCTGAACATAGGTCTCCCCTTAGGCGCAGATGTTTGGTTTTCAGTTGGATTTCTCTGATTTTGTGATCTTTTTAGAGCCCCAAGCAGCCGAGTAAAGACAATATGTAGTTTAGAAGTTACACACATGATCATTTTGGGTTTGAATAAAAAGTTGCAATGTTTTGAGTAGTTTACCTTATTTGATTTTTATTTTACATCGTTGCTTGGTAAGGTAGTTTTTTTTTTTTTGAGACGGAGTCTCACTCTGTTGCCCGGGCTAGAGTGTGTGCCGTGGCGTCAGCCTAGCTCACAGCAACCTCACACTCCTGGGCTCAAGCGATCCTCCTGCTTCAGCCTCCCGAGTAGCTGGGACTACAGGCGCACACCACCACACCCGGCTAATTTTTTGTTTGTATTTTTAGTTGACTGGCTAATTTTTTTTCTATTTTTAGTAGAGACGGGGTGTCGCTCTTGCTCAGGCTGGTCTTGAACTCCTGACCTCAAGCGATCCTCCCGCCTTGGCCTCCCAGAGTGTGTAAGGTAGTTTTAATATTCTTCATTGGCTTTTTTTAAAAACCATTTAAGGGCTTGGGGTGGGAAACAGAGGTCAGAAGTCAAAAGCCAGATATTTTTAAAATTTATGAAATGGAAATAAGGAAGAAAGGGCGTAAATATATAGTGGCAGATGGTGTGAGGCTAGAAATTAGAATGATGGTGAAGAGGCAAAGCAGAGCTAAACAAAGAAATTCTGTGTCTCCCATCCAAGTACCAACCAGGGATAGCCCTGCTTAGCTTCTGAGCACAATGAACACTATCTAGGCGATAGGTACACTTACAACCCAGACTCAAGTGTTACAAAAGTGATCCTTGTAACAAAACACATTTGTACCTCGTAATACTTTGAAATAAAAAAAGAAGTTCTGTGCATACTGAAGTATTCTTAAGTGGGGCGAATTTCAGTGGTGCGTAGGCTGTAAATGAAGCTGGCTGCACCTTTGAACAATGGTTCGATCTCTGCTGTTGGATTCCCTGTGAGATCAGTGGTCGCCTTGAGATCTGTGTGGCCTAAGGTGTTCCCCATCTTTCACTCCTCGCGCCCTAAGAATCCCTGAGGGGCAAACATTTTTTGAGAAATAGTGAAAGACTACTTGAGATAAAGGGAATAAAGGGAAGGACAAAGCCCGGGAGACATGACAAGTTACCTGTGTCACTACAGAGAGGCAGCAAGGACATTAATCTTTTCTTTCATGGCTCCTATGTTTGGGATCACACTTTTTGTGTGATTTCCATCTCTTCGTGGAGACTATAAAAATTTTTCCCACGTGTTTTCTTCTAATCTATTAGTACATTTGAGTTTCAGTTTTAATCTTTTAAACCTTTACATTTTCAGCCCAACTGAAATTTGTTTATATTTTATTAGGTGTGAGATAAG
>NW_012154029.1:479073-481928 GCF_000956105.1 Propithecus coquereli
GGAATTTGGACAAGAAATGCAACTTGTTTGGGGTTAGTGGAATGTATTTATGTGATTTGCTGTCACTTCCATAGGTAATTAAGTTATTCCTAGCCATTCTGGTGTCAGAATAGATTCCAGGATTATTATTACCACTCACCATGTATTTCAACTGGTGTCATGACATCAAAGCGCAAAGCCAAAGGTCATGTTGAGATACAAATGAATCTTATGGCTCTCAGTTCCAGAAGCTAATTTGTGGGAAACTTCCAGTTGTCAGATGCTGTGGTGCAGTGTTTGCAAAGTTGGCTGCAACAACTGCTTCCACACTGCACATTCATCCTTTTGCAATGTCTTTGCTGCACCTCCCATCAAGAGGGGGAGTCCATTTTCGCTACATCTGGAATCTGGGCTAGACTTGGGGTTTGGGTTGGCCAATAGAACGTTGTAGATGTAATAGATTCAATTTTCTCCATTTGAGTAATTTGCCTAGGGCTTAAAAGGCCAGGCAGCTTTTACTTTTACCCTATTTCTGCCATGCGAAGAAACCCAGGCTAAGCTCCCTCAAGGATGAGAGTCCACAAGAAAAGAGATGCCCCGCTGACAGCCAGTACCAACTACCAGATATGTGAGTGAGCCCATCTTAGCCCATCCAGCCCAGGTGAGCCACCAGGTGGCTGCAGCTTCATAAGTGATCTCAGATGAAACCAGCAGAACCACCCAGCTAAGCCCAGTCCAATTTGCTGATCCACAGAATCATGAGAAAATAAAATAATTTAAAGCCACTAAATATGGGTAGTTTGTTATGCAGCAATAGATAACTAATACATACAGACATGTAAAGTTGTAAGCAGTGGATTAAGTTCTTAACCATGTCTAGTCAAATCGAAGTTCACTTCTGTCAGGAATGTAATCAATAATGCAATGTATTAAATTATAAATGGAGGATACATTTTCTTTTGTTATCTTCCTTTCTTCCTTCCTTCCTTATCTCTTTTTTTCCCATAGGAAAGACATATTTGATAAAACTCGAATAAGTGTTTTAAAATGCCATTTGGAAAGATGTTTTGGAAAATTTCAGTATAACAAGTAATAAATTGTAACTTCTGATTTGAATGTATATAAAGAGCACCTTCTTTTGTCACCCTTAACTTTATTTACTAAAGAACATGATGAAAATTCAGGTTAAAAATTAATGGAATAGCAAACCCCAATTGAGCACCATTCTATGATGCAGATGGTCTGTACTCTACAAAAATGTCAAGATTACTAAAGTTTAAAAATGACTAAGGAATTGTTCCAGATAAAAGGAGCCTAAAGGCAAATTACAACTAAATGCACCATGTGATCTTTGACTGAATCTTGGACCAGAAAAAATATATTTGCATATTTTACTACAAGAACGTCAGTTAGATAATTCTGAAATTTGGGTAACATCTGTAGATTAGTGATAGAATCACATCAATGTTAATTTTATACTTTGAAAATTGTATTATGGTTATATAAGAAAATGTCGGTTTTTTTCAAAAAGAAATGCACATTGAAATATTTAGGGGCAAAGTGGTATTATATCTTACTCTCTAGCACATAAATATATATTTATTATATATCGTATGTCTGTATAACAGAATAATAAAGCAAATGGGGGAAAATGTTATCATTTGGAGATTCTGGATTAAGGGTATATGGGACTCTACCATTCTGTAGTTCTTTTCTAAGTCTAAAAATTATTTCAAACTAAAATGTTCAAAGTTTTTTTAAAGTAATGAATGTGAAATAAAAGTGATAAGATGAACAATTAAATAAGTTGAAATGATTCGGTCAATGAGAAGTAAGCTGTCAGACTCACACAGGCGTGGGGAGGCAAGAGGATAGGAAATTGAAGTTTTAAATTGGAATGGGCATTTTTGAATATTTAAAATGAATACAAGAGCTGAGGAATTTACCCAAGGTGTGTTTCAGTGGTAGGAAATGGAGATTATAGGTGAAAGAAGCAGTTGGAGAAAACAAAGCCTCTCAACCCTTGGCAAGCAAACACCCTGTTTGCCTTTACCGACCAGGCTTGCATCAAACACCCCAGGAGAGGAGACTTTTTGTGCGGGCAGAACTCTGCGGACCATAACATCCACCCCCTCCATGTTATAGCTCGGGCCTGGGCCTTAGAGGAACTAAGTGAACCGCTCAAGGTCAGACCGGCCATCGGAGGTCAAGCCAGGCCAGGTCTCAGGACTCCTCATCCCGTGCATTTTGCACCTGAGCACACCTGGTCTTCAAGCTCTCAGAAGTGTTACCTGTCCCCGTGGGGGAGGAGGAGGCTTGGAAGGCAGTGCGTGCGGTAGACAGAACCTGTTTCCGAGTGCAGCAGCACCCCAGTGCTGTGCCACCCGCTGCGCGAGGAACGCCAGTCACTGACTTGCAGCAGCTGGGTGCAATTCAAGTCAAACACGCCTGTACAAAGGGACATTTATAAATTTGTTTCTTCTGTTTGATTTTATCATTCTCTTTAAGCAATGTAGCATTTTTGCTTTAAAATGTAGGATCTTTAGGCCAGGCACGGTGGCTCATGCCTATAATCCTAGCACTCTGGGAGGCTGAGGTGGGAAGATTGTTTGAGCTCAGGAGTTCCAGACCAGCCTGAGCAAGAGCGAGACCCCGTCTCTACTAAAAATAGAAAGAAATTGGCCATAGAAAAAATTAGCCGGGCGTGGTGGTGCATGCCTGTAGTCCTAGCTACTCGGGAGGCTGAGGCAGGAGGATCACTTGAGCCCAGGAGTTTGAGGTTGCTGTGAGCTATGATGACACCACGGCACTCTAGCCCGGGGAACAGAGTGAGATTCTGTCTCAAATAAATAAATAAATAAAATAAAATGTACGAT
>NW_012154029.1:483733-485611 GCF_000956105.1 Propithecus coquereli
GAGAGTGGGGAAGTTCGTCATCTTTGAAAGCCCTTGCAGGAGTATGGCCACATTCAGAATCAAGTTGACACAGCATCATACTTTTTTTGAAGCGTATTCAGGAAAGATTTTGTTTTTAGCAACTTAACAAGCATCTTTTGAAATGGGCTAACCACAGTCAAGTCCTCACATACAAAGTCCTGCCAAAGTGTTTCACAACTATCTTTTTGGAGCCAAGTAAATTATTTTTAACCAGTAGACGCTAAAGACTCACTGAAGTAAGTCACCAAACAGAAGTCTGTGTTTTTCCACTGTTGATTCTAATCTCATAATTCGGAACAGTTGAAATGTCTAAACATCAGCAAAGAACATAAAATGAAGCTGCATAAAAATCCAGCCTGCTAAGCTGGAGGGAATCTGGGCTCTCTGGTTTACAGCCTCTGATTGTATAATAGTTGAAGTGACACCCCAGGCTGCTGGGTGCACCCCCAGAGGAGCACAGCCATGGAAAAGCCAGAGCTGAACTGAAACCCCATGTCTGACACCCTATTCAGCCACGTTTCACTCCCCTCTATGGCTTTCTTGAAAACACCTTTAAGTACTTCCTTCTCAGAGGTGTTTTAAGCAGAATCAAATATTCAAAATAAAAGGAATGAGGCTCCAAATGGTTGACTTGCAGGCTTTAGTCAGTAGGTAGAAATATTCTGGCCGTCAATGTGGCCCCACTATGCCTCTGAGATCATCCCAGGAAGGGAGATGGTTGGCTGCTCTCCCTACAATTAGCACTAACTTTGGGAAAGGACAAGGAGGATTGGGGCGGCATGCAGAATACTGGGTGTTGTGCAAAGCCCCTCAGCCTTCCTTCTCCTCCCAGGAATAGGAAGGAGGCCCGGGAGGAAGTGCGTCGTCACAACATTGGGTACGGGATGAGCTCCGTCTGCAGGAAGGACTCCGTCTGAGGCCAGATCTTCCAGCAAGTTCCTCAGCAACTTCCTCTCCCTCAGCCTCTCTGAGCCTCTGGTTCCTCGGTATGAAACTGCGAGGCCATCTGTGTCAGCAGGTCATGGAAACGATTCAGTGGGACGACGGACGTGATCACCCACCGTAAATCATAATTCGCCATACGGGCTTGAGTTATTATTAATTGGTGCAGTTTTCAAAAACTGTCCACTCCCCTAGCTCTTGCCACTTAGCAAGTCAGCAGACGCCCAGATAGAACGATTCAGTGAGACCAAGTGAGCATAAAGTGAGACTTAAGACAAAGGACTTCGGTGTTTGACAAATCTGGGTTTTAATACTCACCCTACAACTTTCTTCCCTGTAGTATGTCGGGCATGTTGCTGACTCCCTCTGAGCCTTGGTTTCCCCTGTGTGAAATGGAGACAGCAAAACCACCACGTGTCTCAGGTCAGCCGAGGACGGAGTGAGTTAGAGACGCACCGTGTTTCGTTCAAGTCTGGACATACTTAACTGCCCTAAACATGTTAACTAATTTTATTAGTAAATGAAATTAAAATTTTTCTTCTCCATGGAACTAACAGACAGAATTTGGTCCTGAAGGCTAAAAGAGGCCACGCAGACATGACAGGGGACGCTTGCGTGCCACGGGCTGAGCTACTTCCAAGTCATTTCACGGAATGCCGTTGCCGTGTGTGCTGTGAGCATCGCAAGACTGGAGACGCAAACCTCCAAGTCCAGTGCCCGGTCTAGACTCCCCGGCTCAATCTCGCTACTCAGCACGGAGCAGGGTTCTGTGGGCCCCATACAGCACAATTGGGGGATTCATAAAGTAAAATTAGGAATATATATTAAGTTGTATTCATATCATTTAATTGGATATATTCTTTAGCTTGGATATTTATTGTTGGGTTATTTTAATTTAAATGGAAAGACATACTT
>NW_012154029.1:487876-516417 GCF_000956105.1 Propithecus coquereli
TCCCCCCTGGGAAAAGTCCATGCAAACAAAATTTCTAGACCACCTGGCTTTCTATGTCTGGTTGATGTTTTTAGTTGGGGTGGGGTGGGAGATGTTTGCCTTAACTATTCTAGAATGTTCTGGAGTAGATTTTAGGACACTATGCCAAAGGAAAGGAGAGTACAGCATGGTAAGTTGATGGCCCCCTGCTTTCATTCACCGTGTGTCTGATTGTTTTGTATTCTGCATTGCTGTTCCAATGCTGGAGGAACACTTAGCTGTGTTGGATGTGACGGTACCTTATTAAAGTGCATGTGTGTGAGTTTATATATTTTGTATATATGTGTAATTTTTGCTTATGGGCTAACTTCAGAATTTGATTTCCATATAAAATGTGATTCTACAATGCTGTGATTTGACTATTTGTATCCCTCCAAAATTCATAAGTTGAAACCCTAACCCCTGAAGTGATGGTATTAGGAGGTAGTGGGGTCTTTTGGGAGGTGATTAGGTTACAAGGGTGGGATCATTATGAATGAGATTAGTGCCCTTATAAAAGAGGCTCAAGGAAGCTCATTTGCCCCTTCTTCCACATGAGATCACCTAGACAGCACTGTTGACGAGGAATAGGCCCTCACCAGACGCCCAGTCTGCCAGGACCTTGCTCTCAACTTCCCAGCCTCCAAAACGGCAAGAAATAAATGTTGTTTATAAGTTACCTGGTCTATTATAACAGCCCAAATGGGCAAAGGCATACAGTATAACAGAAGTAACAGGTATGTTTGACACGGTTTGGCAGGACTGGGGAGGCTTCCATTGGAAGCGGAAGTTAGGCTGATGCGGAGGACGCGGCCAGGTGAGGAGTGGAGACAGTGCCCTCCTGGCAACTCCATGGGGCAGAAATCGACAGGAGAGAACACATCAGTTCATCCTCAGGGAGCTGCCAAATCAGCATACGTAAACCTCAAAAGCGTTGTGTTAAATGAAAGAAGATAGACACAAAAGATTATGTATAACTGTGTAATTTCATTTATCCTACAAAAAGCAAGACTGTAGTGACAGAAAGCGGGTCAGTGACTGCTAGCGCCCACGGTGTGGAGGAAGAAGACTGACTGTAAAGGATGCAAAGGGGCATTTTGGGTGATAAAATGTTCTCTGTCATTATTGTAATGGTGACTACATGATTGTATACACTTGTCAAAACTCCTTGACCAAAAAAAAAAAACCTCATTGACAATTGGTGACTTTTATTTTATGAAATTTACACCTGATTCATATATATTATATATAAATATTATATATTTACATATATATATCAACTTTGGACTCTATGCCTCCCACCCCTACATTCCCAGGAGACATTAATTCACTTTCGCCGATGTTGCTTGTTCTTTAGTACAACTGTTTTTTCTCCCGTGACCACGACTGCACAATAGGTCCCCTCTGGAGTTCGGGATTTATCATCTTCCTGAGCAACTCTGCCATCATCACAGCCAGCACCTATGGGGAACAGGTAAGATTACCTGGCTCTCTCTGTGGTGTCTCTGTTTAGGAAAAGTTGAAATATGAATAGCTTGGAAGTTTGGAAAATAGCCTGAAATACTCTGTATTCCTCCCCACCCATTAAACTTACTCATGGGTCAAGGTCCAACTCGGTTCCCACCTGTCCGCAAAGCCTTCTCTGGACATCGCATCTCACTGTGTCCTGTCCTCGCATTCTGAACTCTGATATAAAGTGATGGAGATTTACTCCACCAGAATTCCCTTTCGGAAAGTCACTGTATGTTTGAAAAGAATATTTTGAGAATCTTGGATGGACGGTGAGACTCAGAGTGAATGAGTAATTCATGAAAGACGGCCACCAAACTGCTTTCTAAGGAAGCTCAGAGTTTTGCCGAGCAACAGTGATAAGTTTGGGAGTGCAGGTTTGGGGGGAAGCTGCCGGTACAATGCAGGATTTCCACCCAGGGAAAGGCATAGAAGGTCCTCCGAGAAGAAATCTCGGAGTGAGGGGGAAAGCCAGAGAGCTGACGGGTTAGTGGCAAGATGAGAGGCAACACAGACAGCCAGTTCTGCAGGTGAGAAGTGACCGGAGAATGACCAAGTCTGGGCAGGACTTTCGAGTTGTTCTCCGAACAGCATGTGATACTGTCCCCCTTGTACAGCTCCACTACCTGATGCTCGCTAAAGCTGACATTGCCCACTGGTGCTTTTGCCAGGACTCAAAGAAGGTGTCTGGGCTTGCTTAAGAGTCAGAGACAGCGTATAGACGGACATTTGGAAGATGAGGGAGGTGTCATGTAGGGTACCCTTGAGTGAGGCTCTGGCACCTCCCCAGTCATAGACAGCTACTTATATTAAGTCTAAGCGCTGTCTCAGCCTCAAAGAGAAGACAGACAAGGTACATAAACGCAAGGAACACGATTAAAGATCCAGGTCCTAACTGCAGCGCAGTGTGAATAGATGAGGAAGGGAAGAGTTTTCTTCTTTGCACTTCGTAGGTTCTCACTAACTCCAGACTGCTAAGTGGTGACTCGACTCTAACAACTTTCCAGGTTTCCCTTTCACACAGAAGTGCACGAGTGGGAACGTATAGCCTTTTTTGCTGCTAGACTTCTATTCAGAAGTTGCTGGTTGATTTGGTTGGCAGATTAAAAAATAAGCAGAAGTCTAAAAATTAACTCAGATCAGATTTGGAGTCTGCAGAGATTGCCAGGAACCCAGTAAAAGCTGGTAGCACCTTGTAATGAAACATTTATTAGGATTGTGGTTTTGAAAATGACAAATCAATTTAGAATCCTGTTTCTTCTGGTGGATGGAGCAGCGCAGCTGGGCTTCACACCCATCACAGGCTGACATTTCCTTGAACCTCCTAGCTCCAGCCTTTCGTCGTGTAGCAAGTATGTGACACAAATGCAGCAGAACGGAAGGCTCCTGCAAGGGCACAAACCACGCTAACAAGGCCAGTGCAGCAGCCCGTGAGCCCAACATAAATAAAGCATCAGCAGATTCAGGAAAACAGAACACGTAATTGAACTGGGATGAGGACAAGAGTCAGGTTTTGTAAGATCATCCCAAAGTGGATGCAGCTAATGGCTTTATCATTTCTTCTCAAATACGGGCTGAATGGTTGAGTAGGCAGCCTTGAGAAGCCGGTAGCAAGGAGGGAACGACCACAGGCACTCAGAACTGCCAAGCAGCCATCACAGGTGGGCTTGCTGGGAAAATAACTTTCTTAGAAGCTTTGGGAAATAAATGGAGAGAGAAGGAAAGGAAAAAAGAAATGGAGTGGAGGAATATTCTGTTTCACAGAGAAATCCTAAAGCCGTGGACAAGCTGTTTTGCATGATGGCATCAAACTGTAAGTCCCTGTAGGGGACTGTGGTTTGTGCAAATGTGTAACACCTGCTCCGTACAATGCTTCACACATAGAAGGTACTTGGTGAAGGTGTGTTACACTATTTTTATTTTTCACTTTATTAATTCTCTGTTCCTTCTTTCCTCCAAATCCTCGATTCTCATGTAACATGGCCTTGGTTTAATGAAATCCTAACACCTGATTAAAAGTGGACAGGCAAGCAGAAAAGACAAGAACCATGTAAAACAAAATCAGTATAAACAGTAAATTTGAGACTCTCAAGTCTAGACAAGATGGGGTCTAAAAAACAGGACAAGACTGGGTACAGTGGCTCACACCTGTAATCCCAGCACTCTGGGAGGCTGAGATGGGAGGATAGCTTGAGGCCAAGAGTTCAAGAGCAGCCTGGGTAACATAGTGAAATCCCATCTGTACAAAAAATAAAAAATAAAATAAAATTAGCCAGGTACATTGGTGTGCACCAGTAGTCCTAGCTACTTGGGAGGCTGAGGCAAGAGGATCACTTGAGCCTGAGAGTTGGAAGTTGCAGTGAGCTATGATCATGCCACTGCACTCCAGCGTGGGTCACAGAGCAAGACCCTGTCTCAAAAAATTAAAATTAAAATTAAAAAAATTAAAAACAGGACAGAATACATGAAACAATGGTTTTCAGATATTTCAGACATTGGACATCAGGCAATGCAGGACGGTGACTGCTGAGATAGAGGACACAAACAAGGAGAGTCCTAAAATGGCCCCGCTTACTGCCTGGACAGGAGGGGACCAGGAACAGCTGGGCAGTCACCCTGATTCAGGCGACGATGCTGGAAGGATGGGGAGGCCAAAGTGGCTGGAGTTTGCAGGGCAGAGAACCCGAGAGGTGACAGCTACAAATAGAGAGAGCTCCAGAGATCCACGAAGGGGCCTCTAGTCTGCAGCAGAGCATCATCATATGCGTGTGATGAGACTACCCAGGGCCAGGAAAAGAACCACCCAAAAGGATTGCAAAAAAAAATCGCTTCAACCCACACAGGCCCAGCAATCGTTTGTGATCCAGAGTGGAAAATCTCATCATTCACACTACATCAGGCAGAGTACTTATATGGTATTGCCTCAGCAGTGGGAAAACTTTAAAATGAGGTCGACTTTGACCTAGCCAACAAAGCTTAAAAGCAAGCTACGAAAGGATCAAACTCTTTTCAAGTAACTATTATAAATGGCGTTCTGGAATGAAGCTCAAAAACATTCACAGGAACACAAAATATCCAGCACCTAACAATGTAAAATTCGTAGCATATTAATTTGTAACAGCCGAAACCTGGAAACAAGCCAAATGTCCATCATTTGGTGGAAGGGTTAAACAAATTGTAGTATAGCCACACAATGGAATACTATACAGCAAGAAAAAGGAACAAACTACTGATGCATGCAACATAAATGAATCTCAAAACAATTATGTTGAATCAGAAAAGCCAGACCAAAAACAATTGGCAATTGTTGCAAATTACAAAAACATGTAATTCCTAACAAAAGGAGGAGGCCATCAAAGGAAGTTTTCTTTGGGAACAACACACTCTCCTTGAAGCTCACAAATTCCTGGTCATTATCTTGTTACTAGACTAAAACATAATGGATATGTTTTCACTACATATGTCTTTGATTTTCTCCTTTATCTAAAACCAAAAAAGTACATACTTTATTATCCCATTTATATAAAATTTTTGACTATCTAAACTAATTGATAGTAACAGAAAGCAGAACATTGGTCGCTTGGGGGGTGCTGTGGCCAGGAGGGCCAGAGGGGATTACTAAGGCCATGAGGAAACCTCTGGGGATTTCGGATATGTTCGTTATTTAATTGTGGTGATGGTTTCGTATCACATACACATAGTATGTCAAATCTTACCAAATTGTATAGTTTATGTACAGTTTATTTTATGTTGATTATACCTCAATAAAGCTTTTGTAAAAAGTTAATTCATCTCCTAGGTTGTTTAATTGGGAAAAATAATATTTACTTTTTTAATGAAACCTCAAGTTTTCAAACAAATGCTGCTTTTATTTTCTGATTTTAACACAAATTCTGGGGATTCAAGAGGTTAAAGGGTGCTGTTTCCATATTTAGAGAATGATACTGATCTCACTGAGGTGAGTGATCTATTTAAGTTCACATGGCCAAGTGGTGGTAAAACCAAAGTTACAATTCAGGTTTTCTGACTCCTGGAACAGTCACGATAGCTGCTCTGTTTCATGACAAGTCTCGTGGGAAACATTGTAATTGGCCTGTTGGAGATTCTGTTTTCACCAGGGCAAATTCAGCCAATAAATCCCCAAGATCATTGTACTTTAACGGGTTACTAGATTTGGAATAAAACCAAAGCTACAAGTGACAGTTTGATGGAACTTTCAATCACGAATGCAAAGTGCCTTGCACTCCGGCCACGCAGAATGAGTTACCAGCCAGTGTATTGATCGTGCTGGATAATCACTGTCAATCCCTAGAGCTCTCTGAATGAGCACCTGTGTAGTGAAGCACGTGTAATTCCCAATAAATGGAGGAGTCCACAAAAGGCTGTTTTCTTTGTGAATAACACACTCTCCTTAGAAACTCTCAAATTTCTAGTCATTGTCTTATTACTAGTAATAGATCAAAACACAGGGATATGTTTTCTCTCCATATATATCTTTGAGTTTTTCCTTTATCTAAAATATGTCTATCAACCAGGGAAGCACATGGATTGCTCCCACAGTTCCGAGCTCTACACGGTGAGGTTCGAGTAGATGAAAAAACAAAATTCCATTTCCTGCTTTTACACCTCACTGGCCAGGTACCTTACAGAAGACTTTCACCTGAGTGCCCATCTTCACATTCTACCTAAGGGCAGATTATTTGCTACATAGGGATGAAGTAAATCCAAGCTTTTCTAAGAAATGAAGACATGTGCATAGATTATCTCTCAAATTGTTGCTTTTATTTTCAATTTCCTATCCTATATTGTTATTTTCAAATTTTCTGAGCTAGACAAAATGTTCATTCCCTCTGTGTGTTTTCAGCAGGGATTCTGTCTGCAATAACATTTTCTCTGGACTGGACTACTCACCTCTCTCTGCTCACTGCACCTGTTTCTGGCTTCAGCCCCAACTCATCCAGGTGCTCTTCTCACCTGGATTTACCCGGAAAGATCAGATCCCATTTCCTGAGTTCTTCCTTCTCCATTTCACATCAAATGTCCCCTGATCATTTATCGGGCCCCATTTAGCTCTCTGTCCCCTACCTTCTCACGTTATTTGATATGCAGGTTTCCTATGTGCTAATCAATTTCCACCTTGAACTACCATTTAAGCACATGTCTATTTCCTTCACTTGACAATTGGCACCTTGAAGGCAGTATTAGACCTTACTCAAGTTTATGGGTCATATAAAACCTTTCATCTGGGCAATTCAATAACACAGAGCACCTACAGAGACGGATAGGGGAAAAGAAGGTGGATACAGCTCACAGCCATGTGCCCACACTTCAGACTAAGAAGCAGCACACGATCACGAACTTGGACGTCACAGGTGTGCCCCTCACCAATCCCATCCCCTCCCTCTTCACTTAGCTGTAACCGTTACCATGCGTTGTTCGTTAATAATTCCCATGCTTTTCTACATGTGTTCACTATATATGTTCACATCCCTACATATTCTATCATTAAGTTCTGCCTGCTTTTAAACTTCATGTGAAACTGAATCACATTGCATGTATTGTGTTGACTTGTTTTCTTGTTGTTGTTGTTCCAAATCAGTCCTTGAGACTTATGCACATTCTACTTATGGCACACTCAGGCCAGGGGACAAGCACAGGTCCCGTTGAACTGTAAGTCACAATTGCTACCAGGATGCTCTGGACGGGCAGGCAGGTAGAGGAATCACCTGATCGAGGAGAGGAGCTACTCGATGGGGCAAGAACAATATTGTGGAACTCAGGTGACCCACGTGGACACCTCAGCATCCCCTCCTGCCATTGGAACTGTGAGCAGTTGTGTGGGGCATCCCTGAACTGAGGAGGGGTGACTGCCAAGGATGCCGTACTCTCAGGAGTGACGTTTGGGCCACACCACCAGGTAAGCCAGCAGGTAACCTGAGTTGACAGTTGAGTAGGAGAGGAATGCAGAATGGATAGTGGAAGAGGGAGAAGAACTACAGGGCTGGGGGCTATCCTGTGGCCGTAAGTTCCCCCAGGGAGAAGAGGCCCCCAGGGGCCATGGGGGAGCTGCCTCTGAACCCGTGTGGCCTGGTGTCTTTGCAGCATGAGTAAGCCAAGGAGCCTTCGGAAGATGCCCTCCGAGCTGTAAGTGTCCAGCATCCTGCTGATGGCTCTGAACCCCGTTGCTGTGATCACCCCAGACCACACTTCCTGGGACTCCTCTTGCCAATGACGGAGCTTGGCAGGGCTCTTGGGAGAAGGGGGCCACCTCAACGCTGGCTCTGGCTTGGGGACTCTGCAGTGGGATTCTCAGACTTTCATTAGAACTGACCTGCAGCTTCCCACTCAGATCCCTCCCCTCCCTCCATCCTTGAGTTGCAGTCAGACCCATGCCTTGGTTTGGCGGCTCCCAGCCACTCCCAGCCGCTCCCAGCCGCTCCCAGCCGCTGGAAGCTGCCGTCCCTTTTCTCTCGCAGGAGTTTCCCAATAATGTTCTTGCACAGATAATCCCATCTCGGCATCTGATTCTTGAAGGACCCAGACAAACGCAAGTTCCTTTTTACATGACTGGTGGACATTTTCTGTCTTCTTCCTCTCATTTTCATCTGTTTCATCATTAGTCTTTTCAAAGAGTCAACTTTTGGCTCTGTTAATCCTCTCAGTGATATATTTGTTTCTATTTTATAATTTCTGCTCTTTTTTAGTTCCTGTCTTCTTCTGGGCTTTATTTTGCTGTTCTCTTTCTATCTTCTTGAAATGGATGCCTAGTTCATTAAATTTCATGCTTCCTTCGTAATGTATCTGTTTGAAGCTATAAATTTCCCTTTCAGTGTTGCCTTAACTGTATTCCACGTATATCAATGTTTATGACTTTCCCTTTTGTTTAGTTCAAAATATTTTCTAATTTTTTTTATGGTTTCTTATTTGACCTGGGTTGTTTAAAAACAGAGGGACACGTTCGTTATCCTTTTGTAATTGATTCTTAACATAATTACATTGTAGTCGTAGAAAATGTTTGTGTGGTTTCAATCCTTTCCAGATTTGGGGCTTGCTTCATGGCTCAGAATATGGCCAATTTTTGCAAATGTCCTATGTGCTTGAAAGTAATTTATCTCCCACAACTGTTAGTTCAGTGTTACATGTGTACATATTTGGTCAAGTTATTAATTGTGTTGTGTTCACGTCTTCTACATTATCATCCATTTTTTTCTGCTTATCATCTGAGAGAGGTGTGCATTCTTAGTTATGTCAACTTTAAAAAATATATTTACAGTTATGGTATAAAAGTTGTAAAATATGCATAAGTTTTAAATTGTTATATTTTCCTAGTTAACTGAAACTTTCATCAATAAGAAGCCCCTTCCAAGTTCATCCCTGTTGTTACAAATGACAGAAATTCCTTCACTTTTAAGGCTGAATGGTTTTCCACTGTGTATATTTACCGCATTTTCTTTATTTATTCATCTGTTAGTGGACACTGAGGCCGATGCCATCGCTTGGCTGTTGTGAATATCGCTGCAATGAATATGATTTCATAACTGATTTCATACTGATTTCAAACCTTTTGGGTAACTACCCAGAAATGGGATTGCTGGATCATAGTTATTCTATTTTTAGGTTTTTGAAGAACCTCCAATAAGCCAGAGACAGAAAGACAAATCCTGCATGTTCTCATTTACATATGGAATCTAAATCAATTGAACTTGTAGAAGCAGAGAACAGAATGGCGGTTACCAGAGGCTGGGGCGGAGGGGTGGGAATGTCAGTCCAAGGGTGCAGAGTCCCAGTCAGACATGAGGAGTAAGCGGGTGTTTTTGAGCTTGGGTTTTTTTATTGTGCAGTATGGTCAATATAGTCAGTACTAATTATGTATTGTACATTTCAAAATCGCTAAGAGAATAAATTTGAAATGTTCTTATCACAAAAAGTAAGTACTGGAGGTGATGGATATGTTAATCACCTTGATTTAATCATTGTGTTTTTAATACATGTGTTCATACATCACAATGTCACTTTGTACTACATAAATATGTACAATTATAATTTGTCAATTGACAATAAAATAAAAATTTTAAAAAGAAAACATTTAAAAAAAAGAAGCCCCTTCCTTTCCTTACCATATTTTAGGCTTTTTCTTTTTTTTTGTTTTTACACCATAAGTCCTATTTTGTCTACTATTAATAGGTCCCCAGATTTCTTCTGGGTGGCATTTGCTGGGTATGTCTTTCTTCATCTTTTTACTTCCAGGCTTTCTGGAAGTGTGTTTCCTGAATGTTTTATATACTTTAAAAAAATAAACAGTTTATAATTGTTTGTTTTAGTAATTTTTCTCTAAAATCATTGTCCTTTTGCTGGAACTTTTAGCACATTAATATGAATTGTAATTGATGTTTTATTTAGATTTTTTTCTACCGTATTATTTGTGCTATTTCTCCATCCCATTTTCTTTCTGTTGTTGTTTATTTTTCTCTCATTTCTTGCCTTCTTTGCATTGATCGAATATTTTTCCATTCTGTTTCTGTTTCAACTATCGTGGAAGTTATGCATGTTACTTCTTTTTTATTTTTTTTCATTTGTTTTAAAAAACATTGAGAACCAACTAAATGCCAGGCACTGTCATAGGTACTTGGGATAAGATTGATGTTCAGGGTAGAAAATATTCCCATTCTTGTGAGTGTCATATTGTGTGTGTGTGTGTGTGTGTGTGTGAGAGAGAGAGAGAGAGAGAGAGAGAAAGGAGAGAGAGAGAGAAAGAGAAAAATAATAAACAATAGATACAATAAATAAGTAAAATAAATAGCACGCTAGAAAGTGATAAGTGCTAGGGAAAAGGAAAAACAGAGCAGAACGATGAGGTTGGGAGAGCAGGACAACAGACGTAAGGATTTAATATCTTAGTACTAACTAGGGTGGCCTCATAGAGAAAGCCACATAAGGGCAGCTATCAAGGGCAGTGGGAATTTAGCCTTGCAGATAGATGTCTGGGAGAGGAGCATTTAGAGCAGTGGAAACTTCGTGTTTGTTTTTATTTTGCTTTGTTTTGTTTGTTGTTGCCTGTTTTCTAAAGGGGAAGGGCAGATGAGGACTGAAGTTTAGGATATGGTAAGTTTGAATTGTCTAATGGAATCTAAATGGAGATGTCAAGTAAGTAGTTTGAAACATGAGTCTAGAGTTCAGGGCAGATGTCTAGACTGAAGACAGAAATTTTGGAGCCTCTGACATATAGGTAGTATATAGTGGTCACCCCAGAAATTTTAACAGAGTACTCAATTTAACAAAGTCTAAATTAATCAATAGCTCTGCGATTTTCCTAAGTACAAGGAATTTGGAACACTATAATTTTATTCTTTTTGTAGTGAATTTTTGTTGTTCCTTGCTTTTGTTTAATCCTACAGGGTTTACTGATATTATTTTAAATGGTCAGTGCTTGCTTAGATTTATCCTTTCTCAGCATTCATTCTTGCATCTGAGATCTACATTTTTGGGTCACTTTCCTTTTCATGAGCTACGTCTTTCACAATTTCCTTAACAAAGATTAGTGGCTGGAAAAACTCTTGTTTTTATTAATTTAAACATGATTTTATTTTGCATTCATTTCTGGTAGATATTTTTTGCTAAGAAAATAGTTCTAGGTTGACATCTATTATCTCTAAGGACATTGAAAATACTATTTCACTGTCCTGGGCCTCCCACTGTTGCCAGTGAGAAATCTGAGACTAAATGTCATTCAATTGTAGTTAATTTGTGTTTTCTCACTACCTTTTTAAAAATTTCTCTGCTTTGTCTCACTATGATATAACTACATGTGGATTTCTTTTTCTTTTAAATGTGCTTGGAAATTGTTGTTTTTAGTTAATCTGTGAACTGAAGTCTTTTTCAGTTCTGAAAAATCCATAGCTTTTGCCTCTTCTAATATTGCCTTTGGTCCATTCATACGTTAGACCTTTTCCCTCTAGCCTCCACATCCCTTACCCTCTCTGTTCGATTTTCCTGCAGTTGGTCTTAGGTGCTGAACTCTGGATAATTTCTTCAGAACTAACATTCATTTTGCTAATTCTCTTTAGGTGTGTATAAACTGCTACTGAAATCTTCCAACTCTTTTAATGTCAGTCATTACACCTATCTTGTCTATAAATTGTATTTTTACTTTTAAACTTCCTTTTTATTTTTTATTATTTTAAGTTTCCTCTTTTATTTCTTTAAAATATATTAAATGTTCTTATTTTATATTCTGTATCTGATCATCCAGTACCTGCAATCTCTCTGGGTCTCATTCTGCCATCTTTATTTTTGCCAGCTCTTGATGATGGTGACTCGATTCCTTGTGCATTTTGTGATTTTTAATGTTGAGTTCATATTTCTTGGAATTTTATATAAGGGAATTCTTTGAGGCCCCAGTTGAAGGTAAATGCAGAGATAGCACTGGCCTGGTTTTGCCAGTCAATCTCAGAACACCACCAGCCCTGGACTACTACAAATTAAATTATGGTTTGGAAAAGAGCTGGACCACCAAAATTGAGTGAATTCAAGGTGCAAATCTGCATAAGATCACCTGGTAGTGATAAATTTTCAAGGAAGATTTATTCTCCTCTCCAGCTCAAGGATTTAACCTAGGCAATTAGCCTTTGCAGTCCCCTGGGCTAGGGGATCAGTGTCCTTACTCCACCCTGACACCAAGTAGGTAATTGTTTGAGATTCAGACTTAATTAATATAAGGAGTCTCCTGTAAGATTTTACTCTTGAACCAGCCATGAAAACCAAAGACCAAAGCATTGGATTTGGCAAATGCACTCAGGGTTATACTTCCCTCCTATTTACTGTCTATTTCAGGTTCTACTTTCACTTAGCTTTTGGCCTCTGTGTACACCTTAATTTCTTATTGGTTATCAATACATTATAACTTTTTGTAGTCCAGCATATTTAGCTTACATAAATGGAAGAATTTGACAAGCTGTCTAGCACCCAGACTGCTAGAATCGTAAGTCCTTTACTGTCTTTTCATCTTAATCTTAGCAATTGTCATATTATGTCGACATAGATGCATTTGCATTTACAATGATGGCAAAGATGCTACTTTTGGAAAATGCGCTTCTTTGTCCACATAGCTAAGTTTTTTAAAAGCACATGTAGGAAGAAAAAAAAAACCCAAAATCAAAGAACCAAGGTCATCCATGAGGCACAAAGAGTGCAAGTGGGAGGTGGGCTGAATTAACTCTCTAGCCAGAGACAGTGAGCTTCTCACATGGCCACACGTCTCTGTGGACAGAACAGGTGTCTTTAAAGGGACTTGGGTAGCACAGATAGCCCCAAATAATCACGGCTGAATTTAGGATTCCAAATGTCAATCCCATACCAGAAATTACACACATTAAGATGTATTTTTTGACCCATGAGATTCTGTTAAAAACCAATTGCCTTGAAACTCATTTTTCTACATGTTAATATCAGAAACTCTGTAGCTAACCCTGGATTATTGGATTCGTATTTCTGCCTGCAAATTCAAACAACTTTGAATGTTTCACTCTCTAGTTCAAAGCTTGATCTTTTCTTTGATCATTTTGTCAAATGCAAAAAGTAGCGAGTTAACACTAAATGTTAGCCAACTGTCTACGGCTTACATTTAAAAATTTACTTTGGTGGTAGCTTGCCTCTAATATGTTAAGTGAATGTAATTAGATTGTGAATGAATACCATTAACACATGTTCATATTCAATACTGGTAGAGTATGAAGATGTGATTTCTCTGTCAAGCCTTTTTCAGCATATTATGAAATCTTTATTGATTTGATTTCTCTATGCAATTTGTGGCTCTAAGTAATTTCAGCCTTTTGGTCTCTTTCAGTTTAATTTTCAAAGTCTTCTGGGAATCTTTTTTTCTCTTGCCTTATATTATCTCGGAATTATGCAGAATAATTTTCCATTTAGATGGAATGAAGCAACTAGGAAAGGCAGTAATTGATGTCGCAAATCTCTTCAAAGCCTGGTTCAGACTCGGAGAAAGTTTTGAAAAGAAAAATTGGATAAGTGTTTTTTTCTTGGCATCTTATCATTTTTTTCTAAATGTTATTAGTGGCGGTTACTCAACCATATTTATTAATTTCTCATGAAAATCCACTCAAATTATTTTGGTCTTGCAACAGTAGATCAATATCTTCTATTCTTTTAATAAACCTCGGTGATCATATTTTAATAAGTTAATTTGAATGAGTGTTCTAAGATAATTAAATCCACTTTTATCTGTGTTTTTTCAGATTTGATTACTTAAATACATGCATGATTTTATAAAGTCAGTTACAAAAAGAATAATGGATACACGTTACTTGCTGATATATGGTTATGTGACTTTTTAATTGACGATTTGGATTTTCACTTACAATTTTTTATTCTATTTGTGAAAACCTACAATAAAATAAGATTTAAAGCCAAATTTGTGCTGACTTCACAGGGCTCCTGTTAGCTAGTATGAGCAGCTGGTACCCCATTACGTCACTAGGGGGAGCTGTTGGTCCTTCATGGCTCGGTAAACCAGCGCTCGCCTCTGCGGTGTCTGGAAGCTCCTTTCTGATCAGGAGTGGTTCATTATCTTTTCACGCCTGGCACAATTATGAAAGCGCTGTAATCATTCAAAGAGGCGGTAAGGAAGCTATGAAAAAGAAGCTGATAAACTCAATCAGATACCTTGAAAACTTCTAAAGAATGTTCGGCTGGCTTGAGCTCATCATCAAATCCCAAGAACTTCTCTAGTACAGAAAGTAAAATTATAAAGACTCCACACAAGAAACACATTTCATTAAAGTTGAAAGGGATAGTGGGTTAAGAGTTACGTTGTGAATGGCCCCCAAACTGCTTATTAAAGAACAAACGGCCATGAAAATGTTGTCAATCAACCAGGCCTATTTTTTTTTTTTTATTTTTTTTCTTCTTCAGAACAATCCAAAGAACCTGGTTATCCGTAGCGCCCACCCGCCGGAGTGTGCAAAACAAGTTATTTTAACTGAGAGATGAATTTTTGTTAGCTAAAGAAAACCATTCTGTAACTGCAGAACCACAGCCTCATTTGGAAGTCTTCCCCTGTTCTAGAAGCTCTGAGAGCCCAGAAGTCTCTCCAGGGGAGCAAGGGCTCCCTCTCTTGGGGCTCTGTCTTCCTCTGGGGTCCAGTTGGTTGGGGAGCCCAGGGAGCAGACTCTCCGCGGTGGCACAAAGCCGCTTCCCCAGGGTGTGGGTCTGCTGCGGGGACCTGGGTCGGAAGGCGCAGGCAGCCGTCCCTTTGCTGGGCTTATCCATAGGTGTCCTCAACGCCACACAAAGGTAAGAGGGCTGGCACTTGGAAACATTGAACCAATGGATTCCTTCATTGAACTCCTGGGAGCCATGCCTGTGGTGGCCATCTTGCCACTTTGGAAGGGAAGAAGTTAGAAAGAGGAAATGGTAAGAAAATGCCCATCTGGAAAGGAAAAGGAAGGGGACAGTGAGAGCTCCTGGCTTATGCAGGGAATAGGATGGAGCACGTGGGAAACAGTAGAGAAAGGCTCTGTTACCGGCTGAACTGTGTCCCCTCAAATTCATATGCCAATGTCCTACTCTCCAGCTCCCCAGAATGCGACTGTGTCTGGAGAGAGGGTTTTTAAAGAGGAAGGTCATTAGGGTGGGCCCTAGTCCCGTCTGACTGGTGTCTTGTAAGAAGAGGAAATTGATGCAGACACACACAGAGGGGAGGCCCTGTGAGGACACACGGAGAACGTGGCCTCCCCAGGAACCGATCCTGGCAGCACCTGGACCTCGGACTCCAGCCTCCAGAACTGGGAGGAGATCGGTTTCTGCTGTTTAAGCCGCCGGCCCGTGCTGCTCTGCTGCGGCAGCCCAAGCAGACCGGACGGGCCTGACCCCGCTGGCTGTGACCCCGGAGCACGGAGAGAATGGTCCTCGGTCCGACCCGGGGCAGCCGGTCTGTGCGCCCTCAGTAGCGTAGCGGGGCGGGGAAGGACACACGTTCAGCTCCCCAGATCCCCCTCAGCTCCTGGGGGGCCTGGAAGGTCCCTGATCCTGGCGTGGGCCTCGTGGGGGCCGCGAAAGGCGGCTCGGTGAGGACCAGCTGGAGAGGCAGGGGCTGCCGTGAGGGAAAGTCTGGGCTCCCCAGAACAAGACGGCAGTGACCGCCCTGGCCGGGGAGCACCTGGAGGCGCAGCCGGACGCTGTCCCTTGAAGAGCAGGTGGGGCCAGGCCAGCGAGGAGAGGCACGGGCCGCCGACTGGGAGGGTGGACCGTTGGCAGCAGGTGGCAGCAGTGCTGAGGGGCCGTCAGGGCCTCGGAGCAGCACAAGGCAGGCTGCAGAGCTGCGGGCTCCCCGCGCCACTCTCCTGGCCCAGCCACCCTCCGGGGGAGGGAAGGGGGACAGGATGTGGTGAGGAATGCTGACAAGGGGGCGTGTTCCCATCAAGGACAATGGCTCAGCAAATGCAACTTTCCCTCTGCCTGAGGGATGGGAGACCGAGTCTGCAACTCTTCTGCACAAGTAGCTTTGGGGCAGCAAATGCACTCCTGGAAGCCCGTGGTGCGGGCTGCCTTTTCTCCTGCTGCGCGTGCCGGGAAGTCCCGTGTACTGCGGGGGCATGACGTGTCCCCCTTGTCCTCCTTCTTCTTCTTCTTCTTTTTTTTTTTCCACCTCCTTTTTCTCTTTTCTTTCTGTGTTATCAAGTGCTAGTTCTCCAAAAGTAATGGTGAAACCATCTGCCAATAAGCCCACAGGCTGTGTTTATTCTTATTGTAAGGGGTGGAGTCGGAGGGAGGAGGACAAAGTTGGGATCTTTATGCAGATGTTGAGGTCTGATTCAAGGTGGCCTTTTCAGTGGAAGGGGCCTTGATAAGGACTCAGTGAGGACAATGAGGTTACGGTTTAGGATTGTTGGACACAGCAAGGCAATGACATTGAGGCAAGGTTGAAAGAGTCTTGGGATTGTATAGTTTCAAGGCTTTCTATTGAAAAGCTGACGGGTGTTTCAGGAAGATTCTAGGGAAACAAAGCTATTTGCAGCTTTCTGGGCAAGAGTTTCCTGGAATAGTAAACTTTTATTAATGAGGGCAGTGGATTAGTAAAGTCATGTTAACGTAGATGGTGACCTGTGTGGTGTAGATGGTTCTGGTTCTCAGTCTGGAATGGAGAAAGTTCTGGTTCAGATGCGGATAAGGCCTGTGGCTGGGAGGAGCCAGCCTGCCTGGGCTCGCAGGGCTGTGTCACTTACCATAAGTGGGATTTGGGGATGGTTGCCTAACCTAAATTCCTGGAAGATAGCAAGTTCTTGCTGTTCATCTTATCAGAATCTATTCTCAGCCCTCAAAGAACTTCAGCATTCATGGAGAAATCAGATGTGCGCACAAAGGGCTGCAGACAGGCAGATAAGAGAAGCCAGGGTGGGGAGCGGGTGAGGGGGTGATTCTTGGCTTGGATTTCTAGAAGAAGCTCTAGGAAGCAACAGGCCATGGGCCGAGCTTCAAAGAAGGTGTTGAGAGTGACAGATGGAGTGGGGGACCCAGGAGGAGTGTCTTCCAACTCTGGGCTCCTTCCCAAAGTGGTTAACTTGATAGCGAGCACAGCAGGCATGGCCTGAACAACCTGGCTCACCTCCCGGCGGGTCTTGGCATCACAGCTGACGACCGTGTGACCTTGGGCAAGCAAGTCACCGTACGTCCCCTCCCCCGTGCAGTCTAGGCTGGGTGCTCCACGGGACTGTCACGGAGATCGAGTGCAAAATCACACGGTCAATTCTGAAGTGTCCTGCTGTGGAAGGCACCCCAAAGGGCTTTCCCTTTCACCCCCATCTCTCCCCACCCCCTCACCACCCCGTATCATTCCTCCACCAGCTCCTTCCCCCCGCCCCTCTCCCATCCCTGCCTCTGCCTCTGTTTACCCCTTCTGTGTATCTTGGTCTCTTTTCAAGGTAAAACCCTATTCCAGGACTACGTCTGTCTAGTTTCAGCTGCCTCAACTAGATGGGTTCACCAGGTAGTACAGAAACTCTGAAGGGCCAAGGCCGTGGAAGCAGAGTCCTGGGGTCAGACCCTGTTTGTGCACTTACTAGCTGCGCAGACTGAGACGATTGCTTAATGCTGCGCCATCTGTTTCCACGTGTTAAAAACGAGATTGTGCCTGCTGCGCTCTCAGGTAAGCCGGCTCAGGCAGGGCAAGGCTGCTTTCCTCGCCTCCCAAGGTCTCCTGGGACAGTGGGAGCTACCCGGGGACGGCTTGGGGGTCTGTTGGACCCAGCGTGTCCACATCCCGGCTCCCCTCAGGGCCAGGTCTGGGTGAGGCAGGAGAGGAGCTCCACTTGGCACACGACTGGAAGGGGAACCAAAAAACCTTGTAATCAAGACACATAATATTTTAATGCAATAATCAAAAATCATATCGGCAAATTACAGCTTGCAGGCTGGCCTCCTGTTTTGTAAATAACCTTTTATCTGAGAGCTGAGGGTGGGTGAGGCAGACGAGGCAAGGTTGTGCAAGTGCAAGATCGAATCCTGTCTTTATTTCAAGTTTGATATTTTGTTCTTCATGAATTTTTGGGTTAATTTTGATTTTTTAAAATATCGTATTACAGTATCATTTATCTTGATGACTAAGATTTTTGGGGATTCCCTTAAATGTTGCATCCGGCCCTGCCGCCACGTACTTAGCTGTGTGAGCTTTGCTAAGTTACTTGCACTCTCTGTGTCTCAGTTTCTTCAAGCTAAAATGAGGATGCCAGTAATGGTACCTATCTCACCCTGCTGCTGTGAAGATCATTGTGCCAGTGACCGTATACACATTATTGTTATTATTATTAACTTATTTTTCTTTTCGGTCTGGGTCATCAGGCATGTGACATGATCCCTTCCCACTTTCTCGTTCTCTGGCATTGATCCCCACCATCCCCACCTCCTTTATTCACACGCCCGCTCAGCCACACTACACACGTAACACACATGCACCACGTAAACAACATATACACACACTGCACACATACATGCACGCAACATACAACACAAAAAACACATACAAAACCCCATGAACATACCACACACATGCTACACATAGTACAGGATTAGGCGTGGTTAGGATTTAAAAATGCATAAGACAGTTCTACAAATCTATAATCCAGTTCAGAGCTATGTCAGGCTGATTTCAGCTGCAAATAGCAGATTACTTGGCTAAGAATTTACTTAGGAAATAGAGCTTTATTCTCTCACAGAATAGGACGACTGAGGCAGGTCTAATCTGACTGAGTTGTCCAATCGGATCTGTGGCGCCAGGCTGTGGGGCATCGTCTCCGTGCTGTCCTGGGCTGCCCGCTCGGGGTTGCAACACAGCTGCTAAGTCTCCAAACACAGCCTGGCCTGACAACATCCAAAGGCAGGAGGAAGGGGTGTGTGTGTGTGTTTGTGCTGTGTACTGTGTATGCTGTGCATATGTGTGGTGTGTGTAGTATGTATGTGTATGTTCATGGTGTGTTGTGTGTGGTTTTGTGTTGTGTGCATTGTGCCCATGTATGTGTGGTGTGTATATGTGTCACGTGTGCTGTGCATGTGTGTTGTGTGTAGTGTGTGTGGTATGTGAGCTATGTGTCCTGTATATGAGCTGTGTTTTGTGTGTGGTGCATGTTGCATATGTGTATGGTATGTGTACATGTGTGGCAAGTGTGTTGTATGTGTTGTGTGTGTTGTGTGGTGTGCACGCTGTGTGGTGTGTTGTATGTTTGTGTGTAAGCATTGTGTGTGGTGTATTGTTACATGCATGTGTGTGGTGTGTCGTGTGTGCTGTATGTGCTGTGAGAGTGGTGTGGTATATGTGTTGTGCATTTTGTGTGTGGCGTGTGCGTGTGTGTGCTGTGTGTATGCCTGTGTGTTGGGAGGCCGGGGCAGGCTGCCTTCTCCTCTGAGTCTCCGTATCAGGGAACAGTGTGTCCCCACAGAGCCCGTCCCAGCGCAGCCCCCGCCGCTGCATGGGCCACCGGGCTGGCGACGGGGCTGGGTGGGCGCCTTCCCCGGCACTGCCCAGGCCGAGCCGGGCTTCTGCTCAGCGGAGGCAGCCGGCAGCTCCTGCCAATAGGACAGGCCTCCCCGGTGGATGTTCGAATCTTCCCAGAGGGTACCCGTACTGCATTTTAAGAAAGGATGGCAGGAGGCTGCGAGAAGATCCACCCTTCAGGGGCCGCCGCGCAACTCCCGGACGCAACCGCTTCCTCCCACGCCAGCCCGCCGTGGCCTCCTTCCAGCGAGAACGCAGGACGTCGGGCAGGTCGGGGAGGAGGCTCGGCGCTCAGAAAACCTCCATCTGCCCCGCGAACGGCCCTGCTCTTGACCCGCCGCCCTTGGTCACGGGGCAGCTGAGGCCCCAGACCCGGCAGCAGCACCCGCGCTCACTGTGCGCCAAGGGACAAGGGACCCGGGCCATCAGCCGGAGGGGCCCTGGCTGAGGTGGCCTGGGGGCGGGGGTGCGACTTGCAGACAGGGGAGGAAGCGACACAGGGAGCAAGGAGGTGCCAGAGAGCAGCAGGCCGCCTGGAGCCCTGGGGGGCAGTGGCAGGGGCCGGGGCGTGCTCCCTGGGCCACTCGATGACTCTCGGTTCGCCTGTAGAAAGTAAGAGAGACAAACAGAGACGGCGGATGCAATACAGAAACACGCGGCTCGGGAGCCACAGGGTGGACAGAGTACGTGGCGCACGAGCTGAGCACAGCCGCGAGCGGGCGCTCGGATTCCAGAGCCCGGGGCCGGGCAGGTGCTCAGCGTCCGCGAGCTGAAGTTGGCGCCTACTGGGGAGACCCATTCTGCCTCCGCCCCTCGCCAGAGCAGCGACGGGGTGGGGGATCAGGAATGTGGCCGTCCCCAGGGGCTCCACGTCCTGCCCCAACCCTTCCTCCTTGCCGTGTGTGTGTGCGTGCCAGACACCTTAGTTCGTGCCCTGAGCCTCCCCGTTCTCGGTCTCTGTGATAGCCGGCCTGGTGATGAACTTGGAGCTCCCACTGCGACAAAGCGCGTCCCCACAGGAGAGGGGCTTTGGCTTTCCTCAGCGGTGGTCAGTGATGCAGGACTTGCCCTGTTTGGGCTGAGCCTGGATAAGCAGGCCACACCCGGCACCTCGGGGAAAGGCCAAAGAGCGCAGTGAGTAAATGCGAAAAAAACGAAACAAAACAACAAAACAAAACAAACAAAAAAACCAATAGCAGCAGATGAAAAACAAGTATTTAAAAGAAGAAAGAGAATCCTAGTCCGGAAGCCTGTTTCTAGTCAGCGAGGGCACCTCTTGTAGAGGTTTGTGTCTGCGAATGCCACACAGGGGAAAGGTGAGCGCAGGTTCATGTAATAGAACCACGTGTTCCAGCCCAAAAGTTTTATTTGAACTTAGCAAGCCTTTAGAACTAACTCTTAGTCCCTGGAAGCACCAGAGTTGGAAAAACAAAGTACCTCTATGGAGTGGCCCCAAACACGTCCAGGAGGGACGTCCTACAGGGGGCCGGGCAGAGCTCCTGGACATTCTAGATTCAAAGAGACTTTAGGAGCACGTTGGCGAGATGCAATGAGAGCCCAGACTGGGTGCGGGGTGGGATAAACCAGCTCCGCCTCCACGCCCTCCCCACTCCCCGCACCTCACACACTCTTTCCTTGGCGAACGTGACTTCTGAGGAGCTCTCCCTGTCACCAGCCAGAGTATCAAAGGAGTCAGTGCCTGATCCCCTACAGTTCTGGATCAGCTGCTGAGCCGTATGTTTCACGCAAAACCAGTCTGGGCTCCAAAAGATCTGACAATTTAAAACAATGCAGTATTCCAAAATGCAACTTGGATTTATCTTTTCCCCAACACTTTCTGTACCAAGAAATACAAGGCTGATGTGTGCTCATTTCCCCAGAAAGCATAGCTCATAGCTGCATCCTCCCTTCCCACCCACAAGGGACTTATCCCAGAGGTTGAGTCGTGTTCTCTTCAGCAACACTGCAGGCTTGAAGGCCAGCCAGACTGGACTCGAGAGACAAGTTCCCCAAGCCCCCAGCCCTGTCTCGTCGGCGCAGCGGCCAGCAAGGGGGCCTGCGCTGCTCAGAGCAAATCCCCGGGCTTGCCCAGCCTCCAGGTGGGCCTGAGAGCCGCCTGGGTGTGGCCCCAGCCACCTGGGCTCCTGTGCCTTGGTTTCTTCACCCTTGGAGAGGGGAGGATAGCAGATAAGATGTGTGAAGGCTGAATGGCTTAATGCATGTCGAGTGCCTTTAAGAGCGCCTTTCCCACCTGGGCACGGAGTAAGCTCTCAATAAATGTCCGCCGTCATGGCACGAGGCTAGGGGCAGTCTCCTCTTTGTCCACAGGGGGAGGGTAGGAGGGATACCCAGAAAAAAGCAAATAGCAGGAAGACTCCCAATTCCTCTGTCAGGGAAGCTCTGAAAGCAAAAAAGGGAGTGATTGCTCTGCCCACGCCCCACCACCGCCAAGCCACCCCTACGCCCAGGGGAGCAGCTCCAGAAAAACACGTACAGGAAAGCATTTCCAGTGCTAATTTCCGGATTGGTGCCACTGTGGGGGCTGCTCCAGACAAGAATCCAGGGCAGTTGGGGCCCGGAGGCCCTGGCGGGGGGGTGCAGAGCCTGCCGTGGCCTGGTGCTGGGCAGGGGGACCCACGAGGGTCTGGAGGAGAAGTTGCCAAAGCTGGACAGGTGGAGAGAGGCTCAGGTGCATGGTGGGGGTGCTGCAGGGTGGCGGAAGAGGCCAGGACACCCCCGCCCCACCTCCAGCTCAACCAGCCAAGGGACACACCCCAGGGACAGCACCTGAGGAGCAGCGCGCACCAAGGACCTGCAGAGTCACGGACTCCCCCATCAACACCTCAGAACTATGTCTCCTGAACCCAGGGGAGCTCGACTTTGCCTTAGCCCACAGATATTCCCACCAAACCAGAAGAAAGTTCCAGAAAGGACAAGTTAGCACAGAAAGATAGGTGCTCTTGATCCATTACAGTTAAATTATCTTAATTTTGTCCATTTGATAAATACGTGACCATGTGAAGATATTACCGGGGCCTTGCAAGAGACCTGAGTGAGTTAGAAGCCGGAATATTCCTTAGTTTCCAGCTAGGTCCTCCCTGGAAGGAACTAAAATCTAAAAGGAAACTGGGGAAAAGATGAATTTTCCTCCCAATGACATCTCTGCTCAATTCTGTTTATTAAACCCAAGATACGGTCTCTGTTTAGAGGAAGGATTCACTACTTTCTTTGAAAGATAAAGTAGACACAGCAGTAAGGAGCCGCGTGCTAATGAGTTAAAGCTTGCTTATAAAAACCTCACCATGAAAATTTAGATTAGAGGCAGGTTGGAAAAATAAAATTTATCCTTAAACATTCCCTTAGAAATGATGTCTGCACAATGTGAACATTAATCTCTGAGACCTTGGACTTTAAATTCTTAATCTAGTTGTGTATTTTCTTAGGCTTTCTGACCTTTCATAGCTGAGCAGTTTACTGTTATGGATTTTTTGCTTTATGATGTCGTTTTTTACATTTTTCGCTACTCTGGGGTAGCACGCAGAGAATCTCTCATAACGGTTTCCGAGCACAATCTTTGGCACAATAAAGTCACTGCGGGTTAATTAAGAAATTTAGAAAATTGTTCCACATACAACTCTGTGCCCTGAGAGGAAAGGTTATAATTAAGATAGATTCAGTGTCATTAGGATCATTTAAAATGCCAACTCTTCAAAAAAATGAAGATAATAAAGCCAGCAGGGAGAAAACGCACTCTGCCCTCGACGGGTTTATGGGATGAGCTGACCTTGCGAGAAACAAGGAAAAAGGAATTTTTTTCCTCCCACTGATGTCGCCACACTCGCACCACCTGCTCTCCATTCCCCGGGCCTGAGAGATGTTTCCCTGTGACTTTCAAGGATTAGAACAGTCCCGTTGCAGACGTGAAAAAGTCCAGACCCTGTGGCTCAAAACATCTCACTGGACAGAAAGCTCCGGGGCTGAGGCCTGGCCCAGCTCGGCAGCACCAGGTCTGCGTGTGTTGGTGAGGGTGGGACAGAGACACACAGGGGCCAGGGGCTTCCTGCATGAGGCTGTGGCCCCCGGCATTGATGCCTCCCTCCTGTGGCAGTGGTCCCACAGCGATGGTCTCGAGCGCCATCCTTGTGTGCTCTTCAGACACACTTTCAGCTGGAGACATCAGACACGGCCCCTCCCTGGACGGGGCAAAGCACCCTTTGGGTGACTTCTCAGGACTGGCCCTCAGGTCCCGCCTTCATGCCACGGAGCCCTTTCTGTTGGTTGGGTCCTCTCTCTGCAAGGCGATCTTGTGCCAAGGTGTCTGAAGTTGGCTCCAGCTTGGTCAAACCTTTCTGCCTCCCCTCTAGCAGTGGAATGGCACCCCCTGCACTGTCCTCTCTGCTCCTGGGGACAGCTCTCCCATCTCTTGCCTTCAGACTTTTCCAGGTGAGAACCAGGCAGCGGTCCCTGGGGGCCCTTGATCCAGGGCTCACATCAGCTGCCAGGAGGCCTTTCATGTGGCTTTGCTCCTTCCCCGCGGCCAGGGCCTAGAGACTTCTCGGAAAACATCCCCGCATCGGCACCTGCCCTGTGGCAGTGGGAGCTGGGGCTGCGGTCTGTTCTCTTACACTGACCACTGTTTTCAAAGAAACCCCTGTTTTTTCCCTGTCATTCTCATCTTTCAGACTAAAGGTGGATAAAAAGTGGGTGACGGACAAAGCTGCAGATTAGCCTTGGGCCGCCCTCAGCAACAGCTGCCCAGAGGGCCTAGCACCATCTTCTAGAACACGGGGGCCATGGCGACCACTGTTCCCAGCTTTAGGGCGTCGCTTGGAATTCTTAGACAACACGGGAAGTGCATTATTTATAAAATTCGTGCTTTATGACGATCTGAGGGAAATTCTTCACAGTGCGAATTCACAGAATGCAAATTCTTTTCATTCTGTTACCGTGGCCTGCAGCAGAGCCAGGCAAGTGCAGCGAGCTCCGGTCTTCACCATCACGACCATGGAGGGTGCTGGGCCCCTACCCTGGAAAAGGCTCTTCCTGATGCCTGACCCTCTGCGTACAATCAGTCTCACAACCTGGAGTGACAGACGTCATCTTTCAGGTGAGGAAACAGATGCAGAGACATACGTGACTGCCCAAGGTCAGCCAGCTTCTAAGCGGCAGAGCTGGGGTCAGAGCTCAGAGCCGTTAGGCCAAAACCCTATTCTATCATACTCCCTCTGACTTAATGAATTACTATAGAAATAACACTTACGCTAGTGCTTGAGGCTGCTATCCCCTCTGTCCCCTATTTCTTCCTCCAAATCCTTGAAATAGTCGAATCAACCAACTCAGTGTGTTGTTGATGGCCTAGGTGAGCCAGACGTTAAGTGTGGCTCCTAAGCCTGGGGACAAGAGCACAGTGGAGTCTGTAAGTGACAGGAGGGAAGCCGGGGCTGAGGGTAGCGCTGTGTCAAGGAGCAGGTGGAAGCACAGATGGGAGGGCAGGGAGCGAGGGCGGCGTCTCCAGGTCGGCTCCCTGGTGAGCAGGGCACAGCCAGGGCCTGGGAAGGGCCTGCAGCTCTGCCCTGGGACTGCCATGACAAAGCCCCAGCCTGGGGAGCTTCAACCGCAGGCACCGACTGCCTCGCAGTTGCAGAGTCCAAGAGCAACGGGCCAGCAGGGCCACGCTCCCGCTGGAGCCCACAGGGGGATCCCGTCACGCCTCTTCCGGTTCCCAGTGGCTGCCGCGATCTTTGGCATCCCTTGGCTTGCAGCTGCGTCTCCCCAAATCTCCACCTCTGTCGTCACGTGGCCGGCTTCCCTCTCCCCTCTGTGTCTATCTTTCCTCCTCCTACAGGGACACCGCCCATTCTGAGGTGCTGGGGTCAGGACCCATATCTTTTGTGAGGGACATACCTGACCCGTAACAGACCTGGACCCTCTGCTGGTCCTCCTGGCTTGGTGTTCAAGCCTGTCCTCAGCTCCCCTTCCAGTCTGCAAGGCAAGCAGCCCGGCGTGACTGCGGGGTCCCCAGGCCTCGCTTCCTCTTCCCCGCGCCGCCCCAGCCCCTGGCCGAGTGGGCGCCCGCATTTCAAGCCGGTCCCGCCTCCTGCGCGGCGCATCCCCCGCCCGGCTCTCAGCAATAACGCGCCCTGGCGCGTGGTGTGCAGCGCCGCCGGCCGGCTGCGTCCCGTTTAAACTCCGCCGGTCACCTTTAGCTGTGGGGTCCGTACACGGTGGGGTTAGGACTGCTGGCTACGTTCCCAGCCGACCCCCCAGGCCCACCGACGGTTTGCCTCTGCACGAAGTGAGGTGCTGCGTCTGCACCTGGCGGGAGTCCTCGGGAAGGAGGCCCCGCGCGGTGGGGGGCGCAGGCCAGGTGTCAGCAGGTGAGGTCTGGCTGGCAGCGCACCTGGGGGGAGAAGGGGTGCAAGTCAAGGGCTCTGGCTATTTGGGGACAGCAGCAGGGTTGTGAGGAAGGGGAAGTGGACAGGAAGAAAGAGAGGAAGGGAATTCCAGCTGTGAAGGGTCGGAAAGGAAGAGGCGCTCTTCTGGCTGCTACTGTTCTGCTCGGCCCCTCGGAAGCACCGTGCACTGAGAGTGATAAGTTACACTCAGCGGATAACGCGTCACGGTGAGTAGCAGCCGGTTATTGCAAAGTCAGATGAAATGCGGGCATCACTCGCCGATTCCCTCTAGCCGGCTCCGCCAAGGCGGGTCTCCCCGCTGTGCGGGTCGGCAGCGCCATCTAGTGGGCCCGGGGAGAACTGCCGCGTCTGGAACCCGTGAGAACCCGGGTTTGCACCCAAAACTGTCACTATTGCATTGGTGTGTGTTCAAGGTGGTTTATTCCAGATTAGGACAAAACTTCAATGAGAAAAGACTTTCTGAGTGGTTATAACCTTCTTCATTTAGTCCTTCTGGATGGGTGAAGGGAGGAAACCGTGGTCTTCAACCCTAACAACATTTTAAACCTTCAGCAAACGGAATGATGTACCTCCCAGGCCCTGGGCTCACGGTGGGCTCAGCACAGCGCAACCCCGCCATCGTGGGACGCAGTGGGAAGTTCGTAACAATTCGTGCACACTGCCATGTCTTAGAGACTCTGTTTTCCACGATATGCATTCTAAGAAATTACAGAGAAAGAACCTTGAGCTTGTGCAATTTTCCAGAACACCCAAAGTCTCTGTTCTTGATTTTATTTTGAGGTAATAGTAAATATTATCCTTCCTGTCTCAGTAGCAGGCTTGTTTTTGTCCCTCCCACCTCTCCTTGCTTGTAGGTGCTCCCCCAGGGAGCTGTCATCAGCCCTGCTTCCGGAATCCCCTGATGTTACCTGCCGCTTATGTATCGATGACTCACGTGTCTGCATCCGCTCCCAACCTCTCGCCTTCCAAACCCACCTGTCCAAATGCCCACCGTCATCTCCACCTTGAAGGACTGCAGGCACCTAAAACTCAGCATGTCCAAACTCAGTCCAGTCTCTTCCCCTTAAATCTGTTCCTCTTCTTATTTTCTCCTCCTTGGCTGATCGCATAATTAGGTCCCCCCAGCGGGAAATCCTGGTGCTGTTCATCCTTGATTCTTTTCTCTCCTGCATCCCTGCATGAGGTGCAGCGCTGGGACTATACAGAGTTCAAAGGTTTGCACAAATAATCCAGAATTCCAATTCATGTATTTACTGAAAAAAATCGAAGTTATTTCAAAATAGACATCAATAAACATGTACATGATTAACAAACCTAAATCATGTGAACTTCAGTAATTGTTATAGTTAGTATTCATAAATGTTTTTTTTATAATTTTTTTTTTTTTGAGACAGAGTCTCACTCTGTTGCCCTGGCTAGAGTGCCGTGGCATCAGCCTAGCTCACAGCAACCTCAAACTCCTGGGCTCAAGTGATCCTCCTGCCTCAGCCTCCTGGGTAGCTGGGACTACAGGCACACACCACTGTGCCTGGCTGATTTTTTCTATTTTTAGTTGTTTGGCTAATTTCTTTCTATTTATAGTAGAGATGGGGTCTCACTCTTGCTCAGGCTGGTTTTGAACTCCTGAGCTCAAGCAAGCCACACGCCTCGGCCTCCCAGAATGCTAGGATTACAGGCGTGAGCCACTGCGCCCGGCCATAAATACTTGATTATATTAAAATTGTAAGTTAGTTCTTCTTAATATTTTATTTGTAAGAATGCCTAAGTATGCATGATGATTTGTTCAGGATTTTAGACAGTCAGGAATTAAATGAATGAATTGTTGCCAAATAATTTCAAATATAAAATAACAAAACATCCTTTCTAAATTTTTATAGCAGAAAAATTTATAATGTGTTTCATGTGGGAGGCAACACAGGAAAAGATAGGTTTCGACCAGGTTGCCAACTTCAGTGGCTTGCTGGAAGCGGTTTAGGACTCAGCGTGGGTAAGGATGCTGAGGTTGACCTCTGGGCTCAGTGAGTTGCATTGTGCATTTTGGGAATGGGAGGGCCGAGGTGATATTCAGTGATGTGGAACTTTGCAAGCCAGTTGTTAAACATGACCACTATTAAAAATTAAATTATATAAAGTTATAATTAGATAACATATTAGAAACAAAGATAATAAGTACTTAAAATTTATGTACTAATTATTTTACTATGTCTTAGTATCATCTAAGCATTTGAAATTACTTATGTCTACTGTATCTGTGTGGTGGAATGTGACTGCACACTGCTTCTCTGCACTTAGTGACATCATGCTGGCAGCTTGAGATCAGCCGAGGTAGGAGCACTGCCACCATGAAAAAGTTCAAACACTGCAAATCAGGGCTTTTCCCCTGGAGAGCCAGTCGTTCAACATTTACCGGCACGCCACTGCCTTTGTCACATATGTATCATCCTCCTGCAAAGGAACACTCTCCAGAAGCGGGGTGCCACGAACAAATAATGAAATAAGAGCTAATACAGAGTATGTTTTATGTGACAGGCACTGTTATAACTGTGATTTAACTACTATTCAAATGTATTCGTTCATTTAATTCAATCAAATTCTGA
>NW_012154029.1:517072-518277 GCF_000956105.1 Propithecus coquereli
TATCATCTATGCATTTGAAATTACTTATGTCTCCTGTATCTGTGTGGCGGAATGTGACTGCACACTGCTTCTCTGCACTTAGTGACATCATGCTGGCAGCTTGAGATCAGCCAAGGTAGGAGCACTGCCACCATGAAAAAGTTCAAACACTGCAAATCAGGGCTTTTCCCCTGGAGAGCCAGTCATTCAACATTTACCAGCACGCCACTGCCTTTGTCACATATGTATCATCCTCCTGCAAAGGAACACTCTCCAGAAGCGGGGTGCCACGAACAAATAATGAAATAAGAGTTAATACAGAGTATGTTTTATGTGACAGGCACTGTTATAACTGTGATTTAACTACTATTCAAATGTATTCGTTCATTTAATTCAATCAAATTCTGACTACAACTCTAAGCTAAACACTATTATTATTCCTGTTTTACAGATGAAGAAACTGAGGCACAGTCATGTTAAGAAACTTGATTAAAACTTCATCGGACGTCTAGGTAAAAATATATAATTGCTCCCTTCTAGGAGCCTGTAGTTGTAGAGGGGAGTGAGATGTGCAAAGAACAATAACCGATGTGGACGTGCTGCAGTGGGGTGTGTACAAGTTTCCATGAGAGCAGAGCTGTACCTTGCGCGTATCTGAGATGACATCCCTAAGGGTGGCCACTTTGTTGAAATGCATAAGATGAGCATTAGTTTGAGTGTCCAGCTATTCTAATTCCAGAGTATGTGCGTGGGGTGCTACCACATTTAATTCAAGCGTCATTATGGGGTGGGTCGTTCCAGGTAGGCTCATTATGTTGCAGGAACAAACAATCCCCAAATCTCATTCACATCACACAATCAAGGCTTGTTTTCACTCCCACCATTACCATCAGAACTAATACCTGCAGAGCTTTGCACAGTCCTAAATGCTTCATGTATACAAACCACCACAACCTTATCGAGTAGGTACTAATATCATAGTCTTTTTATAGATGAAACCCCTAAAACACAGAAAGGTCAAATGACTTGCAAATGTCAACCCAGTCAATCTGGTTCCAGACATTGAAATACTGTGAATAAAAAAAAAATCCAATGGAATTAAAGTTAAAAGGAAGGAAGGTCCCTTAGGTGTGAGTTGAGATTGCCCCTTTTTCTTCATTGGATGGCATTTTGTCACATCTGGTCTCAGGCTTAGTACTGGGATTGGCCTAGGCAGAGGGATTTGC
>NW_012154029.1:519572-520187 GCF_000956105.1 Propithecus coquereli
ATGTGAAAGGTAAAGCAATAAAACTTCTGGAATAAAATCTAGGAGCACATTCAGGACCTTGAGGTAGGCAAAGATTCCTTAAATTTCAGGACCCCCAAAGCATTAACCATACTACTGGCTTGGCTGTATGTATATACAATCAGAGGCCTCATATCCAGAAAAAAATAAAGAAGATTCCATAAATCATTAAGTAAAAGACAAAAGAGGTTATCCAAAAATCAATACATGCATGAATAGTTATCAAACATGATTATTCATCAGGGAAGTGGAATTAAAATAAAAACATTTTATACACTCACAGGAAAGGCTAAAATTAAAATATCTAACAATACCAAATATTGGTGAATATGTAGAGGAACTGGACTCCCTTATCTGGTTTAGTATAAATTAGAAAACTATTTGACAGTATTTCCTACAATTACACGCACACTTTCTTTATGACTCAGCAATTCCACTCCTAGGTATATATCCACGAAAAATGAGTGCATATGTCCACAAGAAGATATGTATAAGAATATGTATAGTAGCTCTATTCATAATAGCCCTAAACTATAAATAAGCCACATGTTCTTCAACAGGAGAATGGGCAAATAAATCATGGATGTTCATACAATA
>NW_012154029.1:523140-523505 GCF_000956105.1 Propithecus coquereli
TATGTGGACTGCTTCCAGTCTGCCATCTGGCCCCTTCCCTATTTAAGGACTTTTTAACTGGGCTACAAAGACTAAATTTACTCCTGTGGGTCATTGAAGTTGACTATTGAGTCAAATGAATTTTACTTACAATCTTTCAATAAATGAAACACTTACCATTTTGAGTTACAAGTCATAAAAATAACTACCTTTCTTAAGATAATTAAAAGAAACAAACTTTATATTAAATTCAGACATGTCAATTTTCAGCTTAAAGATTTTTGGTTTCTGTTTTAGCAGAAACAGCAAGATTTGCATCACTGTTTAACCTTTTATTCAACAAACTTTTACTGGAGTTCAAGGTTACCGTGAGAGTGGGCATTGTT
>NW_012154030.1:0-325 GCF_000956105.1 Propithecus coquereli
ATAGTAGTAACATTCATCAGGTGTAGGGCAGATAGGAGGAGGGAGGAGGGGATGGGTATATTCACACCTAATGGGTGCGGCGTGCATGGTCTGGGAGATGGACAGGCTTGAAGCTCTGACTCAGGTGGGGCAAAGGCAATACGTGTAACCTAAACATGTGTACCCCATAATATGCTGAAATAAAAAAAAATTCATGAAGATTAAGATAATGAGAGAAAATGATTCCGCAGTATTGTATAGTATAGGGCCAATAAATGTTGGCTATTGCAGCTTTTTTTTTCTTAGTGGCCTAAAAGTTTTTTTTTTTTTTGAGACAGAGTCTCAC
>NW_012154030.1:9565-10718 GCF_000956105.1 Propithecus coquereli
GTGTGTGTGTGTGTGTGTGTGTGTGTGTGTACATATGTTTATTTATATGTGTGTATTTGGAATTACCTCTCTATCCAATATGAGAGGCTTTCTTTATGAATTTTTGGTAGAGATTATGGCTTGGTTGGTGTTCCAGCCGCCAGAGGCTGCCTATGGAGCTGTAGCTTCTACCTGGAGCTGGGAAAATGGAAAAAAGTTTGAGACTGGAGTCCTTGCTGCCCTCTACTGCTGGAGAGATGCAGACTCTGCCTCAAAGCAAGAAGGCATTTTCCTTCCTCCTCCTCTTCCCTTCCATATCTTTTGCAATTTCCTTTTGTTGGTAGAAATTAAGGGGAAGCTGGCTGGCGAGGGAGCCTGGAGTCCCAACCTCAGAACTAAATGGTGGAGTGTAGAAGGGTGACTTCAGGTCTGCGAGGTATTAGGGTAGTGGTTGGCTCAGAGATTCTAACACATGTACAAGAAGAGATATGTACAGGGATGCTTACTTCACCATTGTCGTGATTATTAAACGTTGGAAGCAACTTAAATGTTCTACAGCATAATGAAGAAATAAAGGAAAAGTGAGTAAATTTTAGCATCATGTATCAGGTGGATAAACATAAAAATGTAAAGCTGAAAAAATGCAGATTGCTAAAGAATATATACAGCTCAGTTCACTTATGTAATGTTGGAAAAGAAAAATGACACTGCACAGATGTCTATGGAAAGAATAGGTCAGTAACAAATAAACAAAGATGGTTACTTCTGGGAAGGTGGAAGTGAAGATAATTTAGAAGTCATCCAGAAATGATTCACCTGTATCTTCAGTATGTGTGTTTCTTTAAAAAATTAACTGAAGTAAACATGGCAAAAATTAGGATTTATTATTGTTGAGTGGTAGATGTATTAATGTTTATCACATTATTCTTTATTATTTTTTGAATATTTGAGTTACCTCATAGTTTCTAAAAAGACAGAAAGAAAAAAAAATAGTCAAGCGTAGCTCAGTCTCATTACTTTCCAGTGGTTAGAGCTCGGTCAGTCACTCATTGTTTCTGACCCTCAGTTCTCCTACCATAAATCTCCTACATTGTCCTTTTGAGGACTAGAGTTAATGAATGTAAAGTGCCTGTCACTTGAAGGCCCTCAATAATGGTGACTCTTTTATTATTAT
>NW_012154030.1:10768-12487 GCF_000956105.1 Propithecus coquereli
ATTTGAAGGATTAAAGTATAGTGATGATTTCCTATTAAAAATGAAAACTCTCTCAATTTGAGTATAATCCTTTCTTATGAGCTACTACTTTGCAGTCTGTATAAGAGAGATTTTCAGGAGAGAATATTTCATTGGAAGTGTTTTAGAATTGAAATTTCCATCCATCAATCTCTTCTTCATTTTCTCACATCATTTGGTTACATTCGTAAATCACTTAAAATGTTAAGCTTAGGTTATTATGATCTAATGTGAAATAAATCACCACTGAAATTTTTTTTTTCCCAAAATTTCATGAGTTTTTGCTGAAAGAAAGGGTATCTGATAAGGGAACATCCAAATACCATCTTTCATTAGGTTGATTAAGATTTAAATAAAATAATGGGCTTCTCTGTTTCTTCTCCTGTACTTGCTAGGAGGGAAGTTAGTAGCTTAACTAAGAAGTTATTGAGGTCAGTTAAGTGGATGTAAAAATGTGACTATATGTTGACTGTTCATTAGTAGTTAGCCTGTTGCAGCTAAATTTTTCCTATTGGGTTGTTACTTATTCTTTCCCAGCCAAAGTAGAAAATAGATGATTCTCACCAAATTTCCTGTATACAAAATTGTATCCTGAGACCAAATACATGAAGAAAGATCTGGGTGCTCAAAGGGTGACACTGTCAGAGAAACGTTACAAACCACCTCTTTCAGCTGCCTTATCTTTAAGGTTAGGGAAGTTGACTCTCTGGTAAGAAGTTACTTAAAATCTCATCAATATTTATGTGAAGAACTGGAATTAGGACCCAGGGCATTCTTAAATCAGAACATTTTCTCCTCTGTTGTATTCCTTTCACTGGCCTTACTTTTATTCCCCATTAAGTAAGTGATTTTTATGAGCCTGTGTTTGTAAAAAGAACAGGGTCTGCAAATATTAAATTCTTATTCTTTTCTTTCAAGTCCTCCACATCTTTATTTTGATGTCGTAAATAGATGTTCCTTTACAGGTCTCTTAATAAGCAAAATGGGGGAGTATTTGCTCACCTAGAGCTGTCATCACCTAGCATTAGGAAATTCACATGGATTGACACAATACACAGTAATTCTCTATTTCTTCCATCCTTCACCTTACCTCATAGAGACATACACAATGATTCTCCATGACCCAAATCCTGCATGTTAACATCAACCTACTCAAACAACCAATATCCTGCAAATGGGTCTAAATATCCAAACTTTCTAAAGTTCCTTTAGGAAATGAGAGATATGAAGCAGAGATAGAACACAAAACAGGATCACGAGAATCTCACAGGATTCTCACATTCTTTTGAAGTCTCATCACTGACTTTCCATGTTCATCTCTGCAACAGACTGAATGTTTATGTCCCCCCAGAGTTTACATATTGACATCCCAACTCCCAACGTGATGGTGTTAGGAGGTGGAGCCTTTGGGAGGTTCTTAAGTCATAGAGGTAGGGCCCTCACGAGTGACATTTTTGCTGTCATAAAAGAGACTGAAGAAAGCTCCCTCACTCCTTCCACCATGTAGGACTTGGAGAGAGGGCACCATCTATGAACTGGAAAGTGGCCCTCACCAAATTCTCAAATCTGCCTGAGCCTTGATCTTGGAATTTCCAGCCTCTGGAACTGTGAGAAATAAATTCCTATTGTTTGTAAGCTACCCAGTGTATGGTATTTTGTTATAGAAGACGCAAACAGACTAAGACAGTCTCATTAAACCTT
>NW_012154031.1:0-510 GCF_000956105.1 Propithecus coquereli
ACATTGTTAATATGTCCATACTGCCCAAAGTGATTTACAGATTCAAAGTAATCCCCATCAAAACACCAATGTCATATTTCACAGATCTAGAAAAAAATATTCTTTGGAACCAAAAAAAAAAAAAAATCCAAATAGCCAAATCAATCTCAAGCAAAAAGAACAAATCTGGAAGCATCACATTACCAGACTTCAAATTATACTATTAAATACAAGGCTATAGTAATCAAAACAGCATAGTATTGGTACAGAAATAGAGACAAAGACCAATGGAAGAGAACAGAGAACCCAAATATCAAACCATCTACCTACAACCAACTGATCTTTGACAAAGCAGATGATATATTTTTTTTTTTTTTTTGAGACAGAGTCTCGCTCTGTTGCCTGGGCTAGAGTGCCGTGGCATCAGCCTAGCACACAGCAAGCTCAAACTCCTGGGCTCAAGCAATCCTACTGCCTCAGCCTCCTGGGTAGCTGGGACTACAGGCATGCGCCACCATGCCCGACTAATTT
>NW_012154031.1:2635-3360 GCF_000956105.1 Propithecus coquereli
GACATATTTGGTTTTTGATAACTTCTATACATGGCTTCTTTTAATTATTCATTTTTCAGTTTGCCTCCCTCCCTTCATCCCTCCCCTCCTTTTTTTCCTCTCTCCTTTAAATGTGAGTTTTATTTTAAAATGTTACTCCCAACTTGTAAATCGAATCGGATATTTCTCTGGGAATTGTATAGACTTCCAAAAATAGTTATATATCAAAATACTGGTATTGCAAAGAATAAAAACGCTTAGTATTAAAGACTCTCAGAATTCTTCTTTGATTTGTTACAGATGTCCAATAGCCTAAATTCCTGAACATATTTATATTCTAACTTCCTTTGTCACATCATCCAATAGACCTTACTTGGAAAGCTCATAGTCAATGTTCTCTGGCGTATGAGTCAATGGACGCTGGGCACACAACCTTCTCTTGACTTCAGTAAAAACCCTCTCTCCTCCATCCATGCTTTTTCCTGCTGTGCGGGGCCAAGTAAACTAAGTTTTTCCATACATTGATCATCTCTTGTCTTGAAATTTATTATTGGCAGGTGAACATGCACGTTTACATGCATCAATTGTTAAATCTTATCCTACATTATATAGATCAACATGTTTGACCTATAGACCTTATGTTGGATATTGTTATCAGATGAATACCTTGTGAAATTATGGTGGGTGCTTACCATGTGCCAGGTATTGTGCCAAATGCGATGAGGTTTGCAAAAATAGAAGTCTTG
>NW_012154031.1:5291-5856 GCF_000956105.1 Propithecus coquereli
CTTTTTCAGAATTTTTATTCTAGCTCCTTTGTCTTATTACATGTTTTAGTATCACCTTGTCTATTTCTACAACAATCCTACTGGGGTTTTGACTAGAATTGTGTTAAATGTATAGATCAATTTGAAAAGAATTTTCTACTGTCTGAGGTCTTCCAATCCATTGCTTGACATGCCTCTCCATTTAGTTAGGTTGTCTTTGATTTCTTCCATCCCTGTTATATAGGTTGCGGAATACAGACCCTCTATACATTTCGATGGAGTTGTAATCAAGTATTTCATTTTTTTATAATTTTAAATTGTTCATTGTTATTATATGGATATACTTTTAGTTTCTACTTAAGAAAAAGGGTATCATCTTTCTGTGTATTAGGAGACCCTTTTCCTTTTCTTGACCCTGAACTGGAGAGTTCTCTCTCTCATCCCTTGCCTGTTTCTGAGTTTTGGGCTGCCTTGAGTTCAGGCTAGGGTATACTGGAGGGAAAAAATGGTTAAGTTAGCTACTCCAACTTAGGTGCTGCAATTTACTTTTCAGATTCCTCAAATTGTTGCTTCATGTATTCTTTCT
>NW_012154032.1:0-630 GCF_000956105.1 Propithecus coquereli
AGGGCATGCCTTTAACCCACACTTGGGTGAGGCAAAGACATAAAGTGTAACCATAATGTTTGTACCCTCACAATACCCTGAAATAAAAAAAAAATCATATACTCATAAGACGAATTTAATGTAGCCATTAAAAATATTTACTAGCATATGACAATATTAAATGAAATAATGAAGATACAAGGTGATTCATGTATAATGTTGAGTTACATATATGTGTATTTTATTTTAGTTATATAATTATGTACATATTCAACAAATATTTATTGAGCATTTACAATGAAATAGACAATGATTTAGGTATTGAAGATATAGCAATAAACAAAACTAAACAAGGCAAAAATCCCTGCCCTCATGAAGCATATATATGTTCAATTTGATACAATACATAATGCTACAAAGCAATGTAGATAAGATTAAGTCATTTCTGCATGGTGGGATTCTAGATAGCTTTCAATAATATACTTACATTTCAATTTTCTTCCATAACCATATATTACCTTTATACTAAAAAATGCATTTAAAATTACTTCTAAATCAGATTTCTTATTAAAGATGTACTTCAGTGAACTTTTTAATGTTAATATACTATCAAATTGTTTTGTATAATATTGAACACATATCCAGTATTCA
>NW_012154032.1:3645-3962 GCF_000956105.1 Propithecus coquereli
TATTTCAGTGACTCTTCAGAGTTCAGGATCTCTCTTTTCTCAATGACCTTCCCCCACGCTATTTTCAGTTCATCTAGTGGTGGGTCTCATTCTTACCCTTTCTTGTAGGTAGAGCAGCAGGGAGGTAAGAGGGTCTGCTCATGTGATGGGGATGTATGGGAGGAGTCCTTCTTAGTCTGGTTTGGTCTGATGGCTGTAATGTTGGCGTAGGCCTTTTAGCACGTTTCTTTTTGGCAGCTTCAAATGGCCCTCTCCACTGCAGAAAGAAAGGACAGCTGTGTCTGTATTTGGACACTGCCCCCAACATATACCTTTCA
>NW_012154032.1:7437-7782 GCF_000956105.1 Propithecus coquereli
CAATAATATATGCATATTGCTTTGTACAATTGCTTTTAAATCAGTTAAGAGAAGAAAGGAAAGGAAATAGGCATACACTGTCTTTTATAGTTACATAATTACCTTTATTGATGCTATACCTGTGTGTGTACATGTTAGTGGACACAAATCACTGTCTCAAGTTACTTGCTTTCAGCCTAAAGAATATGTTTTAGTATTTCTTATAAGGTGGGTATGCTAGCAAAAATTTTATCTTTGTTTTTTTTCTCTTGAAGAATGTAATTATTTTTCCTTCATTTGTGAAAGACAGCTATACTGAAGATAGGATTATTGTTTGACAATTTATTCTTTGAGCACTTTGAGATG
>NW_012154033.1:0-324 GCF_000956105.1 Propithecus coquereli
TTTAAAAGCTTAGTAGGTAATTGTATAGCCAGGATTAAGAATAACTGATGTAATCTTTCAAATGTTAATTTTAGAGACAAGAAAATGAATCACTATGAGATAGAATATCTTTCCCTGGGACACAAATTATTGGTAGAGCCATGTTTAGAACCCAGGACTTCTGAGTCCTAGTTCAATGCTCTGTTCACAATGGCTCATCAATTTCTCAAGTACTGGTGACAAATTGGGAAATCCAGTGTAATATAGTCAAACAGCTAAGAAGCCCTGGTAGAGACATAAATATCATAAATTGAGGTAATTCAACTTATTTGTATTAGAATATAA
>NW_012154033.1:2794-3152 GCF_000956105.1 Propithecus coquereli
TGTCTATGTGTACATAGTAACTAGATGTCTATATTTCTAAGAAATATCTGAGCAAATAATATGTTAGGCAAAATGTTGAAGACTTGTGGGGAACCAGGAAACTTTAGCTTACTTCAAAGAAAACCATTGCCAAGAAAATGAACTATAGTTTAAATTTTGCTGAATACCATTTACTTGCTTTATTAGGACCTCAGTTAATACAGATTACTTTTATTTAGCTAATATATACACAGTATAATAAAGGCAAACTTTGATTTACAGAGTTATTTATGTTTAAATAGTATATCATAAGGATAATTGATTGAACCCCAAGATAAAGTAATAAACTATAGTTGCTATGTATCTCTGAAATGAGGTC
>NW_012154033.1:6537-8041 GCF_000956105.1 Propithecus coquereli
TACTTGTATCTCTTTAAGGTATCTCCATATTGCTTTCCACAGAGGTTGCACTAGTTTTATTTCAGCATATTATGGGTGTACAAATATTTAGATTACATATATGGCCCTTGTCCTACCTGAGTCAGAGCTTCAAATGTGTCCATCTCCCAGATGGTGCACACTGCACCCATTAGGTGTGTATAGACCCATGCCCTCCCCCCTTCTACCTGCCTGACACCCGATGAATGTTATTACTATATGTGCACATAAATGTTGATCAGTTAATACCAATTTGATAGTGAGTACATGTGATGCTTGTTTTTCCATTCCTGTGATACTTCACTTCACAATGAGCTCCAGCTCTTTATATTAGTTTTTCTAATCCTCTTCAGAGCCACATTTTTCATGGCAGCGGTTGCTTACAATACCCATTTTCTCTTCAGTTCTTTTCATTTTGTCCAATGTCACAGAACTTTTCCTGCTAAGGTCATTAATGACCTGCAATTGGCAAATCCAATGGCCTCTATTTTATTTGCTTCTATAGATACATTCAATGGAGTAGATGAGTTAAAGTCTTTCTCTGCTTTTGGTCTCTGTGATATCACTCTTCGCTGGTTTTTCAATCCTCTCAGATCACTACTTTTCAGTTTCTGTCTTAATGTTCTTTTGACTTACGACCCTTCCTAAGGGTAGGTTCATCCATGTCCATGGCTTGAAATGTCATCCAGGAATTAACAACATTCACTCTTATACCCCTAATGAGACCCCCTCCCAACGTCCAGAACCATGTATACAGCTTCCTACTTGGTATAGCTTTGAGAACATCTCACAAACATCTCCATGAAGAGAACATTTGATATCCAAATCTGCCCCTCCTCTAGTAATTCCTTTCTTTGAATGTGGTACCTTTACTCATCCAGCTGCTGATAATTCACACTGGGGCATCCACCTTGACGTGTCTCGTCTATCACACAGGCCAGTGAATTTGATTTCTAAAATTTATCCATCACTGCTGCCAACCTTTTCGACCAGTCACCATCATTTCTCATCTATACTACTTCAAATTTCCTTCCTTCCTTCCCTGCATGTATTCTTTCCTCCTCCAATCCACTTTCCACACAAAAGCCAGAGCAATTTTATTTCAACATGCATGATCATATTACTTCCTCGCTTAGCATTCTTCAGTGTCTGGCCATTGACTTTAAGATAAAATCTAAAGTTCTTAGCAAATATTACAAGATCTGTCATGAAGTGGACCCTACTTCACAAAACCCCAGCCTTGTTCATTGTGCTCCAGGCACTGAAATTTCCGTTGAGTTCCTGAAATATGGTAAAACTCTTTCCCACCTAATGGTCGTAACAGGCTGTCCCCTCTTCCTAGAGCATTCCTCTCCCCTCACTTCACTGCTTAATTTCTAATCATTATTCAAGTGTCGTATTAAACATTATATCCTCAGAGAAGACTAACTTGATCTCTCATTGTAAATGAAACTTCTCTAGTAATATTATCCAAGTCTATTTTTTT
>NW_012154034.1:0-1414 GCF_000956105.1 Propithecus coquereli
CTGATTTGTAGTCAAGTGGGACAGGAGTTGTGGGTAACCTGGGGACCTACAGCTTACAATTGGTGTCTGAAGTGGGGGACAGTCTTGTGGGACTGTGCCCTTAACCTATAGGATCAGACCCTATCTCCAGGCACATAGTGTCAGAGTTGAGTTATTAATAAATGGCAGGAGACCCAGCTGGGAGTCCACTGGAGAAATCCTTCATATGTGGGAAGAAAATGCTAAACATTTGGTCACAGAAGTGTTCTGTATTGAATGTTGAACTTATAGAAGGGAAAAACAGTCTGTTTTTGTTTTTGTTTTTCCTTATCTCGTACACCACCCTCATCCCTTTCCAAGCCTGAACCTTTTGACTCTGAGTTTCTTTTTGTTTAATATATAGCATGAGGAAGTTGATATACTCTCAAGTGTTAACTGTGGGCATTTCTTCTATGTGGTTGGAAAGTGGATTGTTTTCATTTTGTTTCTTTGGTTTCTATACATTTATTTATAACCCACATATGTTAGCTTCACAACGATCACAAAAATAAAAGTAATTTTATAAAATCTATTAAAAATGCAAGGAATTTTGTAAAAGTTTCGTGGGAAAGAACCAACATGAAAATTGCATTTATCTCTGGAAGACGCATTTTTGGCAACAGTTTTCTCTGTGTTTTTCTTCATTTTCAAAATAATCTTCTAATCTCCTTTTCTTTCATCTTTACCACCTGTTCCTCTTCCAGGGTAAGATAGGGAATGAAAATATGAAGCAATGGGAGTTACTTTCTTTCTGACAAAGGGATTCTACTCACGTTCTACTGTTTCTTCAAGCATAACAAAGTCAGTGATAACTGTGGATTGCTTTTTATTTTAAATCCAAAAATTGGACATGCCATTTGGTATGTTGCCTGAAACATGATGTGGCCATGGGACTTCATTTTTGAATTTAAGACTGTCCAGAAAATCAGAAATGAATTCTTTCAAAGGTGAGTCTCCTGTCCTTTTTTGCGAGGCGTGTACATACCTGATGTTGAATCCATGAGTGTCGCTGTGTGCCAGTGGAGGAGTGATTTTTCTTTTGCCCATTTTCCCATTACGCCTGCAATGTAAGAAGAATCCTGATACTTTATGCCCTCCATTGTTTCCATACTGGTGGAGGAAAAGAGTTTATCCCTATTGTCGTATATTAAAGTGTGTCCCTCGACATCATGTTGTCTGACCAGGTAGATTTTCTTCTGTAAGATGATTTGCTTTCACTTACCTACAGAGGATTAATTTTTCACTTTATCTTCTTAAATCTTAAAAGTTACTCATAAAAAATACAAAGTAATATCTATGTGTAAATAGTATTCAGATTGCAACATAAGAATAAATAAAGAATTGATTGTACCCTAAGTGTCTCCATTTTCTTGTTGCTAAAGAAAGTGAACTGGCT
>NW_012154034.1:6106-7616 GCF_000956105.1 Propithecus coquereli
CATGCATTAGTAAATATAAAAAAGCTAAACTGGCTAAATTAATATTAGATCAAACAGACTTAAAAACAAATGGCAGCAATGGAGATAAAAAAAAAAGTATGCTTTATAGTGATAAAAGAGTAAATCCAAGAGAAAAATGTAACAATAAAATATACATGAAGGAAATCAAAATACATAATGCAAAAATTGACAGAACTAAAAAGAGAAGTAGCCAATGCTGTAATTGTAGCAGCAGACTTTTAAAACTTTCTGAACAAATAATAAAACAACTAGAAAACATAGGACAAAAATAAGATCTACTTTGACTTAATTGAAAACTACACCCAGCAATGACAGAACGCACACTTGTTTTATGTGCATATGCTACATTTACCAATAGTCTTGGCCATACAAAAAGACTTGATAGTTGACATCATGACATTAAATTAAAAATAAGCAAAATTAAGTAACCTGGAAAGCATTAAATACTTGCACATTACACATTCAGTCATTTCTAAACAATCATTGGGTCAAATGAGAAATAAGAAAAATTAGAAAATATTTTGTTCTTGATGTTGCAAGTTTCAAAATTCACTAAGTCGTACCCTTAACATTGGTGAATTTTGTGGCATAAAATAATACCTTAAAAAGCAAAGGATAGAAAGAAACGAAGTGAAAGGCATGAAGAACAGAGTGCCCCACAGAACCTATTCTATTAAAGACATTGAGCTTTCATAAGTCGTGGTAGAAGTTTTCAAGTCATAGAACCAGTTCTTAAACTTTGTGCCAACAATGCCTTTGACAGTCTTGTAAAACCTATCTCTGTCAGAATATATTTTTTATTGTGGTCAAATATACATAGCTTAATGTTTTCCATCTTAATCAGTATTAAGTTTTTAGTTCATGGGCATTGAATTCATTCATGTTGTGTGTAACCATCATCACCATGCAACCACAGAACTCTTTTTATCTTCCCAAACTGAAACTCTGTACCCCTAAACACTAACTCCTCATTCCTCCCACCCACTCCAGCCCCTGGTAACTACTGTACTACATTCTGTCTCTATGAATTTGATTATTCTAAGTGTCTCATATAAGTGAAAACATACAGTATTTGTCCTTTTGTGATTGGCTTATTTCACTTAGCATGATGTCCTCAGGGTTCATTCATGTTGTAACTGTGTTAGGATTTTTTTTTCCTTTTTAAGAATGAATAATATTCCATTGTGTGTAAACATCACATTTTGTTTATCTATTCACCTGCCAATGGAAACTTGGCTTGCTTTTGCCTTTTGGCCGTTGCGAATAATTCTGCAATGAATAGGGTTGTACAAATATCTATTGGAGTCCCTGCTTTCAATTATTTTGGGTATATACCCAGAAATGGAATTATTGGATCACATGGCAATCCTATATTTAATTTTTGAGGTTCAGAATATTTTTAAATGAAGAAAAAATACAACCTGGGATGCTTTAAAGTACAGTTGTACTCTGAAATGTATTTTGCTATAGTCAATAACAAACACTATTT
>NW_012154034.1:9473-9780 GCF_000956105.1 Propithecus coquereli
TATAATTAAAAATATCTTTGCAAGAAAACTGTGAAAGCTATAAGAAATAAAAAAAAATCACTATATTACAAAGGCAAAAATAAAAAAAGAAAAACCAAGCAGCTCTTCACTGGATGGTAGCTGAATTTCAGAAATGACACAGATTTTGAATTACTCTTGTAATCTGCATGTCTACATAAGGTTTAAAAGGCATTAAAATGAATTAGAATTTCGTATAAATTATAAAATATGCTGTTTCTTCTTTATTTTTATATACATGTCTTGAATATCCTATACACCACTTAATTAACATAAAAATCACATGCTT
>NW_012154035.1:0-293 GCF_000956105.1 Propithecus coquereli
TCAATTCATCAAAAAGATGTAAAAATCATAAAAGTTTATATACCTAATAATTGAGTTTCAAAATGTATAAGCAAAAACTGACAGAACTGAAAAGACAGACAAATCCACAATTAAAATTAGGAGGGGATGGGTATACGCATACATAATGAGTGCGATGCGCACCATCCGGGGGATGGACACTCTTGAAGCTCTGACTTGGGAGGGGGAAGGGGGAGAAAGGGCAACATACGTAACCTAAATATCTGTACCCCCATAATATGCTGAAATAAAAAAAAATTAATTTCAATATTATT
>NW_012154035.1:1994-2349 GCF_000956105.1 Propithecus coquereli
GATATGTGGAGATTAAAAATAAATCAATAGAAAAAGACTATGCAAATCCTAACCAAAAAATGCTAGAAAAACCCAAAAGCAAAAACAACAAAACCAAAAATCTGGAGTGATTATATTAATATTAAACAAAATAGACTTCAGAGCAAAGAATATTACTAGGGAATAAAGACAGTCATTTTATAAGGATAAAGCGGTCAATTCATCAAAAAGATGTAAAAATCATAAAAGTTTATATACCTAATAATTGAGTTTCAAAATGTATAAGCAAAAACTGACAGAACTGAAAAGATAGACAAATCCACAATTAAAATTAGGAGGGGATGGGTATACGCATACATAATGAGTGCGATGCGCA
>NW_012154035.1:2399-2703 GCF_000956105.1 Propithecus coquereli
ACTAAAATTAAATTACAGTTCTTTTCCATTTGTATTTCTAACTATTGTGTAAAAGATTATAAAAAGAAATAAAGCTCCAAGTTTTTCAAGACCTACAGTAATAACTCAGGAACAGAATGGGTAGAAATGGAACCATAAACATGCACTACAAGTTCCATGGAACATCTTTTGAAAATTAAGCTTGCAAGTTGACAAAGCTTGGTGTTTTGAGGCAACTAGGACTCTCTTATTTAGCTCACATCAGCCGGAGCGAAAGTACGCAATACATCAAATTAACTTGCTCAAATTACTTTTCTCAACTTCA
>NW_012154036.1:0-837 GCF_000956105.1 Propithecus coquereli
ATTTATATATCCCAATAAGACACATATGGCAGCCAAATATAATAATAATATACTTGTGTACTTGGACAATAGGACAATATATTATTACAAAGAATTAAGATCTATGAAGTCATTAGATCTTAGATCTGAGAAGGATGATATAAATCATTCCAATAATGTACATTTCGATTAAGAAACATAATATTTAGAGAAGTACACTGGCTTGTTCGAGCTTATACAAATACAACTGAAAGTACAATCCATGTCTTCAAGTATCCAAATTCAGTGTGTATTTTCTAATGGGATTTAACATAATCTCTCACGTGGCTTTTGAAGTGAAACATGCTTATGTGGAGGGAAAATGTGGCACAACACCTATTATAAGAGGTAGTCAAAAAAGAAAAAAAAATCCTGATGGAAGCAGGAGTGTAAGAGAAGAGTTAACAACCACATACTTCAAGTATGGCGATTCTAGGCAATTTCATTGAAAAGCTGAGATCCACGAGGAATCCAATCTGAGCTCTTTGGAAGCAGATGCTGGGTGTATCATATCGACAGTCAGGAGAGATGAAAAGTTAGAAAACAACTAAGAAAAAGTTCTCGATTTTAAGCACAGACAAAAGTAACAGAGTAGGTTGAGAATTGCAGTTTTTGAGAAAAGGGAGTTAAGCAGCAAGGAATTATGGGATGTGGGATGGAGAAATTCGATTTGGGATCCTACCAACAGAAAGCGATTGTAAAACATTAAAACCCAGCGGTTGGTGAGGTGGGAATAACGGATATTTTCTTTTTAGGCTGGGAGAGATACGAAATATATACCTGTCGTTAAATAAGCCCTGAGGATCTCTAGGCGTATAA
>NW_012154036.1:3147-3507 GCF_000956105.1 Propithecus coquereli
CAAATTCAGTGTGTATTTTCTAATGGGATTTAACATAATCTCTCACGTGGCTTTTGAAGTGAAACATGCTTATGTGGAGGGAAAATGTGGCACAAAATCTATTATAAGAGGTAGTCAAAAAAGAAAAAAAAAATCCTGATGGAAGCAGGAGTGTAAGAGAAGAGTTAACAACCACATACTTCAAGTATGGCGATTCTAGGCAATTTCAGGGAAAAGCTGAGGCCCACGAGGAATCCAATCTGAGCTCTTTGGAAGCAGATGCTGGGTGTATCATATCAACAGTCAGGAGAGATGAAAAGTTAGAAAACAACTAAGAAAAAGTTCTCGATTTTAAGCACAGACAAAAGTAACAGAGTAGGT
>NW_012154036.1:4185-4535 GCF_000956105.1 Propithecus coquereli
CTTTAAAAAAATCACATATGAAAACCATATAATATTTACATGAGAATAGGATAAGATGACCTCTTGTGTAATATGTAGGCTACCATATTTCAAAGTCTTTTGGGTGCCAAATAAAAAATATTTGATGCTCATGCTTTATTAAGTTGAATCATGTGAAATTGCCATTTTATAGAACAGAAATTTTGAAATATTTCACATAACTCAGGATAATAATTCACAAAAGCACAGTATTGAAATGTATCATTCTGTTCTCCCTCCAAATCTTGGTTTGCTCCTGTAAGCAAAGGATAGTCTATGTGTTGAAATCATTTCCAAATGATTTCAAAAGCAGTTTAAAAAAATTTATATAT
>NW_012154037.1:0-1190 GCF_000956105.1 Propithecus coquereli
TTGAGCTAATTCTTGCTGATAGTTTATGTTTACAGTTGAGCTTAACTTCAAGCCCATCAGCTGACATTTTTAAGGGTGGAAGCTTCTACTGAAGTCTTTCCCTGGCTGTTTCCAGTAAGATTAGGAATGAGTGGAACTTAGTACAAGAGAAGGATTTCTCCCACAAATCTCTTCAGAATTGCTGGCTACTCAGATTCTGCCTTGTCTCCCACCTAGAAATAGTCCCTCTCACCAAAACTGTTTGTCCTAAAGACTTAGGGGGGGGATGGTTCACAGAACGTGGCCACCTGTCACCCCTATCAACATTCGCCTGCCCTTGTGTGCTTGGCATTCCCAGCCAGGGGTAGGAAATGCCCATGGTGTTGCCCCTATGCCTGCTAGCACTGTCTGTAGTCACAAGTCTCTGCAGCTTCTGCTTCCTTTAATCAAATCTAACCTCCTCTCTGCTTCTGTTATACTCCTCCCAGCCTCTCTTCTGAACATGCCTCTGCACTTACTCAGTTAAAAACCTACATTTGATATTTCAGGTGTTCGGTGCAGTTCACAGAGATAGTGGCATAAATTCCAAATGCCATGTTGACTGGAAGTCCCAGCTTAACAAAATTTCACTTTTCTTCCAATAGGAACATGGAGCTGTGTTGATTGAAGTGAAAAATGGGGACTTGGAGCGGTTATCCTGGGGTCCCTTTGTATCTCTCCTACAGCTCATGGAACAAAGAGTTTGAAATCATTGGGTGGACGATCTCCAGAGTCAATTTTATTCATGTATTTTGTGATTCCAGGGTCCAAGAGTTGTGGCATTATCTGTAAGAACTCTGAAGCCTCAAAGAGAAGAGTGAATAGAATTCTCCTTTCTTCCCTCCTATTCCACAGAATGTTAAAGAGTAGGAAAATCTCACAGGCTGTTACCTAGGTCCCATATTATGCAAAAAGAGGACATCCTACCCTCACTTTTCTTTAACATTTCAGGATTCTTCCTTCCTTCATCTTTCAGGGAACATCTCTCCCTTTGTCCACATTTAATCTTTCTCCCATTCCATTATTAATTGTCTCCATTGTGATAATTGTCAATAAACTGAAGGGAATGCAAAGAGAAGCAAGTTGTGAACATCTGTGGTATATTTAGTTAAGGTCGGGAAAACTGCTTTAGAAATGACTGGCCACTTGGGAGAATCTTGGCAACGTTTTTT
>NW_012154037.1:2860-3361 GCF_000956105.1 Propithecus coquereli
GCTTCCTTCTGTACTTTCATTCCTTTTTTTATGTGATAAACTGTATAAAATTGCTCTGTGTTTATGATCACTACTTCATTGGCTCGACTAGGTACCAGTACTGGTTCTTGACACTAGGAACCTGGGACCACAGAGCATCACACAGACAAGCCTAACATCCTCAAACAGCTACTTCCTTGTGTAACCGAGGAGGCCCCAGAGGAGCCTGGGAAGAGACACATTTGTCCATAAGTTGAACCTGGGGTCAAATTTGAAGTGAGAATTTCCAGCAGCCATGTTTTAACAGAACAGCTGACCCTAACAGGAGGTGGCCGGTTTGAATTTCCCTCTTAGTTTCTTTATTGCTAGATTAGGTTAAAATAAAACCAAACAAAGAAACAAAACATACAAATGCATTTGACAGCTGGCCTTATAACTCCGGCATGGATGCTCAGGATTTCAATGTTAAACTAGTCAATTATGATTCAGAATTCAAGGAAAAGCATATAGCGTGATATAGTG
>NW_012154037.1:6417-6797 GCF_000956105.1 Propithecus coquereli
GTTCTCCTTTGACTTGCTTTCTTAGCACTCTGGGATTTTTCCTTTAACATGCTTATCACAACTGTAATAGTATAATTATTTTTGTCATCTTTTTTAAAAAATATTCCTTTCCTTACAAGAATGTATATTCCATGAAGGCAGAGATAATCTGTTCTCAGTGTCTAGGATAGTTTCCGGCACTCAATAAATATTTCCTAGAGAAACAAATGAAAAGATAAAAAAATAAGAAAACAAAATTTTTTAAAAAGTTAAGTACAATGAGCCTCTTAATAAGGTACTTTATGAAGTCAAGTACTGATTCCCCAAAGACAACCAGAAAAGTCTATTAAGAAAAACTAAGTTTATTAGGTTTATTGCCAGAAGGAAGACAGTCTTAGTAG
>NW_012154038.1:0-679 GCF_000956105.1 Propithecus coquereli
AGATTTTTTATATAGACTATTATGACATCTGCAAATAAAGACAGTTTTACTTCTTCCTTTCCAACCTGAATGTCTTTTATTTTTTCCTTCTTTATTGCGTTGACTAGAACCTCCAGGACAATGTTGTAAGAAGTAGTGGGAACAGGAATCCTTGACTTGTTCCTGCTTTTAAGAGCAAACACTTAGTCTTTCACCACTTAGTATAATGTTAGCGGTAAGTTTTCTGCTGTGCCCTTTATCAGGTTGAGGAAACCCCTTCTATTCCTATTTGCAAAGAATTCTTATCAGGTGTGGATACTGCATTTAGTCAAATATTTTTTTCTGAATCTATTGAGATAATCATATGGTTTTTCCTTTTTACTTTGTTAATCTAGTAATTGATTTTTTTAATGTTAAACCAACTTTACATTCCTGGGATAAACCTCACCAATCATGATATGTTATCCCTTTTTTACATTACGGATTTGATTTGCTAAATTTTTTGTTATAAATTCTTGTGTTTATGTTCGTAAGGGATGATATATCATTATCTTGCCTAGTAATATCTATTTTTGGTTTTGGTATCAGGGTAATACTGGCCTCGCAGAATGAGTCAAGAAAGAATTCTCTCTTCAATGTTCTGGAAAAGTTTGTGTTTTTATTTTCATTTTACTCCAATATTTTATAATTTTCCTTTTGA
>NW_012154038.1:2081-2438 GCF_000956105.1 Propithecus coquereli
AGATTTTTTATATAGACTATTATGACATCTGCAAATAAAGACAGTTTTACTTCTTCCTTTCCAACCTGAATGTCTTTTATTTTTTCCTTCTTTATCGCGTTGACTAGAACCTCCAGGACAATGTTGTAAGAAGTAGGGGGAACAGGAATCCTTGACTTGTTCCTGCTTTTAAGAGCAAACACTTAGTCTTTCACCACTTAGTATAATGTTAGCGGTAAGTTTTCTGTTGTGCCCTTTATCAGGTTGAGGAAACCCCTTCTATTCCTATTTTCAAAGAATTCTTATCAGGTGTGGATACTGCATTTAGTCAAATATTTTTTTCTGAATCTATTGAGATAATCATATGGTTTTTCCTTT
>NW_012154038.1:4169-4840 GCF_000956105.1 Propithecus coquereli
AATCCGCCCCCCTCAGCCTCCCAGAGTGCTAGGATTACAGGCGTGAGCCACTGCGGCCTCAATTGTCTTTTAAAAAGATTTAAATAATAAGAAAAAAATCTGTTGTATTTACTCACATAGTTATCATTTCTAGTGCTCTTTATTTCTTTGTGCACATCTCAATTTCTGTATGGTATCATTTCGCTTCTGTCTGAATGGTTTTCTCCATTTCCTATAGAATAAGTTCAGTTGTGACTAATCTTTTGGCTTTTGATTGTCTGAAAAATTCTTTACTTTGCCTTCATTTATGAAGAATAATTTTGTTGGGTATAGAATTTTAACTTGACAGTTGGTTTCTTTCAGTACTTTAAAGATGTTGCTTCATCTCTGTTGGCTCACGTTGTTTCTGACAAGAAATCTGTTGCTGTCTTTATTTGTCTGTACATAATGTATCCTTGGCTTCTGTCTAGCTACTTTTAGAATTTCTCTTTGTCACTGATTTTAAGCAATTTTATTATTATGTGTCTTAATGTATTTTTTTTCATGTTCCCTATACTTGGGGTTTGTTGAGCTTCTTGGATCTTTGTCCTTATGTGTTTTTTTTTGTTTGTTTCCAAATTTGTAAATGTTTTGGTCATTGTTCATTCTTCAAATATTTCCTCTCTAGTTCCTTGTCAGACTCCAATTACACA
>NW_012154039.1:0-327 GCF_000956105.1 Propithecus coquereli
AATATATAAGGAGCTCAAAAACTTAATAGGAAAAAAAAAACAAATAATCTGATTACAACTGGAAAAAAGATCTAAACAGACATTTCTCAAAAAAAGACATAGAAATGGACAACATATATATGAAAAACTGCCCAACCTCACCACTAATCATCAGAGAAATGCAAATCAACTACAATGAGATATTATCATCTCATCCCAGTTAAAATGACTATTATCCAAAAGACAGGCAGTAACAAATGTTGGTGAGGACATGAGAAAAGAGGAACCCTTGTACACTATTGATAGGTAAATTAATATATCCACTAGAGAGAACAGTATGGAGGTTTC
>NW_012154039.1:1917-2286 GCF_000956105.1 Propithecus coquereli
GTAATTTAGCATTTCTTTTTTTATTAAATGTTGCCATTATGTTTCTGACGATAGATATGTAGGAACTGGGGAATTTCAGTAGTCATCCCATTGGCTGATGCTGGACATGAGGAACCATTAGGCACCTAGACATAATAGTGAAGGTTGGTGCAGAAGAGCCCTGCAAGAATGTTAACGACTGAAGTGCAAGGTTCACAGCCCAGGGTTTACACTTCCTATCACAAGAGTGCTACATATTTTCCCATAGAATAGCAATCATAGGAGATTTGACTGTGAAAATTGACAAGGAGAGGAAAGACTAAGACTCTTCCTTCTTTTTGTATAAGTTCCTCTCCTATTTGTATTAGTATACTATATGTCAAGATTCTT
>NW_012154039.1:4184-4627 GCF_000956105.1 Propithecus coquereli
TGCAATTTAGAAATAATTTTCTATTGTCCACTGACCTGGCATATCAGTTAAAAGTGCAAGTGAGAAAATTTTAAATGACAGTTATTTCACGACCATTTACTGAACCTTATAATACACCACATGGAAACACAGGGAATTAAAGTGATGCAGGAAATATTGGAAATTTGCCTGCCTGCTGCTACTTCTCTCTGTAGCATTGAAAAATAAGTTAACCTCTGCTTCCATTTTATCTTCCGCTTATGTGATTTGATAGATGGAGTTAGTTGCTATTTGTGAAGAGCTTTGAAGCTAAAAAGTAGTGTGTAACCAGAGAAAGTGCTTGAATTAGATTTCAAATGATTCAGAAATAGCTCAGTGTAAAACATTTCCCCAAACACCTGCTCTCTCTTTTCAAATGAATGTTTTTTTTTCTACAGGACATGAATCCATTTGAATTCCTTTTT
>NW_012154040.1:0-1424 GCF_000956105.1 Propithecus coquereli
CTGAATGAAAATCATTTGTTGAAAAACATTTAGACTTTCTTCATAGTATATCTATGCCTATCTAATTACAAAAATGCCACTGACATAACATGACTAAATCCTTTTAAATCTTTTTACGCAAAGTATAATATTTAACTAGGCTTTAGTGATTAAAAAAATTCTTTCCTATTTCTCCTTAGATAATCAAACCAATGCCTCACATATGAGACAAAGAAATGTCCAGAAGAAACTACACTGAAGTGATGGAATTTGTTCTCTTGGGTCTAACAAGCCGTCCAGAGTTGCGGGTTGCTTTCTTTGTGTTGTTCCTTTTTGTCTACGTGGTGACTGTGGTAGGAAACCTGGGCATGATTGTTTTAATCAAAATTGATTCTTGACTTCACACTCCATGTACTTTTTTCTCTCGAGTTTGTCCGTTCTAGATCTGTGTTTCTCCACAAATGTCACTTCCAAAATGCTAGAAAACTTCTTATCTGAGAAGAAGACCATTTCATACACAGGTTGTTTGGTGCAGTGTTATATTGTCATTGCTGTGATCCTTACAGAGCACTGCATGTTGGTGGTCATGGCGTATGACCACTACATGGCCATCAATAATCCACTGCTCTACAGCAGCAAGATGTCCAAGAGTGTCTGTGTCCGCCTGGTCATTGTCCCTTATGTCTACGGCTTCCTCCTCAGTGTGATGGAAACCTTGACGACCTACAACCTCTCCTTCTGTGGTGCTAATGAAATCAACCATTTCTACTGTGCTGACCCTCCTCTTATCAAACGGTCATGCTCTGACACCTACAGCAAAGAGCTGTCGATGTACATAGTCGCTGGCTACAGCAATGTGCAGTCCCTCGTGATCATCCTCACGTTCTGCATGTTTATCCTTGCAGCTATCCTCAGAAACCATTCTGCAGAGGGGAGAAAAAAAGCTTTCTCGACATGTGGCTCCCAACTGACAGTAGTCACAATCTTCTACAGAACCCTCTTCTGTATGTACTTGAGACGCCCCACAGAGGAGTCCATGGAACAGGAGAAGATGGTGGCCGTGTTTTACACCACGGTGATCCCCATGCTGAATCCCATGATCTATGGCCTCAGGAACAAGGATGTGAAAGAGGCCTTGAGAAAAGCAACAGGAAAGCAAAAATCAGGGAAATGAAAGTTCTAAATTATTATTAAAACGTTCTAGAAGTAGTAAGATATAATATTATTGCATTACACATCCAAGTTTAAGCTAAATATACACAACACATTTCTAATGTCCTGTTATGTAGCTGACTGGGCTTAAATTCATGAAATAGTGGTTGGAAACGGGAAGAGGAGGTGCCATTTAGGCAGTTCATTCTTATTCCTACTTTTTTCAGCTAGTGTCATTTCTTGCAAAAGTAGCATTTTAAACACTGAATTTTTGCTTTGTTTTGCTTTTATGT
>NW_012154040.1:13009-13368 GCF_000956105.1 Propithecus coquereli
AAACATTTCTTCTTTGTGCACAGGTTGGTATATGCATGGGGAAAATCTATGTGTTTTTATAAAATCAGTCTAAAGTATCAGTCCTCTAGGCTTTTCTGGTGATTCTGAATAGGAAGAAAATATTCTATGGAGAGCTGTTAGGAAATAGGACTAGAGACATTTCACTGAAGCAATGGAGGTTAGTTGCGGGTGACGCTTTGGGCTTGATGCCCCTAGTGCAAGAACTGTAACTCATCTAGTGACAGAAATGCATACTATTTTACTTAAACAGACAATAGAAATCCTTCCCACAAAGTGTCACTAAATGCTAACCAAATAACAGTGTTTCTATTTCTCTACTAATAACATTATCTTATTAG
>NW_012154040.1:16436-17583 GCF_000956105.1 Propithecus coquereli
AGATGTTATTCTTATATGTGCACTTATTTTTAAATCTTTATATTAGGACACAGAGATAAATATATAATTTCTCTCTTTTCTACCTATCCAATGTAAATCTGTGTGGCCTCTAAAAGTTTCCTGGAAAAATAAGAGATTTTAGATTACGTTCTACATTATATTGTCGTACTACTATGCTTTAGAACATGTCAAAAACATTTTCTGTTTAATATTTCTTTCATCTTCTTTATACTTCTATGAAGTAGATACAAAGTGTTCACCATTTAGGTGATAGGAAAGCCATTAATTGAATTGTTTTTATATAAATTTTATATGTGTGTGTATAAGTGTGTGCATCTGTATGTTCAATAGTTACTATGAAGGGTGCAGCAATTCTTTTGAAATAAATACTATGTGTTACAACTACTTTTCTCCTTCTGAATAGGTGACACACTAAAATAACATACTCAAAAAACAAGGGCAGGCAATGTTAGAGATTAAAAGTCAGGCTCTTTTTCTAGATACCTTTGAAGTCATTTCCATATTGTAAAAACACACTTTTAAACCTACAGGAACACTTGAGATTTACATTAAATTTTTTTTCCTCTCATCCTAAGTATTATGCTTGCAAGCATACTCACAATAGGAGTTATTTACAGGTAACGCTATTAACCATTAAAAGTTCAAAACCTTCTTCACACAGATGTATGATTTTCTTAGCCAGTATTGGACACCCGAAAGTAGTATGGTGAACTTTAACCATTTTATTATACCACTAACAAAATATTTCAAGTTTGTTCATATATAATACTTACTGCAACAAACAAATAACCCAAGCCATTAATCTTTATTTTCTCAGCATTTCAACATCACCAGACACCAGCTGAGATGCGATGATGATACTCTTCTAATTTGTACTTTGGTGGCAAATGTTGATATATGATAGTTTTATAAAGAATTATCAGTTGTGCAATCTCTTGATTAAAGAATAAATGGCACATAAGTATAAAATTACTGCTTATAAATTAGCTTGAAATATTTAAACTAGAGTATTAGAATCTGCTAGAACCCAGATATGTCTCCAGAACCCAGGTAGCTGGCCATCTTGATTGGATGCAGTCAAAAACTAAAATAACTTCCTTCCTATCCCACAAACAAATGTTTTCAG
>NW_012154040.1:21078-22493 GCF_000956105.1 Propithecus coquereli
ATAATCCTTTTTTGAATGTAAGGTTGGGAAGTACATTATATTGTCCCCAAATCCAATCCTCCTTCTATAGCAAAAGGTAAAATAATAAAAAAAAAACCCTAAAAACTAGACATTTTCTCAGCTTCTTTTGCAGTTTTTGTGTCCAAGTAGCTGAGGTCTATCTAAGCAAGAGCATATAAGCAGAAAGGTTGTGTACCATTTTTAAGCCCAGCCATAAAAGTCTCTCAGGATTAATCCTGTATTTTGCCTTTGCAGGCTTTGTTTTAAAAGGACCACTGCAGTTTTGCAGTTTAGAAGAAATTGTAGAGATATTGGGGTAGAAGTGAATTATATGATAAGGGCAAGAGATATGGTTGTTAGGACCAGGGTAGTAGCATTAAAGGTGGTAAGAATTTCTCAGATTCTGCATATTTTCAATGTAGATTTCTTGCTCTGTAAGGTAGAGCTGTTGCTTGAAAGTGGTTGTCCACTACAAATAACATTTTCTACTACTACAATGTGACTAGTTCTCACCAATGGAATGGAAGTATGATTTTTATATGTTAAACTTCTAGACCTACGTGTTTAAAAAGTGTGGATGGCAACCCCACCCCTTCTCCAATATCTGACAGCTGGATATTGATGCTCAGGTGACCTTTTAAACTACATATTGTAGAGAGCAGAGGACCTGAAAACTTGAGACCCTGTAGGAAAGTGTGGAACAGAACCCCCTTGAACTGAAATATCTGTCTGTAAATTTCACGAGGGAGATATAAAATTCATACTATTGTATGCTTTCATCCTTTCTTATTCTTGCTGCTTCTATTAGCTAGTAATTTGTCCATGCACTTACATACTCCAACCCCAGATCCTCAAGAACTAGATTGTGTTAGGTGTAGTCATTGAAAGAAAACAAAAATAATAATTTGAAGGTACCCTTCTTAGAAGTCAACATTATTTCCTAGGGTGTTTTCTATATATACATACTTCTCAACCTAGCTTTCATGTAAATATATATTTTTAGCAAAAAGAGTAAAATTCATTTGTTTTCCATGATTCCAGAATGTCGATGAACCCCATTTTACCTAAAAATTGTGTAAGATATTCATACATAAATGGATTTTGAAAATGAAATGGTATTCCACTAGTGTTTTAATACAATCCTAAATTTGTCTTCAGTATGTATTGTTAATAATTAATGCGGCTGGGCGCGGTGGCTCACGCCTGTAATCCTAGCACTCTGGGAGGCCGAGGCGGGTGGATCGCTCGAGGTCAGGAGTTCAAGACCAGCCTGAACAAGAGTGAAACCCCGTCTCTACCAAAAAATAGAAAGAAATTATCTGGACAACTAAAAAAATATATATATAGAAAAAATTAGCCGGACATGGTGGCGCATGCCTGTATTCCCAGCTACTCGGGAGGCTGAGGCAGAAGGA
>NW_012154040.1:32668-33275 GCF_000956105.1 Propithecus coquereli
AAATGCATCTATCTGAAACTGTCAGATGAAGCTTGCATCATAGATTTATTTTCTTTTATTCTTTATAGGGACACATTAATGATTTCGTATGTTACGTTGTGTGTATGAGACAGAGAGAAAGAGACACAGAAGAGAGATATATTTTCAATAAAGATTAGATAATTTGATTATTATGAACGATTAATGGAATGCATTTCACAATTATTTCTTGCATATTTATTATGTGTTAATGTATATCACTTTTCATACTCACAAACACATAATGAAATGAATATTATTATTAAGTCATACTGAGGAAAAGAGAAATTAAACACAAAACAAAACAAGCATAAAACATGCCCAAGTTTATAAAAATAAGTCATGGAGGCCGGACGTGGTGGCTCACGCCTGTAATCCTAGCTCTCTGGGAGGCCGAGGGGGGCGGATTGTTTGAGCTCAGGAGTTCGAAACCGGCCTGAGCAAGAGCGAGACCCCATATCTACTAAAATTGGAAAGAAATTAATTGGAGAACTAAAAATACATAGAAAAAGTTAGCCGGGCATGGTGGCGCATGCCCGTAGTCCCAGCTACTTGGGAGGCTGAGGCAGGAGGATCGCTTGAGCCCAGG
>NW_012154040.1:34894-36076 GCF_000956105.1 Propithecus coquereli
TAAATACTCGGGAGCTCCCAAATACTCTACTTCTTGCAGACCGTGCACCCCCTAGGATCATATATACCCACTTCAGTTTTCTTGTAATTTTGCTATTGTGATCCATCACCTGGTTCACCACTGCTCAGGTTTTCTTGTATTTAGCTTTTGACATACTAACAATGCCACCTCCTACATTCTTGCTTGCACTGTATCATCCTTACTACTATGCAATTAGATCTGACTTTCCACCTAAGGATTCTTCTATTTCTAAACTTTGAGAATCACATAGAGGTGAAAAGCTCAGGCAGCCACAAGCATATACTATTGAATCAGAAATCAGGTATGATCTCTTGACATATTTGTAATCTCTGCTCAGGTTGACTCTAAGGGTCTTAGAGATGATTTCAACAACTTTGTAATAGATTTTGCAGCCTATACATAAGTACATTCTAAAGCAGTTTATATAATTTTTAGACAACTTCAACTATTATATATATATTTTTAGTTAGTGCTTCAAATTATTATTAGCACTAGACTTTAGAGTCATGTAGAGTCAGTCTAATATAGTATGATTGGTAGCTTTCTTCTCTATCCATAGAAAAATTTTCTTTCCAAGTCTGGTAGTTGAAAAGTTTTGAATTATCATTGTGGATAAAGAGTTCATTTATTTTCACATGCGATGAGGCTTACCTTGTTGCCTGCTCTGTTATTTTTCTGGTGACTGCTAACCAGTGATAATTATGGATAGATTCCATCAAATTGTGATTGAGTAAAGTGTAATCCCGCAGGTTAAAAGGAGGGTCTCAGGAATAATCATTCTCTAGAGATGACATTTAGCCACCAGAAGGTATGACATAATTCCATCTTCAACAAATTCATCGTCCTGCTGAGACGCCATCCCAAGATTTTTATTGGGTAGACTTATACTCTGTGTTCTACAGGACGTGAATCTTCATTGATAATAATGGAATCTTTCATATTATTATTTGATGGGGAAATACTTTTGGATTTTTCTACATAATATCTATTAACATCATGCAAGGCACTGGTGTTTTCTTAGGAATATAATTTACAAAACGTTGTCTGGAAGAAGTTTCATATGACACATCCTACATTTGAGAATAAATTTGCAAAATATCCAAGAAAACTTCCTGGAATTCCACTGGACTCCCAAAGAAGAGTCAATCATTTTTCCTATTT
>NW_012154040.1:37946-45621 GCF_000956105.1 Propithecus coquereli
ATGTAAGTGATGAAGATTAATTTAAATGAATAAATTAATTGGAAAGGTGATGTGTGTCAAAATTCATAGGTGCATTAATTCAAATTGCTCAAAGATTGAGCTGGAACTAAAAGATTTGTCTTATTCAAAAGTACCATGGATGAATTTAGGAAATGTTTCTTTGTCCATTTAGAAACAAATTTTGGCCAGAAAAAATAACAAAATATTTAGTTTAGTTGTTTAACACGAGGCCATAAAAATAGTGGTCTCAGTAACAGTTATGAGATTGCTCTTATTTAATGTTTCTTTCATTCCCTGGTGTTGGATCTGTTCAGACTACTGTCTTTAAAATAGCAATGTTATTATTTGTAATCGTTTTTCAGTTTTTTGGTGTTTCTTAAAAACACAACATAGTAAGTGTCTCTCTTTTACAGATTCCAACTCTACAGTTGCCAGTGGTCCAACTGTCCACAGACCCCCGGCGGTATCTTCAGTCTGACTAAGAGTAGGAGAATTACTGGAGCCATGCATTTAGAATGTTTCATCTTAATCTCCAGATCCCAATTAATGAGTTAAATTTTTATTCATGTGGAATATTTGGCAAATATGTGACTAAGATACAGTACCTACATATTCTAGTTAATTTTTGCATTTGAAAGCAAATGGATATTTAGGATGGACTATTTGTTGTCAACAATAACATTTCCTGTCCTAATAATAGTAACATAATTTGATTTCTCTCTTGTACCTCATTTCATGAAGCATAAATGTGAGGCTATAACTTACAACTTATTTCATTAAAGTCTATGTCCTTAGACCAAAAAAATCCCCAAAGAAACAAGCAAACAAATAAATAAATAATAAACTTTCACTGCAGAAAACACATAGCTAAAGAAATGTGATTCGCACATTTAAGTAACTAAGATTTTATCTGCAAAGATGAAAATATAAAATAAGATTAATGCCATATGAGAAAAAAATTCTTTGTCCATTATTGAATTTTTATTTTTTTCAAGAGAAACTAGAAATGCTTATGAACTCATTTCCATATACATACACATATACCGTGAGCAATCCTTTAAAATCATGCACATATGCAAACAAATTGGTAATTTAGATTCAGTTATAATATTACTGTGTCTATAGTTGCAAAATTTAAAATTTCTAGAGAGTTTCAAATCTAAGGTACATAAGGTTCTTTCTGGGGTGAGTTAAAAGTAATTTCTTTTGTCAATAAAAACATTTATTTGCCATTTTTGGGAAACTCTTCATATGTTAAATTAGTTGCTTACTACTAAAAAATTTCAAAGTATGTTTGAAAGCATTAATACCTTTAGTCTCTTAGCAGGTGAATTCGGATTATCTATATTACCTCTTTTTTCCAAGAGATAAATGCATTCCTATTATTCTTTTGGAGAGCTAGTTTAGTGTTACATGAAGAATGATAATATCAAGGTCAGTGGTTCCTAGTTTGAGTTTCCAAATTTAAAATGAATTTGCAGAAGGCCTTGGGCTAGTCACTTTTTGTCACTTAGTTTTTTTTTTTTTTTTGGCTTAAACTTAGTTACTTTTAAGGATGTAGTCTCACATGTCCATGGTCTCTTCTGACTCAGAGTCTCCATGAGTCTAGCTTCTTTGGCAGAGCTTACAGCAATTTTTCCTTTGAACTTCAAGGTATTTCTGTAAAACACTTTTTTAAATAAATGGTATCATTACATTTATTTCTACATCTATCAGCTTAATCATATTTAAGCATTTCTAACATCTAACCATAAAGGCCGGTTACCTCTTTCTGTTTCTCTTCTGTATTTCCCACTATGTCCCTGTCTAACACACACACATACACACACACACACACACACACACACACACACACTTTCTTCCTTTACAGCTTACATTTTCTTGAGATATTGTATATTAAATCAAAATTTGCTAGTACCAAGTTCATGTAATGGACTTTCTCCATATGGGTGAAAAGAAATTCAGGTATTCTAGATACTTGAGCACTGAAGGATGCAGGGGAAAAAACAAACAAACAAAAAAAACTTTGCCTGAGTACAACTCTGTCCATAATTTTCTAGACTAAACAGAGGAAGTATATATTTTAGATTGTTTAATCTAGGTTGGCATCCATGTTCTTTGGCTTGATAGTGTTTAAATGTGGTCAAATAACCTAATATTTATTTCACATATGCATTTTTTAATTCTTCAAAATAAGAATGATATTAGTCACAATCCTATTGAGGTGGTAAGATAATACTTGTAAACTATTTAGAGGTATAAGTTCACAAATAATGTCAATATTTTTTGTGTGCTTCATATGCAGCAGGCATGGGGCAGAGAGTTATCCCTATATTCCCTGAGATCCTCTCAACCACAGTGTAAGATAAAAGTTTCCCTATGTTGCATTGAGGCTCAGAAGTCTGTTAATTGTCCAAGGTCACTTAGTTAAAGTGGTACAGCAAAGGTATAATTCCAGATATGTCTGGCTTCAACATTCATCTTCTACTTCAGCAGTGACCTCTACTTGTACTTATTCTCCCAGACACTGACAACTGATTTATTCTTCGAGTCATCTGGCATCTGAAATTGTCGGATGGGACATACATTGCTGTGATCATCTATCCTGAGAGCTGGTGCCTTTAAGAATAGTTGCACAATAATAAAGAAAGTGACTGACTAAAATTTTACATGATGCAAACCAACAATATTTTGCTGGTCTGCATAATTGTCAATGTGTGAATGAAAGGGAATAGAACCCAGGTGAAAGTAGGAGATAGATCATATCATGATCAAGAATTTTGGTCTCACTTTTAACAATTATTCTTCCCATCAACACTCCTTAACTTATCCTACTGTTGAGATAGTTTTAGAATTTTAATTATTATTTCTTACATAATAACTTGGATAGTTCCTTAGAGAGATGGCCCCAAAGCTCCTAATGTTCAAGACACTATTATATAAAGAATAGTGAGAAATTGCAATTTGCTGTTCTCCTATGCTGAAAGTTGATCTGCAAGTTTTGCTCTTTGCAATACAGATTGATGCAGTCAAATCTTTTAATTTATTCCCTATTTTGAGGAGAAAACTAATACATTATCCATAGACATTTTTTATCGAAGCGTTTTATTATGTGGAATTGTATTATTCAGAAATTTTCATATTTCTACCTATAGTTTATTCAAAACCTTGTAATAATGAGTTTGTTATAATGATAATTTATAAAACTCTTTATTCCTCATTTTTTTTGTTGTCCTTTTACTCTCCTTTACAAATAAAGACTATTGGTTTTCATGATATTGTTTTAAAACATATATGAATGGAGTTGGGGATATTGAGTCAGTGGAACGATTATTACAGTAATTTGTACCTTCACTGTTTTTCTTCATGGGAAATTCCTGAAACGTTAATAGAAAATGAATTTTCTCTTTTATTTGTAAGTTAACCATTCAAACTCCTTGATTGTATTGATGGATGATACACATATAGGTAATAAGCTGGTTTTCTCCCAGAAGTCACTGTCTTCTGATCCTAGGTAGATGGGATCACCTAACCTGGAGGAGCAGGGAGAAGCAGTGGTCTAGTACCTCTGTGGTCAAAGCTCTATAAGGCCACAAACAGCTCTAAACAGTCCATCACGGATGAATTATATTGAAGAGATAAGCTTCTTCTGCTGTGGAGGAGGAGTAAACTAAATTTTAAATGAAAAGAAATATAAGAGTAGAATATTTCATCAAAGAGGCAGCAGCAGAAGATTATTAAGGCTACAGCACTGGAATACAATTATTTGCTACAGGCAAAATGGGAATTTTTCTGTAGTAGGTGGCTGTTGCTAACTTATGCGCACAAAGGCAAATGGCAGGTAGAAGTGATTCCTGATAAGTGAGTTCATTCTCTAACAAGTGCTGATCTTATTATAGGAGTACACAATTTAGTATGTACAGCTTGACTCTGAGAGGTTGTGTTTAGTTGCAGTAATGGCTCTAGTACGATGGACTAGGTCAAACACAGACAGGGCTGTTTTCATGCGAATTTACCATGGTTCGATTCTCCAATAATTAAGAATGGATTGAGTAAAGGCATGTGGGGATACTTACTATTTTATAAATTTAGATTTTGACAGTGGGAATTGTGTTGACACTATTTTTGTGTTTTTATACCACACAAATTTGCTTCTGAAGAGTCAGGGTGAAGTATAAAATCTAGGGCTGCTCAAGCAACGAGTGCTTCCACAGAGATGGCTGTCACAACCTGACACTCTAAGGCCATAGTTTCTGTGATCATTATGGCAGAGCTATTCCACTGCCTCCAATATTTATTTTTTCCTGTTAGACATAAAACACTGGCCATCCTGCCTAGGGCAGCCCCTCCTCTACGGCTTTGCTGGGTGTGGGCCACGTCAAAGCTCTCTCAATTGGGAGTCTCATGCTTCCAAGTCTCCCAGGCTGGAGTTCTGCACTGGTAGCTCTGCAGTTCTGGGATCTCAACAGTGGCCCCACCCTTGGGGCTCCACCAGGCATTGCCCCAGTGGGGACTTTCTGCAGTAGCTTTGACCCACTGGCATGTTTCTGCCTCAGCCCTAGGCTGTCCATGACATCATTTGAAATCTAAGTGGAGGAAGCCATGAGCCCACAGTTCTTGCATCTGTGCATCTGCAAAATTAGCACCATATGGATATCACAAAAGGTAACGGTTTGTATCTTCTGGAGAAGTGGGTCAAGCTGCACCTGGGCCCACTTGAGCCACAGCTGGGGTAGCCAAGGAGCACTGCACTGGAGTTTGGTAGCTGAGACCCAAGGTGGGTTCTGGGCTGCAAGCCCCTGGAGGCTGCGTGGGGCTCATTTGGCAAAGTCATTCTGAAGTCTTAGAGCTCTGGGCCTGTTATAGGAGGGCCCTGAAGTTCGAATGCCTTGAGGTTCACCTTCCCGTTTTCTTGATGATCCCATATGTCTGAACTAACCTCTTTAGACAACATTTATTTGGCCACTTCCTTGGTTTGATCTCCCAACACACTTTTTCATTCTTTACATTGCCAGGCTGAAAACTCTTAAAATTTTTCTATTCTGCTTCTCTTTCTATTAAAAATTCTATCTTTAAGTGATTTTTTTCCCCTTTTGCATCTTATTGTATTTGGTTAAATGTAGCCACACATCTCCCTTAAAATTTTGCTTAGAAATTTATTTTGCCTGAAACTTTTATTTATTGGTCTTAAATACAGTCTTCCATAAAGCCCTAGAGCATGGATAGAATTCAGCCAAGTTATTTGCCACTTCATCATAGGATGGCCTTTACTCCAGTTTCCCGTAAGGTATTCCTCTCTTCCATGTCAGACCTCATCAGAATGACCATTACTGTCCATATTTCTACCAACATTCTGATCATGACCATTTAATCTCTAAGTAGTTCCAGAATTTCTCTTCTCTTCTTCTGTGCCTTCACCAGAATCATGCTTGGTGCTCCATTCATGGAAATCCAGGCTTTTTCTATCCTGGTCCTCCAAACACTTCCAGCCTCTAATCATTACCCAGTTCCAAGGCCATTTCAAGATTTTCAGGTGTTTGTTATAGCAACAACCCCACTATTGGTATCAAAATCTGTATTAGCAGGTTCTCCAGAAAAACATAGTAATAGAATATATTTATATGTACGTATATATATACACACACACATACACACATATTTCTTTATTTATATTTTATTTATTAGCGATTTATTAGAGGAATTGGCTCACGAGATTATGGAGGCTGAGAAGTTCCACAACAGGCCTACTGCAAGCTGTCGTCCTTGGGATGCAATTAGAGTGACTCAGTTCAAATTCCAAAGCCTCAGAACCAGGGAAGCTGATGGTGTAATTGTCATTTGATGCTGAAGGCCTGAGAATCCTGGGGGCTACTGGTTTAAGTCCTGGAGTTTTAAGGCTGATGATCCTGAGATTCGACGTCCAAGAGCAAGAAGGAGGAGATTATCCCATTTCCAGGAGAAAGCAAGAGAGGGCAAGAGGGGGCTGAACTCACTTTAATAAAGCAACCCACACATGAGATAGTGGCATTAATCCATTAATGAAAGAAAACCCTCATGGACTAATATTAATGGCTGTGCCTCTTAATACTATCACAACGACAACTGAATTTCAACATGAATATTGGAGGGGACGTTCAAACCATAGCATTCACTATACTATTGGTACCAATTTGATATATTTGTCCATTTCGTGTGTCTATAACAATACCCCAGATACTGAGTGATTTATAAAGAACAGAGATTTATTTCATATAGATCTAGAGGCTGGAGAGTCCAACATCAAGGTGCTTGCATCTTGCAAAGGCCTTCCTGCTGCATCGTAATGTGGCAGAAGGCATCACATGGTGAGAAAATAAGAGCGAGAAATAGGGGGTTGAATTTGTTTTTATCAGGAACACACTCTTGTGATATGAAAGCAGAGCATTTAAGGCTTAATAACCTCTTACTTGTCCCACTTTTTATTTATTTATTTATTTATTTGTTTATTTATTTATTTTTGAGACAGAGTCTCACTCGTTGCCCAGGCTAGAGTGCCGTGGCATCAGCCTAGCTCACAGCAACCTCAAATTCCTGGGCTCAAGCGATCCCTCTGCCTCAGCCTCCCGAGTAGCTGCAACTACAGGCATGAGCCACCATGCCTGGCTAATTTTTTCTATATATATATATATATTTAGTTGTCCAGATCATTTCTTTCTATTTTTTAGTAGAGACGGGGTCTCGCTCTTGCTCAGGCTGGTCTCGAACTCCTGACCTTGAATGATCCACCCGCCTCGGCCTCCCAGAGTGCTAGGATTACAGGCGTGAGCCACCACACCTGGCCCACTTTTTAATACTATCAATATGGCAATTACATTTCAGCATGAGTTTTGCGGGTGACATTCAAACCACAGCAAATGACCATTGAAGACAGAGGCAAGGAATAGAGTTATGCTGCCACAAGCCAAGGATGCCTGGGTTACCAGAAGCTAAGAAATGAAAGAAAGGATCCTTCCCTAGAGTCTTCAGAAAGAGCATGACCTTGCTAATACCTTGATTTTGGATTTCTAGTCTCCAGACCTGTGAGAGAATACATTTTTGTTATTTCAGGCCATTCTGTTTGTGGTACCTTGTTTTGGCAGATCAAGAAAACCAAGACTACCTTTCTGTTTGCTGTTTTCCCACATGGGGCATCTTCAGACTTATCTAAACTTTTTATTTCCCTTAGCTGATGGTTTTGCAAAACTTCATCTGAAGCCAAGAAGCTATCCAGTGGAAGAGGCACAGAATCCCTTTTCAAAGATTCAATAACATTTAACGCCTACTGGCATTGCCAATCTCAGGTTCGGCTCTTAGTGCCTATGGTAAGAAAAATGGCTCTTTTGCCGTTATAAGTTTGTTCTCACTGTACAATTTATTAAATAATTCTGAGCAACAGCTAGTTCTCTTAGCTATTTAATGTCATACTTTTGAAATTACAAAACGAACAGCAACAACAACCAATCTGTTTCCTGTTTTGAGTGTTTGCATTTGGAGATTGATAATCGTGGCTTTGAAATTAAATTTTCACTATTCGTGGATGTCCCTACCCCAGAAAATCATCTTAAGAGCTTGAATGCCTAATTATAGATTATTCCTTCTCTCCGGAATTCATACCTTGAGAGAAATTCACGTAGAACATCTTGTTGCTGCTTAAATT
>NW_012154040.1:46751-50685 GCF_000956105.1 Propithecus coquereli
CACTCAGAGGTGGTTTTGAGGAGTCCATTTCAGAGAAGTCAGAGACACTACCCAGTGTCACTTAGCCAGCATGTGGTACAACTGAACTTTGATTTCAAGACCATAAGATTCTAACAGTTAACTTTGTCTTATTTTGACAAGATGTCATGGCTTAAATACAGACAAATTTTGATTGCTGGTCATGCCTGTGTCCACATCATGAGCCTATTGGTGATATGAAAGCAAGGATATTAGAATAAAAAGATTAATCAGATCAGGGTAGGAAAAGCCTCATATGTAACCATGGCATGCACCATCAATATGGCCTCATTTTTTTCATTATTAACAAGTTGGCATTCCCTTGGTTGCTAAATCCATTCTAACACCTATCACAGTACATTAGTCAGAGTAACACTGTCATATAATTCAGAACATGGATATAATTTAAATCTATTCACCCATCTATATGTCTTATAAAAAAAGAAAGTTGTTTTAACTCAAAGCCATTGAAACTAAAGTGGCTTAATAAAAATAAATAATGACACAATGTTTTAAAATAAAATTTGAAGAATATGTTATGAGACTCAGGAGCAAATAATGTAACCAGGTCTCACGAGAAACCAGTACTTGTGCCTTGAACACTCTAAAAACTAACACCCAACTTCGTTCTCTCTCCATGAGCTCACATGTGTTCCTCTTGTCTGATTTTCTTTATTTTTCTGTCTCTTCACACCAGCTTTCTGTTTCTCAGTACACAGGGAAGTCTACAGTGGAAGCCTCAGTTCTAGAATTCACTTAATCTAAGATTAAATGATCAGCTGAAACTCACTAGAAGTATCTGATCATAATTTCAAATTCTCAGGAAAGACATCGGATTGTCTTATCCTCAGACAAGTGATAACTTTAATATATTGTGCTTATAAAGGAAGGGCCACTAGTACAATGATGGATGTCACATTGTATGAGTGGAGGAGAGGGAGTCTCCAACAGCAGGGGGGCATTATGAGTAGGTAAACAGTCCACATCTTGTTTGTTCACTCACTCGTTCATTCTTCCATCATCATTCCTTTGCTCTTCCACCATCGTTCCAGCACTTACTAATATTAGATACTAAAAGTGACAAATTGTAGAAGATAATGCCTTCTGCCCAGTGAGTAGCTCAGACCGAGACTCTAAACTGTGTGCCCAAGCCAAATCCAGGCTGTTGTGATAGATTGGCGGACTAATGAGGCAGAGATGGTATTTGAACTTAGAGTCAAAGTATGTCCTTGGAATAAATAATCCTGACTTTCAGATTTCAATGTAAAAATGACATCTTCTCCAAAGACTTGATAATCATGTGTATTAATCAGGATTCTCCAGAGAAAACAGAACCAGTGAGATATCCTATTAATACACATACACACACACACACACTCACATACACTCACTGAGCAGCTCAGAAGGAAACCCTAAACTGTGTGTCCAAGCTAAATCCAGGCTGTTGTAGATATATACAGGAAGAAATTTACTATGGAAATTGGTTCATATAATTACACAGGTCAGTAAGTCTCATGATATGCTACCTGCAAACTGGAAGATCAGGAAAATGGTAGTGTAATTCAGTCTGAGTGAAAAGACCTGAAAACTAGGGGAGCTGATGGTGTAACTCCTAGTATGAGGCTGAAAGCCTGAGAACTGAGGTGGAGGGGTGATGCTAATGTAAGGCCCAGAGTCTGAAGGCCGGAGAACCAGGAGCTGATGTCTGAGGGCAAGAGAAGACAGATATCCCAGGTCAAGAAGCATAGAGAATTTATTCTTCCTCTGCCTTTTTGTTCCATTTGGGACTCAACAGATTGGATGGTGTCTGCCCACACGGGTGAGGGCGCTCTTCTTTATTTAGACTACTGATTCAAATGCTAATCTCTTCCAGATACACCCTCACAGACACACCCAGAAATAATGTTTTACCAGCTATCTGGGCATGCCTTAGCCCAGTCAAGCTGACACATAAAATTAGCCACCGCATTGTATAATTTCAGGGCGTAACCAGTAGTGAACGTAGTGGTGGTCAGAGTAATGATGGTTAGCATCTTGGGTAGAGCTGAGGAGTGGAAAGTTACAAAAATGATGCTGGGATACACAAGACATTCACTTCCTTGATCCGTCCTCTGTCCTCCACCAACATACTAAACAGAAAAACTTTTTGAAAGAAGCAATTAAATCTTATTAACAGTTTCATAGGAGCTTCTAGATCAAAGCCATCATGGTAACATTTCCAAACAATAGTATTAAAATAATTTGTTACAAACTTTAATTGTTCTTTAAACACTTCATCTTAGTGTAGATTGTATGAACGACAAATTTGGGTACAAAAGGATTTTACTCATGTAAAGAATTATAAAAATGAATGTATACCAGGCAAAGATTTTGAAAACAACAGAGCTACGTGTGGCGTTGTTCCAAGTCAGGAAACCCCTTTTTTGAAGTTCATTAGAGGCAGGACATGCCATTTCTCAATAGCTTTCCTCAGGGCATTCTTTACCTCTTGATTCCTCAAGCTATAGATGATGGGGTTCAGCATGGGGATGACGATTGTGTAGAACACAGAGGCCATTTTGTCCGTGTCGAGGGAATGGTTTGATTTGGGCTGCAGGTACATGAAGATCAGGATCCCGTAGAATATCGTCACAGCGGTCAGATGAGAGGCACAGGTCGAGAAAGCTTTGCGCCTTCCTTCTGTGGACTGGATTCTCAAGATGATGGCCACGATGTATAAGTAGGAAATAAGGATGGTGCTCAAAGAGCTGATCATGTTGAATCCAGCAAAGATGAAAATCAAGATCTCTTTGAGGCTGGTGTCTGAGCAGGCCAGGGCCATCAAAGGGACATCATCACAATAGAAGTGGTTGATTAGGTTGGGGCCACAATAGATCAATTGGAAAGTAACTATTGTGTGGAGCAAAGCCACAGAAAAGCTGTATAAGTAGGGGCCCAATACTAGTCGCCTACACACCTTTTGGGACATGACCACCATGTAGAGAAGAGGATTGCAGATGGCCACATAGCGGTCATAAGCCATTACTGCGAGGAGGAACATCTCCGAAATCAAGAAATTCAGGAAAAAGCCCAGCTGTGTTGCACATGCATAGAAAGATATAGACCTGTGCTTGGTCAGGAGGGTCTCCAAGAACTTGGGGGCTATTGATGAGGAATAACAAAGGTCTACAAAGGCCAGATTACTAAGAAAAAAGTACATGGGTGTGTGAAGTTGAGAGTCCAGCTGGATTAATGAAATCATCCCAACATTTCCTACCAACGTTAGAGTATATACACCTAAAATGAGGAGGGAGAGAGTAATTTCGATCTCTCTCTGGACTGAAAATTCCAAAAGAATGAATTCTGTTACTCTGGTGCTATTCCTTTCAGCCATTTGTTTGAGTCTCTCGTTTGCTGAAAACAAACAAGGTAGGACCAGAGACAAATTTTTGGTACCAAGACATTGGAATCAGCCACTAACCCTTGTGCATTTGGGCTTGTAAAAAGATACTATTCCCTGAAGTAGAATACAAGAGGAAACAAACACATCCCATTTCAAACTCTCCTCTCAGGCTATTTATAATTTTATGAGGCCAAAAATTAATAAGCAATAAAAATAAATCAACTGAATACTACACAGTAAAGATAAACAAATACAAATTTTATATGTTTGTAAAGATATTTAATACTTTAGGTTTAGATAATATTAAATTATATTGGATAAGGAGAAGAAAATAATTTTCTATTTCCTGCTGCCTTATTTTATTTTTGGTGGAGCAAAACCTTAATGCACTACATTGTTATTTTTCTAGTAGATATTTTTTTCTATTTTAACAAATATGCATCATGCTAAATGAAAAGTTAAGCAGTATATTCAATGGGGAGCAAAAAGGAAGCCATTAAACATTTATACTTTGGCTGGGCTTGGTGGCTCACA
>NW_012154040.1:52735-53660 GCF_000956105.1 Propithecus coquereli
ATGCTCTAGTTCCCCAGGAATTGGCTTCTGAAGTTTTATCAACAGATAACAAACGTTTTCCTCTTCTAAAGGAAACCCAAGTCTCAAGGAACAGTCGAGGGAGATATTTTATTTTGGGAGAGTTAAAAGGTTTATTTAAAACCTGGGTATAGACATCAGCCTATGCAACTGGAGCAGAGATAGACAGGGTCATCTACAATCTTTTTAATGGGGAAAGTACTGTAAGACTTGGGAGAGCAGCCTATTAGAAATGACCAACAGACCCGTCAGCCTACCTGGTTATAGACGAAATCTTCCCCTGAATGTTTCCACACAGGTCTCCTTTCACTCAACTCTCAGGGAGGGCATATGGATGTGTGATATATGCCTTTGCAGAGTGGAGTCTTTATTCTTTCACAGTTAATTCCTAATATTCCCCAGACATGATTTCCCAGGGCTACTGACCCCCCAGGGCCCAACTGTCATAAGGAAGTTCTAACTAGAAAAAGATCAGCCTATGAGGACAAAGGCAGCATTCAGTCATATTTGAATTAGAACCAGTGAGTCATTGGTTATATAAGTAAAATTCCATTTGTATAACCAATGCAAAGCAAAGCAAAACAAATGGCAAACAATGTTTTTAAATACCACAACCCTTTCTAATGCAACGTCATCATTTGTTTACCTGTGTTCCTTCCTTTCCCTTGATCTTAGTGAGAGGGATTCTCATTTAATCATTTGTTTGACCACCACCTGAGTGTGCTTTATACCTAGAAGTTGTAAGTTTTAGCAAACTTATTTATTTATTGTTTTCTTTTCTAAGGGTGGAAATGAAACAATAAATTCTCTTTATTTACAGCCTACAGAATTCACAATTTTTCATAGCATTTAACTTTTAAAAATCACATGGCATTTATTTGTTATGTGACCTGAGGCAAGGTCTAAG